>NC_022015.1:39931524-39934584 GCF_000317375.1 Microtus ochrogaster
GAAATTTTATCTTGAAAAGATCACACTGTATTGGTTGTGTGTAGTATGGCAAGCAATGGGCAAGGAGGTAGGGTTTGTTTCAATTATTAGTGAATGAAGAAGTAATGGTACAGTAGGTTTTAATCCTGGATAGACCTAATAATGCTTTATCATTTTATTTATTACAGTGGCTACTTACTACAGGAGACATAAGCCTAAACACTCTTGGACTCAAGTCAATCACTAAGGTCTTGTTATGTGGCTCATGCCTCAGATGGCATTTTGTAAAGCTCCTTCTCCTTGCCATCCAGTCTAGCTCCTTGTCTCATTGGACACACATTTCCAGGTACCTTATGAGTACGACCAACTCAGAGAATCTTCAGACTGCACCCCAGGGCCTCCACTGAGCCTTGTCCAGGTTTGCACAGCTGGCTTCCCCTGGGGAAGGCTCTGATAGCGTCTTTGTATTCTCTGTGCTCAGCATCAGCAGGTGCACAGTCAACAGTTAAAGGCTTATGTGATGGTGTTCAACTGATTCAATTCTACTTCATGGGGGCTTTGAACTGCACTCCTAGGCAGTTCTAGCATCTCCTCAAAGGAGAAGCTGACCAGTGACCCTCAGAGGCTTTAACACCATGAACTTCCTGAACACTGAGAAGGCAACAGGGATGGAGAAAGGGACAGTTTCCCAGGAAAAGACACTGGACATTGTCTTTCAGAAGGAAATGAGGGTGACAGTGAGAAACTAGCATTTGGTCAGTTCTACTTAGGGCAGAGCAGGAACATTTCTGGATGACTTGTCTGGAGGAGGACCTTGGCCTCAAGGATATGTCCCATTCCATGGATAAGGATTCCATGGGAAAGGAAACAGAATATTCTTTTTTAAAAAATCTATTTATTTATTATGTATAAAGTATTCTCAGTATTCTGTCTGCCTGCAGGCCAGAAGAGGGCACCAGATCTCATTACAGATGGTTGTGAGCCACCATGTGGTTGCTGGGAGCTGAACTCAGGACCTTCGAAGGGCAGGCAGTGCTCTTAACCTCTGAGTCATCTCTCCAGCCCCCAAGAAACAGAATATTCACAAGCCCACAGATTAAGGCAAAATGTTCAAGGTGGTCCTCAACATCTTTCTAAAAGGAATCAATCTATTACTCAGCCCCCTCCGTGTGTGTGTGTGTGTGTGTGTGTGTGTGTGTGTGTGTGTATTTCATTATGCTGCCTTGGCTGACCTAGAACTCACTATGTAGACTAGGGTGGCCTTAAACTCACAAAGAGCCACCTGCCTCTTGATGTGGGATTCTCCTCTGTACCACATCAGTCTCTGCCTCTTGACTAAAGGTTTTTCCCTATAGTTTTTTTTTTTTTTTTTGAGACAGGGTTTCTCTGTAGCTTTGGTGCCGGTCCTGGAACTAGCTCTTGTAGACCAGGCTGGCTTCGAACTCCCAGAGATCCGCCTGCCTCTGCCTCCTTCCCTATAGTTTTAAAGTACAAAGACAACCTGCGGTGATCAAAGCAGGAGATTGAAGCATACTTACCAGAGTATCTGTTTCAGTCAAGCTGTCATCTTGATTTTTAATCCAAGTAGATTTGACTTTTTCAAGAGCAGCCAATTCCATCTGAAAAAAATTACTAATAATTAATTATCCCTAATCCAAATAACCAGCACTTTTATTTTATGAAGTCCCCCAAGAAGCTTAATATATTTTCACTTCATCCTCAACCTCACGCAGCCTTTAATGTTTTCATCTTTTGAGAGGAGATGGCATTTGTGTGTGTGTGTGCGTGTGCGTGTGTGTGTGTGTGTGTGTGAAAATTAAGCCCCAGAAGGGCCCGTTTGTTTCAGGAAACCATTAAGTATGGATTGGAGAGATGACTCATTGAGCACTTGCTGCTCTTGCAGAGAACCTGGGTTTGATTCCCAGCACCCATATCAGGTAGTTCTCAACCACTTGTAACTCTAGTTCAAGGAAAACCAATACCTCTTCTGGCCTTTGAGGGCACTCATACTCAAATGCATATTCTCATATACAAACATAATTAAAAATAAATATTTTAAAAATTATTAAGTAAATGATACACTGGGGTATAGAACTAGAAACTCTATTCTTTGGTTTTTTTTTAAAAATATTTATTTATTTATTATGTATACAATATTCTGTCTGTGTGTATGCCTGCAGGCCAGAAGAGGGCATCAGACCTCATTACAGATGGTTGTAAGCCACCATGTGGTTGCGGGGAATTGAACTCAGGACCTTTGGAAGAGCAGGCAATGCTCTTAACCGCTGAGCCATCTCTCCAGCCCTTCTTTGGTTTTTATAGACAGAGCTTCTCTGTGTAGCCCTGGCTGTTCTGGCTATTGCTCTGTACATTAGGCTGGCTTCAAAACTCATAGATCCACCTGCCTCTGCCTCCTGAGTGCTGGGATAAAAGGTGTGTGCTACCACCACGGATGGCTCTGAGTCAGAAATTCTCATAGAAAGCCCCTATGTAGTGCAAAGGGGCTTAATGTTGGGTAGTTTTCTGTTGAATCTGTAAAATTCTAACGTTTTTGCTACAAAGGGACACATGACACGGCACTGTCTCTGCTTGTCAAAGGTCTCAGTTCTGGACCTTCATTTTGAGACTAAAGACATCAATGGTAGTTAAATGTTTTGCTTGGTAGAAGGATCCAGAAAACCTTCTAACAGTATATTAAGCAAAAGAGGTTCCATGTGAAGCTATCGGGTGTGAATTAATTCTCCACTGTCTTATTAGCATTTCTCATAAATGCAAAGAGTTTATTAAGCAGACACAGATGCACAAGCAAAATTATTCATATTTGGTAATAATCTGGCCACACAAGCATCAAACCTACAGTTATAGGCCAAAGGGTGTAGGTGTCAGTGAGGTACTGGCTTCAGAATTTCTTTCTTGGGGGCTGGAGAGATGGCTCAGTGGTTAAGAGCATTGCCTGCTCTTCCAAAGGTCCTGAGTTCAATTCCCAACAACCACATGGTGGCTCACAACCATCTGTAAAGAGGTCTGGCACCCTCTTCTGGCCTTCAGACATACAGACAGAATATTGTATACATAATAGAT
>NC_022015.1:39934734-39935599 GCF_000317375.1 Microtus ochrogaster
TGGTCTCGAACTCACAGAGATCCGCCTGCCTCTGCCTCCCGAGTGCTGGGATTAAAGGCGTGCGCCACCATCGCCCGGCCTAAGAATTTCTTTCTTCTAAGGAACCAAAAGAGGAAGAAAATATTTAGGATATCCCACTTAATCTCAACACTCAGAGTTCTCTCTGTATAAAAATATACATCCAGAAGAGACAGGCTAATTAAGTCCAGGATGCTGCTGAGTGACCAGCAAGGACTACAAAAGCAGCCTTGCTCTGCTACGCTCCACCCACGGTTTCTCCACCTGGACTGACATTTAGGGCTGCATCATCTGTGTACTGCAGGGTGTTCAGCAGCGTTCTTGGCCTTGACTAGTAGTAGCTCTATCCTGTTGAGTTAAAAATTCTTCAACCAATGGCAAATGTCTTTTGAGAGGCAGACTATCTCTAGTGGAAAACCACTGCTCAAAGCCATCTGCAAGACAACTCTGACATACCTGAGCTAGGCAGTGACCTCAGGGCTTGAAATTTGTAATGACTCATAGCCACACAGAACAGGCTGCCTCCAGACTGCACAGCGAGTCTCTTACACGATGCTGACTGACCAGCATTACAGTCTAGAATCTCAGAGGAGCCCTGCTTGGTTGGACCTAGGGTAGAAGCTCAGCACAAATTTCCAGTGGGTGGTTCTGAGGTAACACGACTTGTCAAGCCCTGAAAAGTTACAGTGCTGCTGAACCTGACAGAAGAGAAAGTGGGAAGTACTCTACAACACATGGGCACAGGAGACCACTTCCTACGTATAACCCCAGCAGCACAGACATTAAGGGCCTCATTGAATAAATGGGACCTCAGTATAGAACTAGAAACTCTATTCTTTGGTTTTTT
>NC_022015.1:39936878-39943805 GCF_000317375.1 Microtus ochrogaster
GGCAGAAATCCTTAATAAATAAATAAATTAAAAAAAAAAGTTACAGTGCTGTTGTCACTGCAGCATTTGGGAAGACCTATTCCCCATCTCCAGGAGCTGTATTAAGGCATGTGACAAAGAAAAAGGAAGAAAATTCTTGACTTGTTGAAGCTCTGTTCCTGCTCAAACATCTGCAGGGATGGGCTGGGGTGTAGCTCAATGACCTCAGCACGTGCCTTAAGTGCAGCACCGACAGTGTGATGAGACGGTAACCTCCAGCAGCAGGCAGTCTGAGCTGACTGTATCTTGGGCAGATGTCTTGAAGCACGCACAGCCTAAATTTACTCTTACCAGCACAGAGAATCAAATTATGTTGCTACTATGTGTTGGAGTCTTGAGAAAATTCCGTAACTGCCACAATTTGTGTCAGCCGCAATCCTTTCTGGATTGAATTCTCTAAATATTTGGTGCTTACAACTGTAAGATTAAGAAAAATCCACAGGGGCTGGAGAGATGGATCAGAGGTTGAGATCACTGTTTGCTCTTCCAGAAACCTGGGTTCAATTCCCAGCACCCACATGGCAGCTCATAACTGTCTGAATTCCAGTTCAAGGGGACTGGCATCCTCAACAGACATACATGCAGGCAAACACCAGTGAAAATAAATTAAAATTAATTATAAAACAAAAGAAAAATCCACAAGTCTGAAGAATTGGTGAGGGAATAACAGTACTTGCTGCTCTGGCAGAGGATTCAGGTTCAGTTCCTGACACTTGCACGGTGGCTCACAACCATCTGTAACTCCAGTTCTAAGGGATCCCATACCCTCTTCTACCCTCCATGGGCACCGGGCACACATATATACACCAAGACAAAATATGCATACACAAATAAATTAAAATATATAAAGAAAAAACCTGCATTAATGAGGATGATGTTACAGTATCTGCATAGGAAAGCCCTGAGTTCTATCCCTGTACCACAAAAAGAAAGAAGTAAAAAGGCTGGGCACATGCCTTTAATACCAGCATTCGGGAGGTAAAGGCAGGCAGATCTCTGTGAGTCATGGGCCAGCCTGGTCTACAAAGTGAGTTTCAAGAAAACCAGAGATACATAGTGAGACCTGAGATCCTGTCTTGAAAAAAAACAAAACAAACTCCTCAAAAAAAAAAAAATCCAAAAAACAAAAACAAACAAACGAACAAAAAAACCCTAACAGTGCTGAGTAACAAGAATTGTCAAGGTGAGAGCAGAGGTGCAGAGCCCTCAGATCAACAACCACACTTTCTCCTCTACCCAAAGCACTCCACTTCAAGAGCATGAGCACAGCCTTGTTCTACCATCCCAGTGTCTTCAACTACAGGATTCCACAGCTCTACACCCACACCAAGACATATGTGCTCTTCAAAATAGAATCTCAGCAGGGGAACAAAGCAAACCTGAGCTCTGGCCAAGGGATTCAGAATCTGAAGGACTTGTGTAAGACATCCATAGTCTATCAACTGTGGGACCCCAAAAGAGAAATGTGCTAAGGAACTACACTTCCTGTAAGTCCAGCAGTCAGCACACACACTGCTGAGGATGACCCACGGGATCTCACAGCAGCCCACATGGCCTTTAGAGCACGTGTTTTCCATGTAGGCTTTAAGATGTAGAAACAGTCTTGAGAAGAAGCAAGTCAATGGGAAGATGGAATAAAGATTCACTCTGGAAAACCCACCCTTCAGTTAAGGATTTTGTTTCCTTGTTTGTTTGAGATTAGCCTGCCTCTGTCTCCTGAGTGCCGGGATGAAAGCCATGCACCACCCATGTCAGGTTTGTTTGTTCTTGCCAAATACAGGGCCCATCAAACTAGCTACACTGGCAGCTCTGTCAATACTGAAACACGTCTTTCCCTCCTAGGAGACAGCTCCTCCTCTTGCTGATTTAGTAGTCATGGGTATTGACTGAACAATCAATCAGTGTATGCCATAATCTATGCTTACTGCTTCATGGTCACTGGCTTGGCCAACACCTTACTTATACTCTGTCACAGTAGGACACTGCCCATCATTCGCAGAACTCTGTACAGTAGCCCTCCCTTCAGCAGGTCCTGGGCTTCTTCCCACAGAGTTACTCTAAGTGATTCTAGTGTCAGTCACTTATGCACATGAGAGAGGCTGTCTGTAGGATTATTCCTGTGGGGAAAAGCCGCTGAGTTATGCCCCAATGCTGTAGCACACTAAATGCTGCCTCCTTGACTCCAGAACATGCTTGAGAGGTGCTGGCATGGAGATCAGCAAGCAGCAGGGTGAACTTTCTTCATAACGTAATTTTTAATATGGGCATGGTTTTCCTTCTTTCACTTCCTGACTAGGAAACAGTTCATGGTGGGGTGGGTTGCCAGCTGCTCTTTAATAATGAAGAGAGATAAGATGGGAGACAGCTCCACCTGGTGGCAGAAGAGAGAGAAGGATTGCTGAGATGCTCAGAAGAGGGCACACAAAGGACAGGAGAGCCTGGCCAGCTGTAGACTGCTTGTCAGCAGATGGAGTGCCTGGTTCCCCACAGTTAACAGCCACTGTAGGGGAAGATGTGGATTCTCCCCTGTGAACAAATGACTGTGCCTCATCAGATGCCAACGCAGCAGGAACTGGAGAACTTCAACTTCTCTCAGCAACAGAGAAACATGGCCCTAACAGAACAGCATAACTCAGTTCTAAAACTATATTTGGTGACCATTTGCCTTTAATTGTGAAGAAAAACACAACTTCTTCTGCAGGTCTAAGGAAGGCTTGGCATCCACAGGCTGCTATCTATGACGAGCTGCTGGGAGCCACAGTAGAGAGCTCTCTCCTGTGCACAGGCAAATAGAGACCTGCGCACTAACTGCACATTCTTCCAAAGTATTGCTCTCCCCTGAGTCCTTCATCCAGAAAAACCTACTTACTACCTCCTGAACAGATCCTTCTGTCCTTTTATATTCATTATTTTCATAGCCTGAAGGTAGAATCAATACCCGCTGGCCAAATGGCATGCATTATGCCCTACACTCTCAGCTACCTCACAGAGGGAGGGTTCTGAGGCAGGGAGAATGGCTCTATGCCATGCTAGAGCATAGTGAAAAGAATACTCTCCTCTTGGATTGCTAAGCTGCCAGCCAGGGATCAGAGGAGCAAGACTGAAGCCACACTCAGAGAAGTGGAGGGCTCAGAGTGAGAAGCCAACACGGTCGGCAGGCAGGTCCCTCTCCCACCCCTTTTCACCATGAGTCTGCTCACAGGGCTGGTGGTGTCTTTTCCGAGGCTGCCCTTGCTGTTGAGGCTGCCAATCTCCGTCTGTGAGCTGGACTGCGACATCCCCTCAAAGAAGGGCCTGCAGCAAAGAAGCACAGCGGAGTCAGCGGCGATGGCAGCTCAGAAAAGCAGTTCCCAAGGCCGAGTGGGGCCGTTGATCCAGGCAGGTCAACAGCCTAGGCTCTGAGGACACTTATTAGGTAGATACTATGGGGTTGGTCAAGGGATTTCCAGAGACTCCTATCGGGATTTTTGTCAGTTAGAAACAAAACACTGATCTCCACCAGGAGAGTGAGAACTTGGAGATACTGAAAGCCATGACTCCCTGCATGAAGTACCAGAGGATGCAAGGGCATCATGATGGAGGGAAAAGGTAGCCTTGCAGGCAGCCTACAAGGAGCTCTGGGCCTCACTTGAGCTTGGGCTTTGGGGTGCTGAGGATGCTCTCTGTTTCCTCCATTTCAGGCCCACTGTCGCTGGGGTTGTACATCTCTAGACTGTCGTAGAGCTCGTCCAGATCTTCTTCCACTTCCCGAATCTGCTCTCGTGACACGTGTTCTAGCCCAAAGCCTACCTGTGAGCAAAATAAAGATCTATGAATCTGGGGCTCTTTCTTATTATTAACATTTGTGGTTAGACAAACAACAACTGTCTCCTAGGTCACGTCAACTGGTATTCTCAGTAATCCCTTCTAGAGGGACATGCTAGTGTCTCTGTGCCGCCCCGGCTGTCCTGGAACTCAGCTGTAGACCAGGCTCTGGGCTGTCCTCGAATTCAGAGATCTGTCTGTCTCTGACTTCTAAGAGCTGGGATTAAAGGTGTGTGCCACACCACTGCCTGGCTCTCTGTCCTTTCTATGGTCTGATTCTGAGATCAGGGGCATGCTGAGGTTATGTTTCCTCTCAGCTACTACTGATATCCATACCAGTGCTGGCAGCAGGAGGAAGAGATTTGCTGGTGTGCCTCCCAAGGAATCACACAAGAAAACCCAGGTATGGTAGGCTGGTCCGTCTTCTGTTCCCTCAAATTCAGGTACAAGCTGCTTTTCTTTGCAGCACACAGTGGAACAAAGACCTTTTCCCAACATTTCCTATCTTTATTCATTTTTAGTTTACTTATAAGCCTGTGTGAATAAAGGCAAGACTCCAGGGCCTAGGGGATTTCTGTCAAGAGCTGACCAATGAGGACATCACACTCGGGCTATTGCTCACTCGCAGCTCCTCTTGGGCTATGAGGAAAAATTAAATGGCTAGATTTGTCACTGCTGTCATTTGTCAATAGAAGAGAATTGAATATTGACTAACGATTGGATACGACTGTGCTAAGTGTTTCTAAAATACCATGGAACTGCACTCTCCATGTGAAGCCTGTACTCTCTCTTCATGGAGCATTAGGCTCTTCTCAGCTGCCTTCTCTCCTGGGCTCTGTTATGCATGCAAGTGGGCAGGATTCTTGATTCCATGATCCTGATGACTAGTGGCTACACAGGACCTAGGTATGAAACTGGAAGTAAGGGCGTCATACCTCATCGGAGACTTTGAATCGTTTTAGGAGGGCCACAAACTTCTGTTTGATGTTAGGTTGCTGTGGGAACAAATTATACAAATTATTCTCAAGTGACACTTACTGAGGCCAATTAAAGAGAGTCTATCAGGCTCTTACCCTCACAAGGAACAGGAGAAGAAAAATAGCAGCTGCACTTGCACTGAAAACCTCTCTAGAAAGACAGGCAAAAGCTGATGCAGCCCAGGGCCCTGGGCAGCTAGCTCAATGGAGATCTCATCCCCCAAGGAGGCCAATGACTTCCAGAGGTACAGCTCTAGCCCACCTTCTGTTCTGTCCAGCAGATGCAGATATCAGCTGGTGAGTGTCCTGTACCTCCATGATCAACATTTCAGAATGGCATTTGTCATCTTCTTGCACAACCATCTTAGGTAGCAGTGTCACCAACCCACTTAAGACTACTCCTGGAGTTTTTCCAACTCTGTCCATCAGCCTGCAATGCACACTGCCAGAAGAGGCCATTTTTCCTCTGTGTCATGACTGTCCCTATGCACTCACCCTGCTGTGTCATAGTGACTTGCTGGGATGAGTTTACATTTCCAGGCCCTAGAATTCACTGATGTTTCTTGTTCTGATTTAGGTACCAGGCTGAGTTTTTGGTCACACGTATTTCTGGCCTAAATAGCCAGACCCTCGTGTGGAATGGCAACAACTGACTTGCACTTAAGAATGAGAGTAGTGGCCGGGCGGTGGTGGCGCACGCCTTTAATCCCAGCACTCGGGAGGCAGAGGCAGGCGGATCTCTGTGAGTTCGAGGCCAGCCTGGTCTACAAGAGCTAGTGCCAGGACAGGCTCCAAAGCTACAGAGAAACCCTGTCTCGAAAAAAAAAAAAAAAAGCTACACAAGAAACCCTGTCTCAAAAAAACCAAAAAAAAAAAAAGAAAAAAAAAAGAATGAGAGTAGTGGCTGACCATAGACCCTCTGTCCAGTCACTGATGGAAGCAGATGCAGAGATCCACAGCCAAGCACTGGGCCGAGCTCCAGGGGTCCAGTCAAGGGTAGCGAAGAAGAATTATGTGAGTGTGTGTGTGCATGCGTGCATGTGTGTGTGTGTGCGCGTGTGTGATCATGATGGAGCAACACACAGACAGCTGACCCAAGCTTGTGGGAGCTCATGGACTTTGGACTGACAGCTGGGGAGCCTGCCTGGGACCAAACTAAGCCCTCTGCATGTGGGTAGCAGTTGTGTGGCTTGGTCTGTCTGTGGGATCCCTGGCAGTGGGACCAGGATCTATCCCTGGAGCATGAGCTAGCTTTTGGAGCCCATTCCCTATGGAAGGATACCTTACTCAGTCTTGATCAGCAGGGAGGGCTTGGTCCTCATAGGGAGTCAACAAAGTCTGAGTAGTAGATAGGGGGATGAATGGGGAGGTGGGGGGAGTGGGAGGAAGGGAACTGTGGTTGGTATGTAAAATGGATTAAATACAAGAATGAGAGTAGTGGGAAGAGCATGACCATCAAAGGAGAAACCCGAGTTCATATTGACAGAGAAGTTAAGACATGACCAGTCCATCACTGAGAACAAAGTGTTCTTGATGGGGAAAAAAGAATGTGTATGAACAGAAGGAGACAAAAAAAGGATCGTTACCAAGTGTCCAGAAACACAACTGGGAAGTACCTACAGCTTTTGGTAATGTCTCTGGGAGATGGGTATGATCACTGATCTCTGGCTATACACTGGGTGATGCTATGGAAAAGCCCACAGGAGAGGGGACTTAGGAAGCTCAGGAGGTATGCTTTGGGGGATAAAAAGAACTTTCTTATAATCACAGAGCGGGAAAGATAAAGACTCAGAAGAAGAAACAGTAAGGAGGTCTTATAGCTGTTTTCCTCCTGGAGTTTAAAGGAGGAAGGGTTGGATTCGGGGGACCTGTCTTTCCAACAGGGCTTGAAAACCTGGAAAAAGGGGGCAGATCTTATGCTCTGAGCCAGTGACACAAAGAGGAAGCTAGGGTTGTCTTCCGGAGGGCTTTGCTCTGGAGTCTCATGAACTCCATGCAGAGGTTAAGAGTGCTATTTCGTGGGAGCAGGCCAGGCTGGGATGCACCTTTAAAAATAATTTGGCTTGGGCTGGAGAGATGGCTCAGTGGTTAAGAGCATTGCCTGCTC
>NC_022015.1:39944526-39950571 GCF_000317375.1 Microtus ochrogaster
AAAAAAAAAAAAAAAACCAAAAAAACAAAAAAACAAACAAAAAAAGAAATCTTAGTTAGGAGACATAATTCAAACACTGCCAACTCCAAGGTTAAGAACTAGATCTAACGTAACTGAATCTCTCACACCCAGAGTTTCTGCAGTTCTCCAGTACTAGTCCAACACAGCAATAATCTAGAAAGCTGGCTTTACTCTACAGTGAACAGTGCACCACTTGACACAATCATCCAGAGAGGAAAAGTCTGAGGCATTGTGCTCCTTAAAGAAATGTTTGGATTGTTTTAAGATCTAGAAAAACGGTTATAGCCTTCTTTCTATTCTGCATTATCTATGGCCTATAACATCCTGTGTACCACAGGTGCTCCTAACATGCTGATTATTAGTGGGTGGTAGTAGGGGTGCTGGTGATATATCAGAATATTGAGAGTGTGACCCCAAGTAGACAGGGTTCAAAACCGCACAAGGTCTTAATGTACCACTAACTCCTCACCTACTTTAGACCAAGAATCTGAGTTGTGCCATGCCCGGGACCTGGGTGGCTCACCCTAGTGATGGCTGAGGTTGAGGTCAGTTTCCTCCGAGTCTTCTTGACTTTCCGAAGATCCTCATCTTCGTAGAACAGGTCCTGAGTGGGCAGGAAACAGAATGAGCTGGGAAATTCATGGAGCCTCTCAAAACACTGTACAGAAGAGTCATAGAAAGTTACCTGCCCATGCAATGGGTCATCACTGCCTTCCTGCTCTGAGGAGAAGCTTTCTTCCTCTTCTTCGGAGTAGTTGTCAATATCTGGGGAGCGATCTAGAACAAACACCCTAGTAAGAACCTTGAACTGATTTGATCTAAATGACTTTCAAGAACAGGGATCAATACAACTGGGTTGGAGAGGGAAGGGCCACATAGAGAGTCATGGCCACACATTACTTTCAGGGATCTATAAGGGCCTCCTTCTTGGGCACATTTCATGCATGTTTGACTCAGCTTTTCCAGGATGAAGGCCAGTGCACTGGCTCCCTTATCTTCTATAGTGCCTGCAGACACTGCATATATATATATATATTTTGGTTTTTCGAGACAGGGTTTCTCTGTAGCTTTGGTGCCTGTCCCGGAACTAGCTCTTGTAGACCAGGCTGGCCTTGAACTCACAGAGATCCGCCTGCCTCTGCCTCCCGAGTGCTGGGATTAAAGGCGTGCGCCACCACCGCCCGGCTTACTGCATATAAATTTTTAAAAATTATTTAAAAATTTATTTTATGGTGCTCACTTCGGCAGCACATATACTAAAATTGGAACGATACAGAGAAGATTAGCATGGCCCCTAATAAAAGAAAAAAAAAAAAAGAAAAATTTATTTTATGTGTATGAATGTTTTGCCTGCACGTATTTATATGTGGCACATGTGTATCTGATGCCCTTGGGTGTCAGAAGAGAGTGTCAGATCCCTGGGAACTAGAATTATGGATGGTTGTAAGCCACTATGTGGAAGCTTGGAGTCAAATCCAGATCCTCCAAAAGAGCAACAAGAGCTCTAAACTGCTGAGTTATCTCTCCAGCCCCACTGTTTACATCTTACCAGACAGTTTAGACTTGATTCCTTCATGGTCAATGGGCTGGCTGGATAAAGAGTAGATTTTTATTTCTGCCACAGGCACAGAGACATCCTTCACGTTGCTGTGCAGGCCAAGCACCAAAGCACCCTCGTTAGGGTGTTGCATCACCTGTGAGCAAAGTACATAATACAAATATTTTAGCCAGAGCCAGGGTTATCTCTATAACAAACCCATGTGACATGCAAGCCAATGGCAACAGCACTCTGTTATTGTATTTTCCTTCTCACTTCCAAATCTATGCCTATGCCTTTCCTACTGCTTTTAAGGGCTTACTTTAAAAACTATCTGCAGGGGATAGAGATGGCTCAGGAGTTGTGAGTGCCTGATGTTCTTGTAGAGGACCCGAGTTCTGTTCCTAGCACCTATGTTGGGTGGCTTACAACCATCTGTAAATCTAGCTCTAGGTAATCCAACACTCTTCTGGCCTCCTTAGATACGTGTATTCATTGTACATACTGTAACACCCCCCCATACTCATGATTTAAAAATAATAATAAATCTTAAAAAGAAAGAAATCCTACAGTTGTTTCTAGCTAAGCTATTAGCGATGCTGAACCTGGCAATTTAAAACAACAACAACAACAACAGGGCTGGAGAGATGGCTCAGTGGTTAAGAGCATTGCCTGCTCTTCCAAAGGTCCTGAGTTCAATTCCCGGCAACCACATGGTGGCTCACAACCATCTGGAATGAGGTCTGGTGCCCTCTTCTGGCCTGCAGACATACACACAGACAGAATATTGTATACATTTTTTTTAAATATTAATTTATTTATTTATTAAGTATACAACATTCTGCCTCAATGTATGCCCGCACGCCAGAACAGGGCACCAGACCTCATTACAGATGGTTGTGAGCCACCATGTGGTTGCTGGGAATTGAACTCAGGACCTCTGGAAGAGCAGCCAGTACTCTTAACCTCTGAGCCATCTCTCCAGCCCTACATTTTTTTTTATTTGGTTTTTTGAGACAGGGTTTCTCTGTATACAATTGGAGCCTGTCCTGGAACTCCCTTGGTAGACCAGGCTGGCCTCGAACTCACAGAGATCCGCCTACCTCTGCCTCCCGAGTGCTGAGATTACAGGCGTGCGCCATCACCGCCCGGTGTATTGTATACATAATAAATATTTAAAACAACCACAACAAACAACAATACAGCTACCTCTAGAAATACCAGCTGCTAATCAGGGCCAGGTGCTTACAGACAATAATTGAGGCCGGGCAGTGGTGGCGCACACCTTCAATCCCAGAATTTGGGAGGCAAAGGCATGTGGATCTGTGAGTTTGAGACTAGCCTGGTCTACAGAGTGAGTTCCAGGACTGCCAGAGATACATAGAGAAGCTCAGTCTCGAAACAAAACAAAATGAAACAACACAACTGAGGCCTGAGGCTGAAATGATTGCCAATCTCTTGGGTTCCATGTTAAATTAAGTCCTTTACATGAATACTAGCTTTGAGTCTGGGTAAGGCCAGGCCTGTATGCATAGTTGGTCAGCTGTATGGCAGTGAAAATAAAAGAGCCAGAAAACAGGAAAATGGCAGGGTTTGGCCCAGGTGGAAGAGTGGGATGATGCTGTTAATTCCTCCCCACAGCCCCTCATCCTCAAATAAAACCTCAAGAGGTCAGGAAGATGGGTTGGAAGAAGACACACACATTACCAGAACCGTAACATTTTTCCTATTCTCCCAACCTCTCCCTGGCTGTCCAGGAACTATGTGTACACCAGGCTGGTCTCTAAGTCACAGAGATCCACTGCCTCTGCCTCCTGAATGCTGGGATGAAAGGTGTGTGCAGCCAAACCCACTGTATTTCATTTATTAAGGTACAGATAATTTAAAAAGCTTTCTTTCAGCATCTTTTTTCTTTCTCTTTGGCTGGCATACAGGAGTACTGTGTAAGTGAGCAGACATATCAAGGAAAACGGGAGCTTAGTTTCTTGCTGTTGGAGAAAGGAACTTGAAAGGAAGAAGGAGGAAACAAGACCAGGCCCTTTGCTATTGGGTTGGAACACAAGTAAGCACTGTGTGCTCTGGTGGGATAGCTATGTATAAACAGGAAATGGTCACGGTGTGTTTGTGTGTGGATGAAGGCTGTGTGTTCATGTATACGCACCTTCTAGTTTTTAGTTCTTTCAGCACAGGTTACGCACAGGAGCACTGCTAGTACTCTTTTATCCTGAGACAGGGTCTCGATATGTAGCTCTGGCTGTCCTGGAACTCACTAGTAGACCAGCCCTGCCTTGAACTCATAGAGATCCAGCTGCTTCTCTGCTTCTGCCCTCCGAGTGCTTGGATTCAAGGCTTGTGCTATCACACCACGCCCAACACTACCCGATTTTTAAAGTACTGTTTGCCACAAAAACACCCAGAAGCCTCAGAAAATCAGCTCATTCAGGACTGGGTCAGGGCAAGAACAAGATAAGCTTGAGCTATTTTGTACCAGAAAGTAAGATGGCCTATAAAGAAGGAAGGGTCTTATCAAAAAGGACACAGAAGACAGCTCGGAAGGGCTCTTCCAAACTAGAGCGTTTTATTTAAGTTAAATTAAAATTTAACCCCATACAAAAAAAAAAAAACCCACAAGAATCTACAGTCCATAATTGATAGAAATAAGTAGATCAAATGGTAAGTGGAGGAAGAAAGAAACGCTCTATCAACTGACCAATACAGAAGGGATGGCTAGTTTAGAAATTCAGTTTGACAGGCATCAAAATAGTAACTAATTCAGTTCAAAATCATTAACAGGTGGGGGCTAGGGAAACGTCTCAGTGGGTAAAATGTTGGCCATGTAAAAGTGAGAACATATGTCTGGATCCTCAGAACTCATGTAAAGACAGATGCAATAGTTCCACAGTAGCATGCTTCTGTAATCCTAATGGCTCTGACACTGAGATAAAAGGTGGAGCCAGGACTATCCCTGGAAGTCCACGGGCCAGTTAGCCTAGAACACATGGATATAAATAACCAAAAGACCCTGTTTTAAACAAGCTAGAAAGCAGAGACCAACACTTGAGGTTGTCATCTGATCTCCACAAGCATGTCATGGCATGTTTATACTCATATTCATAATACACCTATACATACCCACTCACGCACAGATAAAAATAATTAATACATTAATCAGGGAAAGATACAGTAATATGGTCTCAAATACTTCTATATGAAATATTTTTCACTAATGAAAACAAAATACTTTTTCTTTTCTTCCTATCTTTCTTTCATTCTTTAGTCTTTCAAGACTAAAGTGTAGCCCTGGCTATCCTGGAACTCACTCTGTAGACCAGGCTGGCCTTGAACTCACAGAGATCCAAGTGCCTCTGCCTCCCAAGTGCTGGGATTAAAGGTGTGCTCCACCACCTTTCACTACACAAATTAACGTACAGCTGTGCAACCCATACTGTGCTGGAAAGAAGACTGCTTCTTTGGTGGTTATTTTGACAAAAATGTAGATATTGAACTTAATTTAGAGACAAGGACAGAAAAAAACAGACCGAGGAGCAGTTGATAAAGTAACTAGCATGTACTCTTCAGGAACCTGCATCAGTGGTAGTGCAGGCCTTTAATCCCAGAACTCAAGAGGCAGAGAGAGGCGTGTGAATCTCTCTGAGTTCAAGGTCAGACTGGTCTACAGACCGAGTTCCAAGACAGTAAGGGCTGTTACACAAAGAAACCCTGTAAAAAAATAAAAAAATAAAAACAAAAAAGAAACCTATATCACAGTCATAAAAGGCAAAGAAGATATGAAGATCACCTCAGACTGATGGAGAAATGTAACGAACCAACTTCTAGGTCTTACCATGGGTCTTGGAAGTTCACTGAGACATTCTGCACCATGAGGTTGGGGATTGTGAGTTAGACAGAACCTTATATTAGTGTCAACATTCTGACTGTGGTGGGCAATGAAGCTTAGGTAGGACAGTATTCTCATGCTTAGAAAATTAAAGTGGTAGAGTATTAATGTGTAATGGTATAATGGGACTTCATGCAACTGACAAACTGCTCAGGAAAACAACAACAAAACCCAGCAGGTGGTGGCACACACCTTTAGTCCCAGAACCTAGGAAGCAGAGGCAGGTGGATTTCTATGAGTCTGAGGCCACCCTGGTCTAACCAGTCCCAGGACAGCCAAAGCTATATAAATTCTGTTTCAAAAATCCAAAAACCACAAACAAACAAACCCCATAAAAGAATAGCCACATTATACAGAGAGACTATCTAAGCATAATAATATGCTTTGAAGGTAAGTATTTTGGTGACTCTGCATATGGGAATTTTTTCATTATTCCTAACTTAAAAATACATACATACACACACATATGTGTATATGTATATATATATTAAAGTTAGAGCTGGTCCTGATGATGTACCTCTAGTACCAGTTACATGGAAAGCTGGAGTAGGAGGACCACTTGAGTCTAGGAGTTTTTTTTTTTTTTTTT
>NC_022015.1:39951547-39956436 GCF_000317375.1 Microtus ochrogaster
AAAAAAAAAAAAAAAAAGGTTGGTCAGAATAAGAAAAACTACCAGAGGGGCTGGTTCTGCTGGGTACTGGCATGGTTTACCCAAGCTTGGGAACATCTTTCTCTGCCATCTGGACAGGTGTTTCCACGTAGGGTCACAAGGATTATTATGAGAGAGATGCTCTATGAGGGACGAAGAGAGAAGGATGAATACGACCATATTATAGAAGTGAGTTCTTGCTATGGGATAATGCTCTTGTAGCCTATCAAGATTTGCCACTCATATTGGTTTAATAAAACACTGATTGGCCAGTAGTCAAGCAAGAAGTATAGGCAGGGCGACCAGACTAGGAGAATTCTGGGAAGAGGAAAGGCTCAGTCTACAGTCACCAGTCAGACACAGAGGGAGCAAGATGAGAATGTCTTTCTGATAAAAGGTACCAAGCTACATGGCTAACACAGACAAGAATTATGGATTAATTTAAGTTGTAAGAGCTAGTTATTAATAAGCCTAAGCTAAAGGCCAAACAGTTCATAATTAATATAAGCCTCTGTGTGTTTCTTTGAGACTGAACAGTTGCAGGACCAGTTGGACCAGAAACTTATGCCTTACAAGCTCTGTTCTTACTGATTCAGACAGTAAGGAGAAGGGAAAGGCCAAGGGGTAGCTGCTAGTCATATATGGCCAGGTAAGGGGAGACTGGGCCTCAGCACCCAACTCAGCAGCATATCCAGTACACTGGCTCAAGGACTTCTCAGGCCTTCCATGTTAGCCTTTATTTAGTGCATAGGTGACTTGTTTTCTTTCCTGAAGCTGGGCTCTAGCAGTTTTTGGAGAAAAAAGTTTCAAGACTATTGTAGCATATTAGAAAACTTATAGATTTAGGGGGCTGGAGAGATGGCTCAGAGGTTGAGCACTGACTGCTCTTCCAGAGGTCCTGAGTTCAATTCCCAGCAACTACATGGTGGCTCACAGCCATCTACGGTGAGATCTGGTACCCTCTTCTGGCAAGCATACATGGAAGGAATGTTGTATACATAATAAATAAATCTTTAAAAAAAAAGAAAAGAAAACTTATAGATTTAGAAAATTCTGACCTGAAGGGAGAAGGTTAACTGGAGCTCTGTTTCTACCAGGCCACTTGCTGGAAGGATGATCTCATTGGAGCGAAGAATCCTTTTTGAACCCTGAAACAAACAAACAAAAAACCTTCTGTCAAAGTGGTGTCACTAAAAGTCAGACCAAAAGAAGAACAACTACCATGCTGTGGACACTCGGGATTTGTGAGTGTCCTCCCCACAGGTCTGCTGTGCTGTGGGACACTCGGGATTGATAAATGCCCTCCTTCACAGGTCTGCTTCAACTCTTGTTCTGCTAGGCTTATTTGGCAAATTACAATTATTTTATATTTATTTATTGCCATTTTTTTGTGATACCAAGTATTGAAATCATGGTTTTGTATGTGCCTACCATTGATCTACACTCTTAGCCCTTTAGACTATTTTAGATACAACTAAATTTATGGCCTCCATCTTAAGTGGGGTAAGTAACATTGCCTAGGAACCATGTCATGTCTTAAGTACATTCTCTGTAATCTCTTTTTTTTTTTCTTTTCAAGACAGGGTTTCTCTGTAGCTTTGGAGCCTGTCTTGGAACTAGCTCTTGTAGACCAGGCTGGTCTCGAACTCTCAGAAATCCACCTGCCTCTGCCTCCCGAGTGCTGGGATTAAAGGCGTGCGCCACCACCGCCCGGCTCCGGCTCTCTTCTTACATGACATACTATACCTTCTCAGTGTCCCTAACAGCAAACTCTTAACACTCCCAACCTTAATCCTCTTCACTGAGAAAGCTGGAGCAGCTCCTATCCTCACAGTACCCTCCCTTCCCTTCTGTCACAGATAACCACCCATGTTCCCACCCGAGGCTGAGGGAGCACCCTGCTTGGGGGCTAAACTCCTTCTAAAGGCACTACTGAAGCCATTCTTTCTTTTCACATAATCAATGTTCCTCACTGTCCTAGATCATTCTCATAAGCAAATGTGCTATTATTTCCAACAAAGCAAACAAAACCCCTCCTGGCCTCATGGTGTGTCTTTTCATAGTAGACGTCTTTTCTTGAGTCCCCCTACTCCCATTTCTCCTAATGTCACGTTTGCGCCATCAAACGACCACTGCAAGATGGGTGACTCTCTTAATGAGTCTGATGGCCTAGGTCCCTTCTTATTGTTTTGATTTCCTCTGTCACTGGAGGTACTCTAGTTCTGAGTCCTTCCAGACTTCCTGGCACTGGAGGGTTAGAATTCTATTTCTATTCACTCCCTTTACTCCTGTTACATTCACGTCTCCACTGTTTCACCAGCCCTCAAACAACACAGTAAACTGCATTTCAGGTTTCCCTAGAATCTGCTCTACCCCAGTCCTCCCTGTCTCACTAGACAGCAGATTCACTCTCTCAACTCACCGAAGTCTTCTCAGCCAACCCCGTCTCTTACCCAAATCACCACCAGTATAAGGAGTGTTATGATCTAGCACTCCTGATTCCCCACTTTGAGTCACAGGGAACAAGAGCTGGGTGGGGACTCTGCCTTTAAACTCTATTCCTCCCTGGTCTCACTGACTTCCCTTTCCTCTCAATTCTGTCAGACATACCAGACCCAAAAAAGCTAGAGAAGTCAGAGAACCTAGAGTTGGCCGTGATAGACAAAAACAGGCCACAGCTAGACATTTGAAAGCCAGACGGACAGCACCATGGCTGTGTAGGGCTTTCTGGCTGGCTTTTCTCTCTACCTAGAAAATGCCTCTTGAATCTGTGTAGCTCACTATCTTGGTTTTGCATAAACGTCATCTTCTTAGTGAGGCCTACATCCATCACCACCTGTAATCCCTTCATCCCTTTATCTTGTATTTTCTCCAAAAGTCGTATCACTTTCCAAAAAGTAGCAGGCCTCACTATCTGAACTTCCATCATCTAAATATATGCTGTTAAGAACTGTAAAAAGTTCTGCTTCTCTCACAGGTGTGAAAACCCAAGTTCTAACCCCAGAACATACATAGAAAGAGCCTGGTGTAGTGGTGTGCACCTGTAATCCCAGTGCTGGAGAGACAAAAACAGAAGAATGCCTGGGGCTTACTGATATTCAGTCTAACCTAATTGGACAGTTCTAGGCCACTGAAGAGAGAAATTTTGTCTTTAAAAAATTAAGAGTGGACAACATTGCAGAATAATATCCAGGGTTGTCCTCTGGTGCACACACAAGTACACACACACACACACACACACACACACACACACACACAGCCCTTTCTACACACAAACACCTTCTATCCTAAATACGCTCTCTGGAGCTGGGGATGTAGTTCTATCTCTACCATCCAGACAGTAAGCTTCTGAAAGAAAGCTGCACATGTAGGTAACAGGGCGTAGACAGCAGCATACAGTTAGGTCTGAAGCATGCTACATGACTACTTTCTTCTTTCTATCCTTCCAGGAAGATTTAATTTTCATGAGTCCCAATATTGGCTTGCTAAGGACACTAACAACTTGGGTCCCATTTCAGGATTATTTTTAATACCCTTAAATCTTATTTGTCTATTGTTAATTTTTATTTTATATGTATGGTTATTTTCCTCCATGAATTTCTGTGTTCTATGTGTGTGCAGTAACTGTAAAGGCCAGAAGAGGTATTGAATACTGTGGGACTGGGGAGCCAGCAGGTAGCACTGAGGATGGAACCCAGGTCCTCTGGAAGTGTTATTAAGCCACTTACCTCTTTCTCTTTCTTTCTTTCTTTCTTTCTTTCTTTCTTTCTTTCTTTCTTTCTTTCTTTCTTTCTTTCTTTCCTTCCTTCCTTCCTTCCTTCCTTCCTTCCTTCCTTCCTTCCTTCCTTCCTTCCTTCCTTTCTTTTTTTTTTTTCGAGACAGGGTTTCTCTGAAGTTTTTGGTGGCTGTCCTGGAACTAGCTCTTGTAGACCAGGCTGGTCTCGAACTCACAGAGATCTGCCTCTGCCTCCCGAGTGCTGGGATTAAAAGCGTGCGCCACCACCACCTGGCTTCTTTCTTCCTTTCTTTCTTTCTTTCTTTCTTTCTTTCTTTCTTTCTTTCTTTCTTTCTTTCTTTCCTTTTTTTTTTCCAAGACAGGGTTTCTCTGTAGCTTTGGAGCCTGCTCTGCAACTAGCTCTGTAGAGCAGGCTGGCCTCAAGCTCACAGAGATTCGCCTGCCTCTGCCTCCGAGAGCTGGGATTAAAGGTATGTGCCACCACTGCCCAGACACTTAGCTATTTTTTTAATTTAATTTTGGGGGGAGTTTTTTCGAGACAGGGTTTCTCTGTGGCCCTGGTTGTCCTGAAGCCCACTCTGTAGACCAGGCTGGCCTCGAACTCACAGAGATCCGCCTGTCCTTGCCTCCCAAGTGCTGGGATTAAAGGCGTGCATGACCACCATCTGGCTTAATTTAATGTTTAAAAGTTGTTTATGCATTTTACCGAAAGCAATTTACAGATTCAATGCAATGCCCAGCAAAATTCTTCAAAGACCTCAAAAGAACGGTACTCAACTTCATTTGGAAAAGCAAAAGACCCAGGATAGCCAAAACAATCCTGCACAATAAAAGAACTTCTGAAGCTATCACAATCCCTGACTTCAAACTCTACTACAGAGCTATAGTACTGAAAACAGCCTGGTATTGGCATAAGAACAGATAGGAGGACCAATGGAAGCAAATAGAAGACCCGGATATCAATCCACATATCTTCCAACACCTGATATTTGATAAAAAAGCAAAAAATATCAAACGGAAAAAAAGAAAGCATATTTAACAAATGGTGCTGGCATAACTGGATATCAACATGTAGAAGAATGAAAATAGACCCATATCTATCACCATGCACAAAACTCAAGTCCAAATGCATCAA
>NC_022015.1:39957401-39958884 GCF_000317375.1 Microtus ochrogaster
AAAAAAAAATAATGACAGCTTGAAATTTCCAGGAAAATGAATGGAACTAGAAAACATTATTTTGAGTGAGGTAATCCAGACTCAGAAAGACAATTATCACATGTACTCACTCATAGGTGGTTTTTAAACGTAAAGCAAAGAAAGCCAGCCTACAAACCACAATCCCAGATAACAATGTAGACACTAAGAAGGACTTACATAAATATAATCTACATGGGAAAGTATAAAAAGACAAGGTCTCCTGATTAAATTGTGAGCATGGGTACCTTGGAGGAGGATTGAAGAGTGGAGGGGAGAGGCAGGGAGGGGAGCAGAGAAAAATGTAGAGCTCAATAAATATCAATTAAAAAGAAAAAAAGTTGTGTATGCATGTACTCATGTGTTTAGTGTGTATGGTGCATGCACAGGTGTGTGTACATATGTATGAAAGCCAGAGGAGGCCACCAAGTGTCCTGTTTTATCACTCTCCACTTTATTCTCTTAAAGCAGTCTCTCTCACTGAACTTGGAGCTCAGCTGGCAGGCAACAAGCACCTGCTATCAGATACCCCTGCTTCTGGCTACTACAGCACTGGTGGGTGCTACAGATACAATATGACTGTGTTGGCTTTTTCTTTTTTTAACCACTGTCCTGCCTGTCCTCGAACTAACTCTGTAAACCAGGCTGGCCTTGAACTCAGAGATCCCCCTGCCTCTGCCTCCCAAGTGCTGGGATTAAAGGCGTGTTGGCTTTTTACATGGGTATTGGAATTCAAGTCCTCATACTTGTGCAGCAAACACTCTTACCTGCTATCTCCCCAGATCCCCATTTCCCTACTTTACAGCACATTTTCAATACAGAAGAAAAAAAAAGTGTTTATGGCCATAGAATCATTAAGAACATAAAAATACTCATTAATGGATATTAATGTTTTTCAAACTAGGCTTCTGTTATTTCAAAATACTTATTTTTGAGATAGGTCCTTACTTATGCAGGTCAGGCTAATATAAAACTCTCACTCTTCCTGCCTTAGTCTCTTGCTCTCACCCTCTTCCTCCCCGGTGTTGTGAATTACCAAATGTGGTAGTTGCCCAGAGCAAGGGATGGAGGATAGACAGTCTGGTAAGGATAACAGTTAATGAATGTGAAGTCTCTTCTGAACACTGTAGCAGCGTCTGCGGTTATGTATTTCAAGTAGGTGAGACAAATGGAATCTGAATTATAGTCCAGTGAACATGTTAGTTAAAACAGTATGCTATGTTTATGCCGCATGCAGTGGGGCATATCTTTTATCTCATCACTTAGGAGGCGGGGGCAGGCAGATCTCCGAGAGTTTCAGGTCAGTCTGGGCTACATAGTGAAACACTGTCTCAAGAAACAAAACAATCGGGCTGGAGAGATGGCTCAGTGGTTAAGAGTCTGCTCACAACCATCTGTAATGAGATCTGGTGCCCTCTTCTGGCCTGCAGACATACACACAGACAGAATATTGTATATATAAGAT
>NC_022015.1:39959519-39960936 GCF_000317375.1 Microtus ochrogaster
CAGACAGATCACTGTATACATAATAAATAAATAAACAAACAAACAAACAAATAAATATTTAAAAAAAAGAAGAGTCTGGTAGGAGGAAATCAGACCACTGAGGGTGTGCCATTGAAGGGGCTGTGTCTTCTTAGTCTCTTCCTTTCTTTCTCCCTTACCTATGCGCACAGGCCCACAAAGGACTGAGATCTTGGAAAGGGTGAATCGAAAGACATCTTTACTCCCTCTAATCTGATTATCTTGGTTAATTACGGTGATGGAAAGCTGATGAACACTGGTGTTAGTGTGGACTGTAACATGAAGAATTTCACTCATGGTGGCACTGGTGTTTTCAGTTCAAGTGTCACCTCAGCGTGGATGGCAGATAATAACACAGCATTACTGTGGAAAGGATTCTGACTCATATCCTCTAATGGTGTCTTAGGGAGCTCCTTTTAAATACTGCTGTGTAATTAGAATGGAAAGCTCATTAAAGGCAGGGATTTTTGTTTTATTTACCACTGCCTCACTTGTGCCTAAATTCATGCTCAATATATAATGAAATCTCAATCATTATTTACTAAATAAACCAATAAATAGGTGATTGAAACTGAATGCAGTAACAGCTATAATTCTTTTCAACTGTTTGGAAATAAAGTGACTTAAACATTCAGAATATTTATAGTTTTTGCTATAATCACAGATTTTACAGAATGTCAAATATTTAATCAGGAAATGAAATTATTTCCTTTGGCAAGAGCATTTGATGACAGGAAGGGCAAAAGCAGCAAGTTCAAAATTGTACCCACAGTGTTTGTCCCTGGAGTGGGGCAGAAGCAGGAGAGCACAACAAAGCACCGAAGGCTCTCTTCACAGGCTTGCTTCCCAAATGTCAGTGTTTACTAGCAGCATGTCACAGGTTTGGAGGAATCATGTACAAAGATGAACGGGGAATCAGACTATGTCTTAAGACCGAGGGATTCATCAGGAGTGATAGAAGTTTTAAAGTTAATTTTTTTTTTTAGGCCAGGTGGTGGTGGTGCACATTTTTAATCCCAGCACTTTGGAGGTAGAGGCAGGCAGATCTCTGAGTTTGAGGCCATCCTAGTCTAGCAAGCAAGTTCTGGAACAGCCAGGGCTATACAGAGAAATCCTGTCTCAAAAAAACAAAAACAAGCTGGACGGTGGTGGCGCATGCCTTTAATCCCAGCACTCTGTGAGTTCGAGGACAGCCTAGTCTATAAGAGCTAGTTCCAGGACAGGCTCCAAAAGCTACAGAGAAACCTGTCTCGAAAAACCAAAACCAGCCGGGCGGTGGTAGCACACGCCTTTAATCCCAGCACTCGGGAGGCAGAGGCAGGTGGGTCTCTGTGAGTTCGAGACCAGCCTGGTCTACAGAGCTAGTTCCAGGACAGGCTCCAAAAGCCACAAAGAAACC
>NC_022015.1:39961691-39962869 GCF_000317375.1 Microtus ochrogaster
GAGGCTGGGAGGAGGCGGAAATTTTTTTCAATAAAAAAAATAAATAAAAAAACAAAAAAATAATTTTAGTTAGATGTATATGTGAGTCTGTGTATTATGTGCACATGCCTAAGGAAGCCAGGGGAGTTAGATTCCCTAGATGTGGAATTACAGATAGATGTGAGCTGCCTGACATGGATGGACACTGGGAACAGAACTCAGGTTCTTTGAAAGATCAGTACTTGTTTTTTGAGAAAGGGTCTCTCTCTATAGACCAGGCTAGCCTTGAATCACAGTTCACAGAGATCAGCCTGTCTCTGCCTTTCTTTTTTTAATTTATTTTATGTACATTGGTGTTTCTGCCTTCATATATGTCTGTGTGAGGGCATTGGATCCTGTGGAACTGGAGTCACACAGTTGTGAGCTGCAATGTGGGTGCTGGGAGTCGAACCCTGGTCGTCTGGGAATTGAACTCAGGACCTTTGGAAGAGCAGTCAGTGCTCTTAACCTCTGGGCCATCTCTCCAGCTCGCTGTCTCTGCTTTTCAAGTGCTGTGTTCAAAGGTGTGTCCAAACCTAGTTAATACATACGCGACCCCGCCTCCCCAACCCCCAGGATTTTTCTGTGTAGTCCTGGCTGTCTTGGAACTACCTCTGTAGACCAGGATGGCCTCAAACTCACTGAGATCTGCCTGCCTCTGCCGTCTGAGTGCTGGGACTAAAGGCGTGCGCCACCAACATCCAACTAGTACTTAACTGCAGATCCAATTTTCTAGCCAGTTGTGAGCCACTTTGTGGGACTCAAACCCAGGTTCTCTGGAAGAGTAACCAGTGCTCACAACCACTGAACCATGTCTCCAACTGAAGGTTTTAATGAAGGTCATTTAGTACAATAAATACCACAAAGCAGGCAAACTAGCTAATAAAGTATGCTAGTTTGTAGGGAATCACTACATAGTTCACTGTTTTTTTTAATGAAATGAGACCATTCACAAGCTGAAGGATTCAGTCATATTTAACCACTGCAGAGGCACTTACGAATCTCACTAAGCTCCAGGGAGTCATCATTAGGAAGGATTGATCAGCTAAAGAGGATCTGGGAATGGAGTTTAATTAAATATAAATTACATACTCTTTCCAATCTCAGCTCTACCACTGAATAGTTAGGTGGCAACAGGTAAATTCTTTTTTTTTTTTTTT
>NC_022015.1:39963968-39965126 GCF_000317375.1 Microtus ochrogaster
CCGGCTTCTCTGTAGTTTTAGAGCCTGGCCTGGAACTAGCTCTTGTAGACCAGGCTGGCCTCGAACTCACAAAGATCCATCTGCCTCTGCCTCCTCAGTGCTGGGATTAAAGGCGTGCGCCACCATCGCCCAGCGCAGCCCTATTCCTTTATGATGCTGTCTGTTTCACTGATATGATTAGGCAGGCAGCAGAGAAGGACCATTTTGTTCTTCAAGACAAATATCAAGAAACTGAGGATCTTAGAGGCGGAACTGGAACTCTTGTCTCATTAGCTCAGATGTTCCTCTCTGCTCCTCAACTGTTCCTCTACCTAGCTGAGGAGAGGGGTGGCTCAGGGAGTTTCTGTAGCTGGGACAGGGAAAAGCACTGTCTAGTTTCTCCAGGCCCTGAAAATTCACCATTCAACTCACCTGCAGCTTCACAGCAATGACTACCGAATTAAGATCTTTGTCCATTTCCTTAAGCATAACAAGTTTCTTCAGGGTCAAGCTGAACAGCCTAGAAAAATACAGAGAAAGAAGGTCTTGTTAAATATAAGAACTTGTGCGAAGGTAACATTTACCGTGGGAATCTGCTCTACTACAAGTAAGACTATGAGAAGGCCACTCAAGGTGGCTTTAACTTGTATGTTTGGCAATATGTTAAAGGTATATCACTCTGTGGACTTCAGTAGATATCGAAATCTCAAGTTGAGTCAGGTGATGGTGGCGCACGCCTCTAATCCCAGCACCCAGTTCTCAACATAGAGAACACACATACACACACATTAGAATGCAAGGTAAGAAGAGATACTTGCTAAAGACTTCAGAGTCTCAAGGAAGGATTTTAGAGCTAACTACAAAATACTTCAGAATAATACAAAAGCAGATAAAACCAATACATAAAATCTTAATGAATGTTCCATTGTGGAGAGAAACAATACAGGAGCACATTAACTCTTTCTGTCTTTCTGTAGGATTTTAAATTTTCATAGGAATAATAAAAGTTAGGTATCTTCTGGCAGGGGGAAGAGAATAAAAAAACGTTTTACTCCACAAATATTAACATGCACTCTAGGGTCAAAGTAATTAAGTTAAAGCACTAGCGGGGCAGTAGTGGCACACACCTTTAATCCCAGCACTCAGAACACAAAGGAAGACGGATCTCTGTGGGTTCGA
>NC_022015.1:39966258-39968583 GCF_000317375.1 Microtus ochrogaster
AGGCCAGCCTGGTCTACAAGAGATAGTTTCAGGACAGGCTCCAAAGTTACAGAGAAACCCTGTCTTGAAAAACAAACAAACAAACAAAAAAGATTAAATCTGTCTAAAAGAGAAACAGCTCACACAAAGGTGATCCCAGCACTGGATCACATGCCTTTAATCTCAGCACTAGGGGAGCTGGAGACAGGAGTGATATGGTTGGGCGGAGAGAGGAATACAAGTGGAAGGAGACAGAAACTCAGTGCAGTCTGAGGTTTGGTGGAAAGATGGAGTCTGGAGATGCATTCTGAGGATGCAGTCTGAGGTCAGAATCTGCCCTTTGGTCTGAGCATTGGTAGAGGTAGCAACTCCAGTGGCTGCCGCTCTGCTTCTCTGATCCTTCAGTTTTCATCCCCATACCTGACTCCAGGTTTTATTTATTAAAGAAAACTAGAATTTGTGCTACCCAGGAATAGAGAGAGACCCTGTCTCAAGACAACAACAAAAGCAAACCCAGGGTATGGGAGGCCCTTGAAAACATGCCACCTGCTGCTTTTCATCTCAGAATTTAGAAAGTAGAGGCCAGTCGATCTCTGTGAGTTTCAGGCCAATTGGGGAGACATAGTAAGAACCCATCTCAAACAAAAACAACAACCAAAATCGGTGTGGGGGGGCATAAATTGAAAAGCATGGCACCAAAATCAGGATTTATACAGAAACTGACTAGCCAACCCATTTAAAATAAAAAGATTCCATACAGAAAAATAAATGAAAAAGAAATAATTACTTCTTATTTTTTTTTTTGGGTGGGGGTTTCAAGACAGGATTTCTCTGTAGCTCTGGAGCCTGCCCTGAAACTAGCTCTTGTAGACTAGGCTGGACTTGAACTCACAGAGACCCTCCTGCCTCTGCCTCCTAAGTGCTAGGATTAAAGGCATGTGCCACCACTGCCCAGCTAAAATTTCACATTTTAAAAGCTAAACTAAAGCGTGGTGGTGCATGCCTTTAATCCCAGCACTGGGGAAGCAGAGGCAGGCAGATCTCTGTGAGTTCAAGGCCAGCATGGTTTACAAAGTGAGTGCCAAGACAGTCAGAGCTGTTACACAAGAAAAACCCTGCCTCAAAAATACAAAACCAAACCATACACAAACAAAATAAAAAGACAAAGCAAACCCCAAAGTACTTGTAATAAGAAGCAAAACTTCCCAAACTAAAACTGACATAAAATAAGGAAAGAATCCCAGCACTCAGGAGGCAGAGGCAAGTGGATCTCTGTGGGTTCGAGACCAGCCTGGTCTACAAGAGCTAGTTCCAGGACAGGCTCCAAAGCTACGGAGAAACCCTGTCTCGAAAAACAAACAAACAAACAAATAAATCCAAAAAGACATAATTTACAAAGCGTCAAAGAATAAGACACTCAGGGATAAAACAATGCAATAGTAATGTGAGAAAGCATCACACGAGTCCTTATTAGTTCCATCTGTGCTACAGGAAAGGGAGATGCAGATGTAGATTACCCAAAATGACCTTAAGCTCAGGGAAGATGGTTCTGAAGCGCGCATACACACACAGAATTAAGTAACAAGATACCATATTCATGCATAAGAAAATGCTAGTATCTCAACTATCCTCTAAGCTGACACGAAAAGTAACAAGACTGCTGGGCGATGGTGGCGCACGCCTTTAATCCCAGCACTTGGGAGGCAGAGGCAGGCGGATCTCTGTGATCCAGCCTGGTGTACAGAGCTAGTTCCAGGACAGGCTCCAAAGCCACAGAGAAACCCTGTCTCGGAAAAAAAAAAGAAGTAACAAGACATTGATAAATTCCAAAAGGACTTTTCAAAGATACTATCTTTAACATCTACAATGAAAGGCCAAGGGCCAAACAACAACAATAACAAAACCACTCTTGAAGAAGAGACAGGATAATCAGATTTATTGTCGAGCAGCAGTTGAGGAAGTTCAGTATACTGAAAGAACAAAAGATTGTGGGAAAGAACACAATGCAACAGTCTCATAATTATACAGAAATCTGATAAAAGCTGGAACACCGGACGGCGGGAGCAGCAGGAGAGGACACAGGCCGCAGGCAGCGGGAACCGTCGTGGCAGCAGAAGCAGGCTGCAGGGACCGCGCGCAACACCAAGAGCAGATCGCCACACTACAATTAAATCAAAGAGGAACCAGGAAACAGAGCAAGGGCATTTTGTAAAAGGAGCCCCTGGCCAGCAGGGAAACCTGAACCAGTTTTAACAGACCCCTTAGATAACATCGATAGGAGGAGATGGGCAGGCGCCAAGGCAAGAATTCACCCAATAAGCTGAAAAACAACATGAAAACACCAGA
>NC_022015.1:39982940-39985598 GCF_000317375.1 Microtus ochrogaster
AGACCAGGAAAGCAGAAGAAGCGGCTGGGAGCACGCTCACCAAATATATAAGCAAACAGTAGCCCGAGGCGAACACACCCCCTAAGGGGCGGGACTTATCCCTACAGTAAGACTAGGCTCTACCTGAACCCCCGATACTATATATTTATCACATATTTTCTCTATAGACCTTTATCTTGGCATTGCTTCTCAGTCAATAGAACTTATCCTTAGGGGAGATGTCACATGTACTTTGTAGCTTGGTGACTTCAATGATATCTGTATGAATGAGACCATATCTGATCCTTCACTAGGCCCTTAAACTCTAGAAATCGTCTTTATGGAAGAGGTTACATGTACACTGCAAGAGTTTTAATGTTGTCATGCATTTGGAAGACTTTGGGGCACCTTAGCATTACTGCACGTCCCTGTCCTGGGAACCAGGGGACCCTGGTAACCAACCACGCGTGCACTGGAGCTTTGAGTATTTTCCATCCCCTTTGTAGTCTTTCTTCAATAGACCCAGACCCTGGAACTGGGGTGAGACGACCTGCAGATAACCTACAAGTGTTCCTCCTTGTTCAACCAACCCAGCAACCGCCATAGCATTGATCAGTTAGAGTTAGCTGACCGTTAAATGGACTAGTCAAAATAGTTAACAAATGATTTCTGGACTCTCCCTTTTGATTCTGCACTACCCCCTCCCTGATTTTGTGGGTTTTTTTTCCTTTAAAAGAGCCTGTAATAGACAAAGCCGTCGTCCTTCTCCTCTCAAGGCTGAGGGACCTCTGCCGTCGCAGAATAAAAATTCCTCTTGCTATTGCATCAACCGTGCTGAGAGTGTCTCTTGGGGCGACCTCCTCCTTGGTGTGGCTTTAGGGCCCAACACATTAAAGCTTTATTGTGCACATGGGATCATGACAATTGTTACCAGGAGGGGTTTTTTTTGTTTTGTTTTTAAATGCCTAAAAAATAAATTGCCTGGGGTCACATTCTAGAAGTCTGAATCAACACCAGCTACTCAACTGAACTAAACTGGATTTCCTTCTGGCTGCACTCAGATCATTACTCTGCTGGTCATGGCCCCACATATGTACAGGTCAAATACTTATACACACAAAATAAAACTAAACAATTTAGATTAAAATGTATTTGTGTGGGGGCACAAAGGTACCACAGTACATGTTGAGGTCAGAAGATATCCCCTGCTATGTGGATCATTATTGTGATTGGACTGAATCTTCAGGTGTGGTGGCAAGAGCCTTTACCTTTCTTACTTTCATGTTCCTGGTCGTATACTTTTATTTTTTTTAAAAAAGATTTATTTATTTATTTATTTATTTATTTATTTATTTATTTATTATGTATACAACATTCTGCCTCGATGTATGCCCGCACGCCAGAGGAGGGCGCCAGATCTCAGTACAGATGGCTGTGAGCCACCATGTGGTTGCTGGGAATTGAACTCAGGACCTCTGGAAGAGCAGCCAGTGCTCTTAACCTCTGAGCCATCTCTCCAGCCCCCTACTTTTATTATTTTGAAATGAGACATTCCTTTTAGTAAGCAAACATCTATATTTTTTCCAAATGTCCAACCCTCCCAGGGTAAAAGCATCCTTGTTCCTGAGAGTTAAAACCTTTAGTTTTAAATTGTTGGTTTGAGCCAGGTGGTGGTGGAGCACGCCTTTAATTCTAGCACTCAGGAGGCAGAGGCAGGAGGATCTCTGTGAGTTTGAGGCCAATCTGGTCTACAAAAGCTAGTTCCAGGACAGGCTCCAAAGCTACACAGAGAAACCATAAAAACAATAATAATTTTTGTTTCCTTCTCTATTCTAGCTTGGTTATTTGAGACAGGGTTTCACTACTTTCCCTCAGTTGGCCTAGAATTTGCACCTCCCAGCATTAGCTTTCGAGGATCTGGGATTTCAGGTGTGTACTAACATACTCAGCTCCCAGTACCTTTATACAGCTATCCTACCCTTCTAGGTCAAGGGAACCTTGTGGCCATGTGTGTGTGTTCTCTGCAGCACTTTGCACCTCTGGGCAGTCCTCCTTCTTGCACCCTCAGATGTTAACCAGAATGAACCAAAGTCTAGAGGTTATGCTTTCCACAGCCTATGTCTCAAACTGGACAGAGAGACAGCTAAAGGCTCAATGTGAATAAATACAGTTGTAAAGGCAGCCACACATAAAACTGAGGCAGGAGGATTTCAAATTCAAGGTCAGTCTGGAGTCTCAAGATGAAAAGGGCTGAGAATGTAGCTCAGTGGGAAAGCACTTGCCTAGCAAGCATGGTGCCCCAGGACTACCCCAACTTGTGAGACAGAAAGAGGAATAGGTATCAGAAAGCCTTCCCAACAAACATCATTTCTGGCAGCTCCGCAGCCCCCCATCTTCTGATTCTCCATTGTAGGTCAAGCTTTCTCCCTCTCTGAAGTCTGCAGTATTCCTACCTCCTTAAGCTCTCATGTGCTAATGGACATAGACTATGTCCTCTTACTTGGATCCTTCCAACTTCTAACACAGCTATGTGAAAGTAAATGGGTAATGTGTAGTTTATCTAATTAAAACTATCCAATGCAAAAACAGTAAGAAGGGGCTGGAGAGATGGCTCAGAGGTTAAGAGCATTGCCTGCTCTTCCAAAGGTCCTGAGTTCAATTCCCAGCAACTACATGGTG
>NC_022015.1:39985818-39989702 GCF_000317375.1 Microtus ochrogaster
GACCAGGCTGGCCTCGAACTCACAGAGATCCGCCTGCCTCTGCCTCCCGAGTGCTGGGATTACAGGCGTGCGCCACCACCGCCCGGCTCCAACAGCTTCTTAATTGGACAACACTAGCTTAGATTAAAGGACACTAAATCACCCCTTTCTAAACAGTGTCACACATGTAGAATATTTTTCCCCTTTGTTGCTGGATGAGCTGGGCACATGGCCAAGTCTTTTTCTAATTAGATCCTGTGGTTAATGCCTTAATCTATTAGCTACCATTTCCTTGCCCAACCCCTCCCCCAAATGGAAGGGGCAGGAAGACTGGGTATAGCTAGTAATTTAGCCTAAACTGTGATGGAATTTGAAATCATCCCACCTTACTAGGTGTGGTGGCACATGCCTTTAACCCCAGCACTCAGGAGGCCGAGGCAGGTGAATTTCTGTGAATTCAAGGCCCGCCTGGCCTACAAAGCCAGTTCCAGGACAGCTAGGGCTGTCACAAAGTGAAACCCTGTCTTGAAAACCAAAAACAAACTACAAAAAACAAAAACAAAAAACACAAAACAAACCAAAAAAAAAAACAAAAACAAACAAACAAAAAAAAAACAAAACCCCAAAACAAAAACAGCTCCCTGTCTCTGCCTCAAAGAGCTGTGACTAAAGGCACAGCCATTATACCCTGCTCCACCTTACTTTTTGAGACCTGGTCTCTCAATATATTCAGAGCACACAGGTAGCAGACTGACTGAGTTTCAGGAATCTTGCCCCCCTTTTCCTCTATCCCAATCACAGCTACATCCCACCACTTGACTATATCCTGGAAGTTTCACTCATTTTTCTTAAGTTTTTCCTTCTCTTCTTTCAGTGGGTAATTTCTAGCAATTTAGCTTCAAGTACCCAGTTTTTTTTTAACTATTTACAAAATAATACTACTGAGCATATCTATGAGCATACTTTTAAACTTCAGTTACTATTTTACTTCAACTCTAACTACATGTTTTATTTCCATATTTCAGGCATAAACTTGTCTGTTGTTTCTTTAATTCTTTAAGCACAATTTATAATATTTCATTCCAAAGGCACTTAGATGAAAACAGGAACTTGGTTAGTTCTTACAGATTGCATAGCTTTTCTTTCTCCATGTGAGTTCTGCTTCTCTACATGTCTAATAGTTTCAGATCAGAACAGGACATTACAGCCATGTGGTGGTGGCCCACACCTTTCACCCCAGCATTTGGGAGGCAGAGGCAGACAGAGCTATGTGAGTTTGAGGCCAGCCTGGTCTACAGAATAAGTTCCAGGACAGGCTCCAAAGCTACACAGAGAAATCCTGTCTCAAAAACAAAACAAACAAAACAAAACAGGACATTGCAGGTAAGTCACTGTGAAATTCTGGATTCTGCTATGTCCCTCTGAGGACACTAGGGATTTTGTTTTCTGGTTGGTTTTGTTTTTTTTTTTCTAAGTAGGCAATTAATTTGCCTGAATATACCCTAAAATCACGTAGTACGTATCTCCTGTGGTGTTTTTAAGACCCTCTCCTGAGGACCTCTAATTGCCAGATTCTACCCACAGAATACTCTAACTGCCCTAACTGTTGGACCCTGCCCCCACCCTACAGAGTGAAAAGCCGAATCTCTGGACAAGAAATATCAAACAATCTCCACCCTGAAATGTTCCACCCTCTTCTCAAGAACCTGTATAAGCTCTCTATCCAGTTCAGTTTGTTGTTGTTTCTTGCTTCCTGGTTTTTCCTTCCTAATAAATCTCTTGTGTGAGGTTTGTTGTGTGGTGTAACTCTGGTATTCCTTGGCTTCCAGCTGCTAGGATACTTTTTCATCCGAGCTGTAATACTTATATTTGGTGACATGATTTGGACAGCTTCTCCTAGTGATTGTGTTTCCCTTCATGGTCTGGGCTGCACTGGGACCCTACCCCTCATCTCTAGTCCACCCCCAACAGACTCACCTTCTGGCTCACTGATCACTCAGTACCCCATCCACCAGCAGCAATTGGGTAAGTTTCTCCTTTGGTCAGAGTAATCGTTTCCCTGAGTCTAAGGAAGTGACCCTTGAGTGATCGGCACCCCTCTGGTACTCTTGAAGGTGAAGGTACGCCAGCCATGGTCTTTAAGTCTACCTAAACTACCTCTTCACCTGACCCCATCCACCTACTTTGGAGCTGCAATCCTGCAGTTTCCTTAGGCCAAACCCGGCTACTGTGCCTCTTCCTGCCCTCTTCTTCCACCTTCCCCCTAGCACTGTTCATAAGCCCACAGCTCCCTTAGGCCCTCATGGCTTTTGTGACCCTATTCTCCAATGCTTTCCTATGGAGGAGAACCGAAAGCTCACTTTTTTTCTTGTCTTCTCGCCTCAAAAGAAGCCCAGGTACCAGGCACTCAGTCTCTCTGTTGGCTTAGCCAGGTTAAGCCCTGACCCCTATTGAGTGTGGTGATGAGCCACAATGAGCAAGGGTCCTCCTTGAGTCCTGGGTATGCCCATGACTGCAGGCTGCAGTGACATTTTCTTTTTCTCTCATCCATGGGAACATGTCTTCTATATCCTCTCATTCCCCCTTAGGAACCCTTTTAGAAAACTCCACCTGGGGGTTGGAGAGATGGCTCAGAGGTTAAGAGCACTGGCTGCTCTTGCAAAGGTCCTGAGTTCAATTCCCAGCAACCACATGGTAGCTCACAACCATCTATGAGATCTGGTGCCCTCTTCTGGTGGGCATACATGCAGGCAGAACATTTCATACATAATAAATTAAAAAAAAAAAGAAAACCCCACCTGAAGGGCACTAAATTTATTCACTTTTGCAATCAAATTTGGCTTCAGTACCCTTTAGATAATCCACAGGGCCACCTAATGGCACCTTAGATCCTAATATTATTTGGGACATTTACAATACTGTGAGTGATCGGAGAAATGGACAGAGATTTTCCCATTTCCTATTTCTCTGCTCTAAGCCCTGTCTTTGTCTAGTCCTATTCCAACACATAAATGTTCTACCTTTTAAGTTATCATAGATGGATCTGTAAGTTTGTTGTAAAGTGGGAGCAAGGAGCAAGACCTAGCAGAAGGGGGAGAGAGCAAAGGTGCAGGCCAGGAGCAACATGCACACACCCTGCACACACTCTTTCTCCACTGCTTGGTGCTTTTCTCAGCTCCCTCCTGAAGCATCCTTTGTCTATAGCCAGACTCAAAAATTTCACCTCTAAGCTTTCTTTTCTTTCCTTCCTTCCTTCCTTCCTTCCTTCCTTCCTTCCTTCCTTCCTTCCTTCCTTTTCTTACTTTTTCTTCTTTTTTTTTGTGGTTACCTTACTAGATTAAGTTTTACAGGGATTCAGGTGTCTTTTAGGTATGAGTGGCATTAGAATGTTGTTTTTATGCTGTCCCACTTGAGTTAAAATCTGGCTCTAGAGTTAGGGTATGACTCCCCGTCCTCTAGACCCAAGTATACTTGTGGAAAGGTTTTTTTTTTTCCAACATCTTTGTCCCATTTCAGGTGAGTCACCTGCTGTGTGACTGAGAAAGGAGAGCAAAACCAAATAAAGGGACAGACTATTCCCAATAGGTACCATTGTTACTCATCTCATACCCTTTTGGTTTTGGTTTAACTCTAAAAATTTTGTTAAAGTATAAATTTTATCTCAAGATTTGTAGAACCATTGTGTAAGCTTTTTGTACCTCAAGACTTATAAGCATATTGGGTTTGATGAAAATCCTGTAAAATCTGTAACGAACGGGTTAATTTAAAACTCATAACACCAGGAATAATAGTTAAAAATCTATACATAGCCAAGCGGTGGTGGCGCACACCTTTAATCCCAGCACTCGGGAGGCAGAGGCAGGCGGATCTCTGTGAGTTTGAGACCAGCCTGGTCTACAAGAGCT
>NC_022015.1:39989872-39991470 GCF_000317375.1 Microtus ochrogaster
GGGTTGGGAAGGATGGACTTTGCCATGTGGCCTCACTCCATCGTGATAAAGTGACCACACGACATAAGTCAATCAAGGAAAAACAATTCCAACCTGTGAGGCCCAAACCAGACGGTTCTTCCACTGTTTTCAGTCACACTAACAAGCCTCATCCACGGTCCCTCCTCTTCCCCTCCAGTCTCTCTGGTTTCTCTTTCACCTTTCTCAGGCACAGGCTGCCCACCCAGTCAGGGCTGAGGCAGTCCCTGAACAAGACTCTGAATGAAATTACCACATCCCCAGGGAGCATCCTTGCTAGGGTTCAGTTTTTGACTTGCCTCCTGACTGGCCACCCTTAAAGAGGTAAATTATGAAAAAATCCAAGAGGTCACCCAGGACAAACACAATGGCCCATCTCACTTTCTAGGCTGCCTCACAAAGGCTCTTACAATATTCCAGTCTGCATCCTTAGACCCAGACAGAAACCAGCTCCATGTGACCCACCTCTCCCAGTTTCCCTGATCGTAGAGCCACACGTAAACGTCTGTAGAAAGGACCCCTGACCCCCAGGCAGATGTCTCAGCAACAGCCTTTAAGGTGTACCATGGGAGAGATGAAAAAGCCCAAACACAAAATTACTGATACTAGCAAAGGCCTTTTATCTGGTCATAGTAACTGCCCAGACTCCCTGACCTCCCAAAGCCTGAGAACCTCCCGGTTTCTGTTTCAAATGCAGTCAGGAGGTTCACTGGCCTGGGATTGTCTGATCCCTCATAAACCACCCAGACGATGTCCAAGGTGCCATCAAGAAGAGCACTGGGGTGCTGACTGTGCCCATGTCCCTCATGGCATAGGACATCAAGCCTAGAACAATCATTTTGTTCCATCTTCCTAAATAGAAATTTCATCTAACTTGCTCTGTAGACCAGGCTGGCCTCGAATTCACCGAGATCCACATGCCTCTGCCTCCCCACTGCTAGGATTAAAGGCATGTGCTGCTACCGCGCCTGGCAACGGCACTATTTCAATATGCTGCCATACTAGTGCTATAAGTTTGCAATCAAGCATTTGTGTCATATAACCAGCACTAAAATGATTGTGATACACCCACAAAACTTCCAAAACTGCTTCCTTTCCCCCTAAACTAAAACAAATGGCTTCCCAAACTGAGTATACATCATAGCAGAGTAAATGTCCCTGGGTTATTGTCCAACAAGATAAGCGTGTGGGAAGGGAAACAGCAAGCATTAAACAAGAGGGCTCAGAAGCAACCAGGTCCAACTCAGCCAAGCACACACAGGGCACCTGTTACAAAACAAACTCTCTGGGCCACCAACTGCTCCAAAGCACTTGACAGGAAAGCTCGACCTGAGAAAAATGAAAATAATCCAGAGAAGGACAAGAGAAGTCAAGCTATGAGTAACCCAAAGTCTTTTGAAGCCAACAGTCCATTACAAGCAGAGTTAACTGATAAGGTCAGATTGATGATAAGAAGGGAATCCAATTGCAAGCCTTTATAATCTAACACAGCTCCAGGGCAGAGGGCCACTCTCCATTAACAGCAGCACCACCTGACTGCAGTTTTGAAATGCTGCCTGAGGAAGAGCAGCCTCTTTGGC
>NC_022015.1:39992255-39999585 GCF_000317375.1 Microtus ochrogaster
AAAAACCAAAAAGAAAAAAGAAAAAAAGAAAAGAAAAAGAAAATTACTTCGCTCAGCTGCCAACTGAGATGAACCTAGCAGACAGGTTACACCATGAAAGACCTAAATAACAGCACCCCCATTCAGCACGAAGCAGTTTGGAGAGAAATAACTACGTCCATATTCCCAAATATTGTTTATAAATGTTCTTTTATATTTAAAGGGGGGATATGATATAGATATGAATAATTTGCATTGGTATGGATTTTAAGGTCAATTTTGTTATATGTATATGTATTTCTGATATTGATTAAGTTATCGTGATTGTATAGTTCATTTAAAAATGTAATGTATAATTAGGAAATACAGGTTGTTAATGAATAATCATCGATAATAGTTAGGCTTTGTAGTCATGTTAGATTTTCTAGATATACAGAGATATATTTCAGTTAGATAGAAGACCAGGCTGGCCTTGAATTCCCAGAGATCCGCCTGCCTCTGCCTCCCGAGTGCTGGGATTAAAGGCGTGCGCCACCACCGCCCAGCACATTTAATGTTTTAATAACTTAGGGTTTTCATGACAATGAGACACGTCTGCTCCTGGCAGCACCAGCTACTTCAAGAGGAAGATGGGCATTGAAAAGGCTCCTTATGGAGTTGGTTAGCCATTTGAGCAAAAAACTGCTCTTGCCTGGACTGTTGCATAAACTGGACACAGAGAACCCTCAGAGAGAGGACTGCTGAACTTGCCTAAAGGTGAGATGATCTTTCGGGGTTCCTGATTCATGAAAGAGTCTGCGAGACATTCTGCAGGACACAGCAGATAGTGACTGAACTGTCTTTGAAATTTCCTGCTTCATGGAAATGTCCGCTGGATACTATGGGCCTGTAGGCCGAACATGGATGCCCCAACGGTACAGAAGAACTTTGGGTGACTGTCCAGGCAGCGAGATGTCTCTGTCATTTCTACTTGTTTACTTAGGTAATATTATATCCTTCTGGAGTCTTTGATGGAGTTGAAGAATAGTTAGTTATAGTTTTCCATTATTATGATAAAGATGAAAATAGATATAAATATTATAACTGTAATTCTTGCTTGATAACTGTTTTGTTATATGTAATTTTACTATATTAAAGTGACAGCCTTTCTTTTTTGTTTAAACAGAAAAAGGGGAAATTATGTAGGAGGGTCATCTGTCTATGTGTTGCTTTCATTGGTTAATAAAGAAACTGCCTTGGCTTTTGATAGGACAGCAGTTTAGATAGGCGGAGTAGACAGAACAGGATGCTGGGAGAAAGAACCAGAGTCAGGCAGCTGCCATGGAGCCAGCTGCCAGGTCAGACATGCTGAATCTTTCCCAGTAAGCCACCACCTCGTGGTGCTACACAGATTATTAGAAATGGGTTAATCAAGGTGTGAGAATTAGCCAATAAGATGCTGAAACTAATGGGCCAGGCAGTGTTTAAATGAATACAGTTTCCATGTAATTATTCTGGGGCTAAGCTAGCCATGCAGAAGCCAGGAGGGATGAAAAGCAGGCCTGCTTGCCTCATCACTACACAGCTGTACACAAAATTTTCTAACAATGAGGGCAGTGAGGGCCCTCACTGTGGAATGGATCTCCTTAAAAAGTTAACAGTTTGGAAACTGGGCATGGTGGCAAATGCCTGTAATCCCAGAATTTGGGAGACAGAGGCAGGCAGGTCTCTGTGAGTTTGAGGTCAGGTTGTTCTACACAGCAAATTCCAGGACTTCCAGGGGTTAATAGTGGGAGGAAGGAAGGGAGGGAGGAAGGGGATGGGAGAGGAAGAGAGGGAGGACTGGACTGGACTGGAGAGAAGGCTTGGTGGCAGAGCACCTATGTCAGTCTCAAGGCCAGCGCCCAGCTGCTTTCTGCATGGCACTCACAACCATTCTAGCTCAGTTCCAAGATATCTGAAGCTCTCTTCTGATCTCCACAGGCATCAGGGCACACACATGGTATAAATGCACACATGCAGGCAAAATATTCACACACATAAAACAAATCTAAGGGAAAAAAAAGATAAAGAATTTGTGTTCTATTGAAGCATTTTTGGTAAGGCTAGAAAGTAAACTTCTAGGGTAGTTCTGAAAGGGAACGTTACATTAAATGGGAAAATAGCTACAAGATCTTTGAGGTTGCTTCAAACTCTATCAAGGCAATTCTATACCAAAGACTGCGTCAACTTTGGAAAAGTTGTAAGAATGAAATCAAATCATGATAGCTAACTACACTTCCAGAAAGATCAGAAACTAAGGTACTTATCACAATTAACTTTTCATTTTCAGGCATGGATGTTTTGTTGCCCCGGCTGACCTTGTACTCAGTCTTCCTAGACAGCCTCCCAAGAGCTGGGATTATAGAGTCTATCACCATGCCCCAGTTATTCTATTTCTATTCAAGATCAAAATCATCTTTCCTTTTGTTTAAGGTACAGTTCTGACTTATATCTAAAGTTTTCTCTGGAGGGGAAAGGAAAAGTATACTGTGATTTAGTGAATCATGACTACTGTACTCAATGTTTGGCACTCTGTGTCCTTTGGTTATAAAGACTCCACTGTTTTGCAAGACAGTGAATTGGGGCTGGAGGGTTAATTAAGTATTGGGTCTCAGGTGTACAAGCCCTACAAAACTCATGATAAAGAGTTACATATGGATGCCACTTTTGTAATAGTTGAAAGCATAGACAAATAGTACTCAACTTGCAAATGGACATACTGTATAAAATTAATTTTGAATTCAGCTGGGTGAAATCTGAACACAGAAAAGCAATGTTTAGTTTCCACTGACTTACCAACTCCCCATGATAGGTGGTAATCAACATTCTTCCGAAAAAGCTATTTTGGGGTTTCATTTACTGGAGCTAGATCTCCTGTAGTCCAGGCTGGCCTGCAACTACATATCTGAGGAAGACCTTGAATTTACTTTTGATCTTTCTGCTTTCTACCTCCCTAGCTCTTAGTTAGGGTTACAGGAGTGTGCCACCAAGACCAACCTGGAGTCGTTTTATTTAGGTTGAAACCTAAGCTTAAGATAAAGCAAATTTAGCTGATGTACCGACTAGTTTTATGTTAACTTGGCACAAGCTAAAGCCACCTGAGAGGAGGAAACCTCAGTTAAGAAAAGGCCTCCATAAGATCAGGCTGGAGGCAAGCCTGAAAAGCATTTTCATAATTAGTGGCTTATGGGAGTAGAGCCTGGTCCCCACAGTGCTTCATCACAGCAACAGAAAACCTAAGGCAGCTGGGAATGTCAAAGGCTGACAGCTGCAATGATTCTTGGGTGAACGACGCACACAGCCAAAGCTCTAGGTTGGCAACATCAAATCCTAGTGTCATCCATATTCTCTCATGCACTCTTCCTGGAGGTGAACATGCCTCCAAAAGCATAGTGATAATAAAGGAGGATCTTGAGTTCAGGGCCAGCTATATTCCGGGGCTAAAAGTGAAGCTCAGTGGCACAGTGCGGGCTGGGCCTGCACAAGACCCTGACTGGATCTGCAGCACTGAACTGCTCTCCTCTCAAAATAAAGGGGTGGGAGTATATTGAAGAAAAGGGGAGGAGAAAATGAGAAACCAAAATAGGAGGTAAGAAGGCTCATCAAGTATAAATAGTGCGAGAGACACTGAGAGAACCCAGGAAGGTGGTGACTAAAGGAGTCGACACCGCAAACAAGGCTCCATATTGGTTACTGTAGGCACCACGAGCCAGGACACCCAAGGCCTGGGAGACGTAATGTCCCCAAGAGAACTTACATATGACTTATATATTACTTAACATAAGAAAGATAATTCCACTTTGGAAATATGATACTAAACTACTACAAGCCATTAGAAATGTTTCTACAGCCCCCAAAGTGAAAGAAAACATCACAAACATGCACAGCTAGTTACTTTCCATCTGTCCCTTCATTTCAGAGATGACAATAACAGTGCCATTTTGGTACCCACAATAAAAGAAGCACAGGGAAGGCTAAAGAAATTTCACTTTGGAGTTCCTACCACTGAAACTCAACAAGGGTCAGGATGGCCCTGGGCAGCAGCACACAGTATAATTGTGGCTCCCTACCCACCCCATAGGGACTTCAGGTTAGGGAAGAGATAAACTCAAAATTAAGAAGGTTTGATAGGCACCGCAGGAGTAAATAATGATTATGGCTATGTTAAAGCTGGCTGTTTATGTGTTTGAAAAATCAGAATAAAAATGGAGTATAAAACATAGGCAATTAAAAAAACAAGGTCATTTTAAGTCTTGTTGAATATCACATTTAAGCAGGACAAGTGCCCATCTCCCTTATTGGCCCAGGTTTGTCTGTCTTGAGATTTATTTTTATCTTATGTGTATGGGTGTATTTTCTTTTCTTTATTTCTTTCTTTTTTTTGGTTTTTCGAGACAGGGTTTCTCTGTAGCTTTGGTGCCTGTCCTGGAACTAGCTCTTGTAGACCAGGCTGGCCTCAAACTCCCAGAGATCTGCCTGCCTCTGCCTCCCGAATGCTGGGATTAAAGGCATGCGCCACCACTGCCCGGCTTTATGGGTGTATTTTCTGCATGTATGTCTGTGTACCACATGTGTGCCTGGTGCTCACAGAGTCCACATGAGAGCATTAGGTCCCCTAGAAATGGAGTTACAAATGGTTGTGAGCTACCATGTGGATGCTAGAAATTGAACTTGGGTCCTCTGGAAAAGCAACCAGAAATTTAACCACTGAACCACCTGAACAGCCACTCCATCTTTAAATAGCTAGATAAGGAATGAGAAAGAAGGGAACTTTAAAAGTTCCACATAGCAAAAAGCTCTGCTAATCTTCTCTTAAGCCTTCAGAGCTAATACACAGAAGCACGGCTGTTCGAGCAGAAGTCACTCTATAAGGCCTTTTAGTGACGATCTGCCGGTAAAATCCCTCTATAACCTCTCTTGACCTCTGCTACTCTATAAGATGTAAACATTATGGGCTGTTAGCAAGACCGAAGCTTCGTGTCAGCCAATAAATAGTAATACCTCTAGCAGCCACTAGTCAAGTCAAGGAGAGGATGGAGAAGGTCTAGGAACTAGAGGAAAGAGGAGTGCAGAAGCATTACTACAAAGCACAAAAACTGGTTTAGTGTGTCAAGACTCCACTGAGGACCGCCACTGTCACTAAGTGACACTGAACTTGCTGTTTTCATTTATTCCCCAAGCAGAATTAGAATTGTTATGACTTGTACAATTTTATTAATACTGATTTTAATTTTATATAACAGAAACAAACTATAAGCCTAACCAAATTTGGAAATACTGATTTTACAGAGCTGGGAGATGGTTAAGCGGTAAGAGTACTTGTTGCTCTTGCAGAGAGTCTAGAAGATTCCCAATTCTGTGGTTCACAACCACTTGTAACTCCAGCTGCATGGAATCTGATGTCCTCTTTTGACCTCTGAGGGCGTTAGGAACACATGTGGTGCACAGACATTGTTGTGGTCTGAATGAGAATGGACCTCAAAGGTTCATATACTGAAAGTTTGGTCGCCAGTTGATAGAACTATTTGGGAAATATGAAGAGGAACGGCCTTGCTGGAGGAGGCTGTGTCACTGAGAACAGGCTTTGAGGTTTCCAAAAACCACGCCATTCCCAGTTATCCTCTCTGCCCCTCTCAACTCCCACTCGCTTCCTACTTATAGATAAGGATATAAGCTCTCAACTATTGATCCTGAGCCATGCCTGCCTGCCGCCATCCTCCCTACCATGATGGTCATGGACTCACTCTCTAAAACTATGCTCTAAAACAATAAATTGTTTTGGTTATGGCACTTTGTCAGGACAGTAGAAAGTAACTAAGACGGATATACATGCAGGCAAGTAAACATACATATGAAATAAAATAATCTAAAAAATGTTTTAAAAATTACTGATTTTAAGCAGGGACTGGTGCAAATGCCTTTATTTCTAGCACCCAGGAAGCAGAGTTCTGTTAGTTCAAGGCCAGCCTAGTCTACAAAGTGAGTTTCAGGACAACCAGGGCACTTAGAGTGTTTTTTTTTTTACTCAACAAAACAAAACAAAAACAAACAAACAAAAAGAGGTACTTTCAGATACCTGGTGTTTAAGAGTCACAGTCAGCCCTGAAGCTGGGTGGTGGTGGCACATCTCTGTGTGTTCATGGCCAGCCTGGTCTACAGAGTGAGTTCTATGACAGCTAGGTATACACAGAGAGAAATCCTGTCTCAGCCTCGACAGCCAGATATGGTGGTACACACCTTTCCTCCCAGCACTCAGGAGGCAGAGGTAGGCAGATCACTAAGAAACCTTCACTCAAAAACAAACAAACAAAAAACACAAAGTCCAAAGTCAGCCCTGAGTAGGAAATGAATTTCCAGAGTGTACAAAAGCACAACCTAATGTTACTGGAGTGTCGGCTACGTCCGAGACCTTTCTAAGTTATTTTATCTATTATTTTTATTTTGTTTGTTTTTGTTTTTCGAGACAGGGTTTCTCTGTAGCTTTGGAGCCTGTCCTGAAAATAGCTCTTGTAGACCAGGCTGACCTCGAACTTGCAAAGATCCGCCTGTCTCTGCCTCCCGAATGCTGGGATTAAAGGCATGCGCCACTGCCTGGCTTATCTATTCTTCATAGAACACAAATATGGTATGTGTTAAAATAGGGGGTGACTCACTCCTAGAAAAGTGTCTTAGGGTTTTATTGCAGGGATATGGCACCATGACCATAGCAACTCTTATAAAGGAAAACATTTAACTGGGACTGGGACTGGAACTGGGACAGTTCAGAGATTTAGTCCAATCAATTTAGTGGGAAGCACGGGGGCATGTGGGCATAGGTAGCTGAGAGTTCTACATCTGGATTGCCAGGCAGCACAATGAGAAAGACACTGAGCCTGGCTTGAGCATTTGAAGTCTCAAAGACTCTCCCAGCCTGGTGACATACTTCAACAAGGCCACACCTAATAATGACACTCCCTTGTGACCAACTATTCAAATCTATGGGTCCATGGTGGGCCCATTCTTTTTGTGTGTTTGGTTTTTCAAAACAGGTTTCTCTGTGTAGCCCTAGCTGTCCTGGTACTCACTCTGTAGACCAGGTTGGCCTTGAACATAGAGATCTACTACCTGCCTCTGCCCCCAACCCTCAGTGCTGGTAGTAAAGGCACTACTCCTGGTTTGGGAGAGGCATTCTTATTCAAAGTACCATAGAAAGATAAGTGATAGTCCTAGCCAGGCAGTGGTGCCGCATGCCTTTAATCCCAGCACTCGGGAGGCAGAGGCAGGCGGATCTCTGTGAGTTCGAGGACAGCCTGGTCTACAAGAGCTAGTTCCAGGACAGGCTCCAAAGCTA
>NC_022015.1:39999685-40001017 GCF_000317375.1 Microtus ochrogaster
AAAAAAGAAAAAAAAGAAAAAAGAGAAAGATAAGTGATAGTCTTAAAGCATCAAAACTAAATGGAAGAACCAGAATTAAGCATAATATTCTGATATGACAGCTACCATTCTCTCATTGAAAAACAATGTGATTTCTCTTTCTGGAAGTATATGAATCATCTAGGACTGCCCTTGCTGCAAGATATTATCTCTGAAGCCCATTCATTCACTGGGAATATAGTCATTAACTGCCACCTAATGCTGTTAGTATCTGCCACAGATACTAACACAATGGTGACTGTGACAGACTCGGTGCTCTACTCTCACAGCTGGAAAGACATGATGATATATAAATTGTTACAAGTAAACACAGCAAACAAAGTATGTGTGTGCTTATGTGCATGTCTGCACTCAAGTGCTAAATAATACCACCTACAGAGAAAAAAATCAGTCAAACAAGTAGCTAGAAGCAGATTAGGAGATGTAAAATTCCCTGAGAAAAGACAGCCAAGAGCCAGAGAACAGACCTATTTGGCTACTACAGAATGAAGAAGAGAACAGAGAAGGTGGGTGGATGAGCAGCAACAGGTCACACTGGTCTTAAGAGAAAGGCAAAGACTACATTTTATTCTAACTGCAATAGAAAGCGTCAGAGACATCCCATTAGTCAGGAAGCAATGGTCTTGGATACTCATGAAAAGCTACTTCAGTTCTAAAACTAGAGGAAGTCCAATGTGAAGGACAAAGCCAGAAGGAGACCACTACCCAGTGCCCTGAAAACAGATGGCAGCAAGATGGGTTAGAGCAGCATCAGACAGAGAGGAAGAGTCATGGTCAGGTTTGAGAGATCACGCTTGAGATGGAATGTACAGAACTTGCCAATGGCCTAATCATGGAGAAGATGAAAAGGAAAGCATGACTTCAGTTTCTGGGTTAACAAAAAGGGAGACAGTGGGAGCATTTATTCTGAAATAAAAAAGAAAGACTAGAGAGAAACGGTGTTTTTGTTTGTTTTGAAACAGAGAAAGAATAAATTTGCTACAGCAATACTGTTTTGAGACTAATTAGATATTTAGATTGTTGTGGGAGGTCTTTCCACTCCTCCAGCCTATAGCCGCTGAGATACCAGCCCATTGGGGGCGTGGTCTCTCTCCCTTTAAAAAAGCGGCCACTTCCCTCTCCTCTCTCTCTTCACTTCCTGCTCCGCCGGCAACTAGACTCACTTCCAGGTTGCGCAGAGGGCTGACGGTGATCTGTAAGTTTTTTCCCCTTTAAATAAATACCACCCTATTAATCATAATTCCAAACTGCTGTGGCATTGTTTGTGACTTACGCCTACAGTTGGCACCCAAC
>NC_022015.1:40012263-40013629 GCF_000317375.1 Microtus ochrogaster
CCATGGGGCGTGGTCTCTCTCCCTTTAAAAAAGCGGCCACTTCCCTCTCCTCTCTCTCTTCACTTCCTGCTCCGCTGGTGACTAGACTCCCTTCCTGGTTGTGCAGAGGGCTGACGGTGATCTGTAAGTTTTTTCCCCTTTAAATAAATACTACCCTATTAATCATAATTCCAAACTGGTGTGGCATTGTTTGTGACTTACTCCTACATTAGATAGAACAGCAAAGTAGACAATAAGTATATAAACTCCAAGATCAGCAATTGTATCATGCTGGAGATTTAAGATGTTTTTTGTTGTTGTTGGTTTTGGTTTATTTGAGAAAAGGTGTCTCTGTGTAACTCTGGCTGTCCTGAAACTAGTTCTGTAAATCAGGCTAGCCTCAAACTCAGAGATCTGCTGGCCTCTGCCTCCCAGGCACTGGGATTAAAGACATGAACTGATGCAGTGAGAATTCTAATTGGTCTTAATAATAAAAACCTGGAGTCAGATATCAGGATAAATGCTGAAAGATCAAAAAAGTAAAGGAGCCACAAGAGAAACCTTTTACCTCTATCGAATCCTCAGACTGAATGTTCTGAGCTCCTATCTCCTCCTGCTTTATATTCCTCTTTCCACTACAGGAATTTTAATGCAAAGGGAAGATATCTTAGAATGGACATTTTTACCACATAAACCAAGTAAAAAATTAAAAACTTATATGGAAAGTCTCTGAATGATTATAAAAGGAAAATTGAGACTTCGTCAACTATCAGAGATTATAGTGCCTTTTACTACTGATGAAATTAAAAAAATTATGGGAAGACAATGAACCTTGGCAAAGAGCTTGTGCTAATTTTTTAGGAGAGATTAAGAGCAATAATCCCAAAAGTGATAGAATTAACCTTGTAAAGAGAACTACTTGGATCCTTCCCTGCATTGTATGGGACACACCAATAACTGGAGCAAATAAATACTGACTCAAATAATCAGGGAAGGCAGGTTACAAATCAGAAGACTTAAGTAAGGTAGAACAAAGCCCTTATAATTCTGTCCAAAAGGCAGAATTATATGCTATTCTCATGATACTAAAGGATTTTAAAGAACCTCTTAATATAGTCACTGATTCACAATGTGCAAAAAGTGTTGTTTTGCATATTGAAACCACTAAATTTATACAAGATGATACAGAATTGACTTCATTATTCATACAAGTTCAAGATGAAATCAGGAATAGGCTTTGTCCTATATACATAACACACATCTGATCCCATAAGGGTCTGCCAGGTAGCATAAGGTAATGCATAAATGAATCGATTACTGATTGGAAATGTGCTGAAGGCCTCAGAATTCCATAAGAAACATCATGTCAATAGCAAAGGCTTAAAGA
>NC_022015.1:40014744-40025406 GCF_000317375.1 Microtus ochrogaster
GAGACCAGCCTGGTCTACAGAGCTAGTTCCAGGACAGGCTCCAAAGCCACAGAGAAACCCTGTCTCGAAAAACCAAAATAAATAAATAAATAAAAATAAAATAATCAAAGCTGGCTTTGGAGTTGGACACTGGCTGTGTTCTTTAAATCCAAGCATGCTGTTAAAATAAAAATTCACAGTTTCTGTCTCATGTCAGGAGTCATGATATGGGACAGAAAGAAAAAACAATTTAGAAAAAATTTTACTTTTCTTCATACCTATTTTTGTCTCTATTGTACCTTTCATTGAATATATATGTTTGTATAAATAATGTTTAAGTTTTCCACAATGAACAATGAATTTTCCTGCAGTAATCTTTTAAGTTTTCAGAAAAAAGATGGGCCTCACAACAACTCCACCTGGTTGACATGATATCATGATGCTGATAGCACTACTAAAAGACCTGTTTTGGGTACCAGCTGCTCAAGATGGTTCCAACTTGTTTAGGTGAAATGGTACATTTTTTTTTTTTACAACGTTCTTGCCAGAACTCCAAATAGGAACCTCATAATAACCCTACCAAATACTCAGAGACTATCTGCAATTAGTAAATGGTAAGACAGGAATCCTGGAACTTAACCATCATTGTATTTTCACAGGATCCTATAGAAAGAACATCTCCCCCATGACAGCTGGAAGTAATTCTAGAAGATGATGTCACCTCTCCCAACAAAGTTTGTCCTCAGGGTTAGGGACATCATGTAGGGGTTGATTATAATTGTTATAGGGTTAGGGGTTGGAGAAAAATTAGATAAACTCAGAGATCCCTTTTAAAAAAAGGAAATTGGACAGGATAATAGATTAGTGTGCACTTACTCACACTAATAACAACAGTGAGTAATGGAGTGAGCACTTGTGAGCTATTATTTATAGGTAATTTACACAGGTACAGATTTCTTGTATATGGATACAAACTTAAATTATATTGAATATGTTCCTACTTTTGTCTACAATATCTGTATACCTAGGCAAAGTTATTTTGTCATATTGAATGCATGCATGCTTCTACCTCTGCTTAAGACATTTTGTATACTGATACAATTTTAGGATATATTTATCACATTGTAATACATTTCTACCTCTGATCAAGGTACTTATACGTTGTTAACATTTTGAGATCATTGTCCTCAATTATTGCACAGTTGTTTAACGATTGTTTAATATTATAATATGAAGTCTTAGTCTTTAAGTTATATAGATATTAAGATTCATAGGTCAATAGTCATCCATGTTTGTCATAGTTAGACTAATCAGGTTCTTTAGATACATAGAGATTGTATTCTGCATAGATAGGATCTTCAACCACTTTAAAGAGCTGTAGAATATGGCATTTAAATAACTTAGGGTTCTGCTGACATGAGACACAATTGCTCCTGACAGTACTGATCTATTCCCGAGAGAATGTTGATCACCGAAGACACTCCACTTGAAGCTCGTTTTCTTCTTGGCAAAACTGGCTTTTGGGCAAAGAACTGCCCATGATTGACCACTGACAAAATGCATGATGTTCGGACAGGACAAGCAGGATACAAGAAAAAAAGACTGTCAGATCTTGCCAAGACAGAATAAGGCGGTTTTGAAAAATTTTCCTTCCTCTGAAAATGGTCTGTCAGTTACTCTAGGCCTTAGCCAAAGCTGGTTGCTCCAATGCTGCAAATGAGACTTTGATGATTGCCCAGGTGGCCAGTTGTCTCTGTCATTTGTTGCACATTTTGAAAGTTGCTTGACTGCACTTCCTGCTTATTCAAGTAATATTATTTCCCTTCTCGGGTCTTCGATGAGGTTGAAGACTAGATAGTTGTAGTTACTTTCCTCTCATGACTTGGCCAAGTTATTTATTTTACAAGACTTAAACTCATTAGGATAGGATAATTATTGAAACATTTTTCAGATGTTTCTTGCTTGATATTGTTTATGCTGGTTCTAATTCCAATTTTTATACCTGATATTTGCTCTTATTGTATATAATTTTGTATTAGGCTTAGAAATTTAGGTACTGTAGGAATTCCTACAGCCAGCAGCCTTTAAGTTACCTGCCCACTTGGGCGTGGCCTCATACACTATATGCAGATGTAAAGTGCACGCCAGCCTCTCTTCTGGATGCGGGATTCAGTTGCTGTCCCCCGTTCCAGCAGAGGACTGTAATCTGTGAGTCTACCCCTAAATAAATAACCCTCTAGGGCTGGAGGGATGACTCAGAGGTTGAGAGCACTGACTGCTCTTCCAAAGGTCCTGGGTTCAGTTCCCAGCAACCACATGGTGGCTCACAACCATCTGTAATGGGGTCTGGTGCCCTCTTCTGGCCTGCAGGGATACACGCAGACAGAATATTGTATACATAATAAATAAATCTTTTTTTAAAAAAACCCTCTATTATACTCAATTCTGAGCTACTGTGGGATTTCTTTTAAGCGTCCATCTTCAGCAAGAAAGCATCAGAGATACCACAGCACAAGCAGATGTTTGAATGCCAGAAGTTAAGATAGCTGAGAAGAGCAGCAGAGAATGGAGGACAAATCAGCAATGAGTAGTACCTAGCCTCTAAATCACCAATTTTTTTTTAAGGCCTTCACTTTGTTTTATTCTTATGTCCAAAGACTGGCATTCATCTTTTCCACTGGGTAGAGTCTTGAAGAATCCATTCGAGGTCGCTTAGTCCAACTTAATGAAGCCGAAGTCCTTCGCGTACTGCCGGAAACACTGGCGGCACATGTTCAGCCTGTAATTCCGGATCAGACCGTGGCAGTTTGAGCAGCCGCGGTAAGAGCGGGATCCCTGGCCGAACTTCCGCGGGTGACTCCAGTAGAGCTGCTGGTGACCCATGTTGACTCACTGACGGCCAACGAGCCAAAAGGCAATCACCAATTTAACACTACACTTTTATTTTTCATTTATTATTATTTTTTTTTTTTTTTGGTTTTTTGAGACAGGGTTTCTCTGTGGCTTTGGAGCCTGTCCTGGAACTAGCTCTGTAGACCAGATCCGCCTGCCTCTGCCTCCCGAGTGCTGGGATTAAAGGCATGCGCCACTATCGCCCGGCTTTTTATTTTTTATTTTTCATTTTAAAACAAAATTGTTGTGAGACACCATAACACACTGTAGGCTAGGCTTTCCTGGAATTTTACTTTGTAGCACAAGGTTGTCTTGACCTTGTGGCTATCTTCCTATCTCAGCCTCCCAGGTCTAGGATTACAGATTGAAGATACCATGCTCAGATTAAATTAATTTTCAAAATAACTTTATTATAATTTACAAAAAATAAAACACAGGCTGGAGGTCTAGCTCAGTAGCTAATATACACCAGGTATTGACAGTACTTAGCACCAAAAGTAATAAAAAACACGGAAGCAGAAAGAAAGGGACAAATAAGAGGAACAGTTAAGAAAACATGCCCATCTTATGTGAGTTGTTTTGTGGGGTTTTGAGGGTGTCAAAACCTGAGAAAGGGTCTTGCCCTGTAGCCTGGTCTGGCCTCAAACTGACTATGCAGCCCAGACTGGTCTTACACTCATAATCCTCCTGCCTCCTGAATGCTGGAATCACCACTGTGTGGCACTATGTCCAACTTCAAATGCACCCATATAAACAAGCAGTTCAGTGAGTTCCAATGTACATGCCACTACCACATCAAGATCTAGAACAGCTTCCTCCTGTCCACCCTCTACCCCTGCTGTATGGCCCTGCTGACTCTACAGTCTGTCAAGTTGGCTTATTTATTTTTAAATCAGGTGGTGAACTCCAGCACTAGAGAGACAGAAGCAGAAAGCTCTCTGTGGGTTGACGACCAACCCACAGCTTCAAAGAGGTTGTTTCAAAAACAAAACAAACAAACAACCAAAAGCAGAAGTGATACTTGCTATTAACCACTCCAGCCTGAAATTTAAAACTGTCTTTTACAGTATTTTACATTATATGTGTGTGCATGTGTGTGTTTGCACACATATACACAGCAAGTTTGTGAAGGTCAGAGGCAACTTGTGGGAGTCATCTCTTCCCTTCCATCACATGGGCTCCAAGGACTGAACTTGGTTCATCAACACCTGGCTTCAACACTTAAAAAAGGCTGAGTGGAGCTGGGCGATGGTGGCGCACACCTTTAATCCCAGCACTCGGGAGGCAGAGGCAGGAGGGTCTCTGGGAGTTCTAGGCCAGCCTAGTCTACAAGAGCTAGTTCCGGGACAGGCACCAAAGCTACAGGGAAACCCTGTCTCGAAAAACCAAAAAAAAAAAAAAATGCTGGGTGGTATTAGCGCATGCCTTTAACCCCAGTACTCGGGTCCAGGACAGCCAAGGCTACACAGACAAACTCTATATCAAAAAACAAACCAAAAAATATTTTTTGATTCATTTTATGTTATGAGTGTTCTGCATGCATGTATGTGTACAATGTGCACACAGTGCCCATGGAAGTCAGAAGAGGCATCCCTCTGTATTAGCCACTCTAGTTATCATATTATACCCATCACTCATGTGAAGTTATACACAGAAGACAGGTTGACTTGTTCATCATTGTGCTTGAAGTGATTTTCCAGTTATATTTTTCCTCACTGAGAAAGGAAAAGTCTTATCTTATACTTCTGCTCAACCCCTCCTACAACAGCCGCACACACCACTAACACCAAGTGAACAAGAAGAGTGGCTGCAATCCCCCTCTGGCCTTGCTTCATCCTTCAATCAGCTAGTCCTCTTTGATTAGTTCCTCATCAGAGCCACCAAATGGAACATACAGGAACCAGAAGAAACATCAACAAGCCAGGCATGGTGGCAAACGCCTTTAATCCCAGCACTCAGGAGGTAGACACAGATGGATCTCCTCCGAGTTCGAGGCCAGCCTGGTCTACAAAGCGAGTTCCAGGACAGCGGGGCTATACAGAAACCCTGTTTCAGAAGAAAAAAAAAGTGAATAGTAGGAGTTTGTGCTGAGAACCTGAAAATACTGGCCATCAGGCCATCAAGGAAACCTGTTGAGTAAAGTGTGCCTCTGCTTCAATCCCTTTTGTCCTCATTTCTGCAGAGTATGTGGGAAGAAGGGAGAGAGGGAGACAGAAGAATGAGGAGGGAAAGGCAGAAAAAAGAAAACCAACCGGTCTTCTGCACTTACAGAGAGGACCCAGAACCAGATAAGGTGGCTGGCCACCTTTACAAAGACAAATCTCAGCCTGACTACAGCTAAGCAATCATTAGGAAAACAAAAACCAGTTAAGGAAGACATTGGAGAAATGCAGGATGGGGAAGGAAAGAAAAGCAGTTTACCCCAACCTCACCACAGACACTGGCAGTGAGGCACACAGAGGAGGTCCTGTCACTAGCAGAGCACAACAGGTCTCCCTCCCTCCCTACTTGCTGAAGCTTTGCACACCTGCAGTTCTGGGCGGCACGAACAGCAAGGCCCTGAGCTGCCAGTTATGCCCCACTTATCTCTGTGCTTGGTTAGTTCTTTGCTGCCTCCAGAAATAAAAGTTAGAACCTGATATTTATTATGCCACTATATGATAAACATAAACTCCAGAAGCTCTGGATGCAGAGGATACAGCTCACTTATCCATGTCCTCTCCTGGATAAGTACAGCTTAAATTAACAATTCTCAAAATTCCCAAAGGTGTCCAAAGTATTTAAAATTGCTGGGTCAAAGATTCCTTTTTGCAGCAGTCAACCACAAAGGATTTCAGTGTTACATACAGAAGAAATGATGGCAAGACATTCTAAATATGGACAAACCAGTAATTTAAATCCTTTTCTGAGCGGCTGATGCTTCCTTTTCAGTTCAATATAAGATTCTAAGTCAGATTCTGGTAAATGAAAGCAAAACCTAGCCTTCAGGTTCCACTGGGATTTCCTTGGGGGTAGCCTGTTCACCAGTTGTGAATCTCTTCTGCCCAATACAGATGTATTTCACAGCAAGGAAACACTCCTCAAATACTGGAAGTCAAGGGCAAAGCTAAGCCCCAAAGCAGTCAGTCTCTCTTGGAGTCCTGGAGTATTCTCCAGCAACCCCTCCTTTGTCTCTAGCCAGCAGGAACTGTGTATAACTATGAGACCCTGGCTGATCTAGATCAGAAAACAGCTGGAAACTAGCACATACTATCTTCTCAGCTTTCTGGCCCCAGAGGCTCATACTAGGAGGTGTGGCCTTGTTTGAGGAAGTGTGTCACTGAGGTTTCAGAAGCTCAAGTCATGCTAGAGACTCACTGTGTCTTCCTGCTGCTGCAGATCCAGATGCAGAACTTTCAGCTACCTACCCAGCACCATGTCTGCCTACATGTCAACATGCTTCCCTCTATGACAGTAAGTGACTAAACCTCTGAACTGTAAGCCAGTCCCTTGTGGACAGTAAATTAAAAAGTTCATAAGAACTAGGCATGGCGACACACAAGCAGATCTCTGACTTCAGTACAGCCAGAGTTATAAAAAAAAAAAAAAACTTATCTTAAAAAACAAAAACAAACAAGCAAACAAAACAAAGAGTTCATAAGAATATAAACCCTCACACACGACAGGCTGCCTATACTGTGTGTCCACAAGGAAGGAAGCTGACCTCCCAGACAACTAAAACCAGAAGAGAGTGTGATCGCTTCTACACAGCACACCAACCTCAAACTGAGGTAGACTACAAGTGGAAAGACAAGTGAGAAGCCAAAAGCAGAAAAAGGCGGAAGGAAGGTGAGGGTAACACCAAGGTCAGTTAATGTGAAAGCAAACCAGGTCTCAGAGGGTTTCATAATCAAACAGGCAGTCAACACCAAACAGGAAGGCCATTTGGCCCTCCCTGCTTTCTGCTAAAAACAACAATGAGGAAATACAGTTATGTCACACAGGCATTCGACAGACTCCAATTTGTCGACAGACTCCAATTTGCCTGCCTGAAATACAGTTTTCTTTCTTTCTTTCTTTCTTTTTTTTTTTTTTGGCTTTTCGAGACAGGGTTTCTCTGTGGTTTTGGAGCCTGTCCTGGAACTAGCTCTTGTACACCAGGCTGGTCTCGAACTCACAGAGATCCGCCTGCCTCTGCCTCCCGAGTGCTGGGATTAAAGGCGTGCGCCACCACCGCCCGGCTGAAATACAGTTTTCTAATTCTGCTTAATCAACAGAATTTTCCAGATCACTTATTGGTGATTCTGCTCATATAAAATAAACCCGTATTTCAATATATAAATGCTTAGGAAGAGATCTGGCCAAAGTCTTGAGATTTTTGTATGGGAGGACACAGAGGTCACAAGGGACAGATTTCCAATTATATCCTATATATTGCTTAAGCACTTTATTCATATATGCTTGCTGAAAAATAAAGTCTTTGTTTTGTTTTAGAGAGCAACTCATGTAGCCCAGGCTAATCCTGGTTGTACTGTGTAGTCAAGACTAATTCTGATGCTCCTGCTTCTGATTCATCCAAACTTCTGGAATTACAGGTAGAAGCACCATACTGGTCCTGGAAGAAAAAAAAAAAAAAAAGACTGCCTTCTTTTTTGGTTTCTTGAGATAGGGTTTCTTTGTGTAGCCCTGGCTATCTGGGAACTCGCTCTGTAGACCAGGCTGGCCTTGAACTCAACAGACTTACCTGCCTCTGCCTCCCAAGTGTTGCAATTAAAATAAAAGATTAAGAAACGTATCACAGGCCGGTATACAGAGTGTGAGTTCGAGACCAGCCTGGTATACAGAGCTAGTTCAAGGACAGGCTCCAAAGCCACAAGAAACCCTGTCTCGAAAAACCAAAAAAAAAAAAAATGTATCACATTATTTATCTGGGAGTATGTGCACTATGTATGGAGATCAGAGGACAACTTGCAGGAGTTGGTTCCTTCCTTCCACCAAGCAGGTCCCAGGGAGCCAACTCATGCCATCGGGCCTGGTGGTAAGCACCTTTACCCACTAAGCCATTTCACTTGCTCCAAATAAAGTCTTTCTAAGCATTTGAGTGTTTTCCTGCATGTCTGCATGTGCACCACATATGTGTGTCTGGTGCCTGTGGAAACCAAGAGTCATCAGATGCCCTGGAACTTGAGTTACAGTTGTGAACCACTATGTGGGTCTTGGGAACTGAATCTGGGTCTTTGATAGATCAGCAAGTGCTCTTAATTACTAAGCCATCTCTCCAACCCCTTCCCACACCAAAAGAAAGTGTAGAAGAAAATATTGAAAAATTTTATGAACTAAATGGAGGAAAAACAAAAGTTGAAAACTAGCCTTGATATTCAATAAAGTACACTACCCATTATCACACTCGAGTGTGATTATAAGACCATCCCATGGGGCTGGAGAGATGGCTCAGAGGTTGAGAGCATTGCCTGCTCTTCTGGAGGTCCTGAGTTCAATTCCCAGCAACCACATGGTGGCTCACAGCCATCTGTAATGGGGTCTGGTGCCCTCTTCTGGCCTGAAGGCATACACACGGACAGAATATTGTATATATAATAAATAAATAAATATTTTTAAAAATTACTTAAAAAAAAGACCATCCCATATCCCCCACATCTCAGTGCAGCTTTTAGGACATCCAAAAACAGCTACAGACAGCAACAAGATACACCGTGTATAAGACTTCCTCTATTATCAAAGCTAAGTTGTCATATCTCAAGATCTGAATGTTTAAAATATCCTTGGTCTTACATCTTCCTATCACACTAAACACTCTGCAAACACTGTGAAACTGTCGCACTTGGGTTGTAAGTGCTGACTCTTTGGAACTGAAACAAACCAGCTTTGATGACAAGGGGCAAGCAGCAGCGCTACAATCACAAAATGGTTTGACAAATGGAAACAGGACAAGATTCCCACAGGAATGAACCAGAGCTGCTGGTTCAGGAAGAGGAATATGAATGCACAAGCTGAGTCAGAAGGTGAGCAGGAAGTATGGAAATAAAAAGTCACCTCGCCAGGAAAGGCAAAGCATATTTATATGTCAGTCACCACAGATTTTTTTCTTCAATTTTGTTGAGATACGGAACATATACTCTAAAATGGATCTGCTGTAACTGTGTTTCGGTATTTTTGTTTAGATTTTTTTGGACTGGTATTCACAATTATGTAGATCAGACTGGTTTCAAACTCAGAGATCTATCTGCACGTCTCTTGGGTGATGGGATTAAAGGCATGCAGCACCAACCCTGGCTTCTACATGTTTTGATAAATGTATACCCTGTATAATCACCACCATTTCCAAGACACAGAGACTTCTACAGCTTAAGTTTTCTTGTGTTGTGCCCATCCTTTTGATTTCTCTTATCCTAGGCTACGGTTGTTGAGTATATTTCTGTAAATGAAACTATGGACTTTAGAATTAACTGATGAATCTTTTGAGAAACTGTCGATCTACCTTTCAAAACTGCTACCCCACCTGATGTTCTTTTGCTTTTATCAATTTTACATACCACATATGGTAATTCTAATGACAGACTTGAGTGGTATCTTGCTGCTATTTTGTTTGTTTTGTTTGTTAAATTTATTTTGATACTGGGTCTCACTATGTATCTCTAGATGGTCTTCAACTCAAAGATCTGCTTGCCTCTGTCTCCCAGTGTTGGAATTAAAGGCACATGCCACCACCAGATTGTTTAATTTGCACAGCTAATGATATTCAACATACATTCCTGTGCTTATTTCATGTTTTTTTTAATGTCCTTTTAAGTCTGTCAGTTCAGAAAAGCTTAGTAAATTTGGAGCTTGCTGATTACCTCGGAAGACCATCATCTATCACCCATTTACTCATCTTGGTACTATGAGGTCAAGCTATCATCTCTATTTACAGATAAGGACACAGATATCAAATTCCTTGATCAGGAAGACACAGAAGGAGAGTTGCAGAGGAGCAATATGGCTAGCCTGGACATCTATCTCTCTAAAGTCCATCTTCTTCAAACTGGGTCCTGCTGAGCAGAAGAGAATGGGGTACCTGGTCTAAGCTGAACTTCTGAAGGCAATACAGACAGCCAAGTCAAAAATGGTGTGAGTTGAATCCTAAAGGCAAACTGGAGGTTCTTGAGACTCATTTTAATCAGAATGTTTTTGTGGGATTGTGTTGCTGCTGTTGTTATAGGCACTCATGTAGCCCAGGCTGGTCTTGAACTAATCATGTAGTAGAGAACAATCTTGAACTCTGGAGCCTCTTGTCATTATATACTAAGTGTGGGGATTACAGGAATGAACTATAAGACCTAGCTAGTTAGATCAATAAAAAGTCTAGATAAACCAATTTCTCACTCAAATTAATGGGAATTATTCTGATATGGTATAGTTCTGATATGTTTGTGGCAAGCTTTCATGTTGGACTATGTTTGGATCTCCAATCCCCAAATAACGACATGGAGATTTACTATTTTTATGAAAAGCTTGGCCTTGGGGCTGGAGAGATGGCTCAGAGGTTGGGAGCACTGACTGTTCTTCCAAAGGTCCTGAGTTCAATTCCCAGCAACCACATGGTGGTTCACAGCCATTTGTAATGAGATCTGGTGCCCTCTTCTGGCCAGCAAGCATACAGACAGACAGAACACTGTATACATAATAAATAAATAAATGTTTGAAAAGCTTGGCCTTAAAAGCTTTAGGCTTTTTCTCAACTAGCTCTTACAACTTAACCCGTATTTTTTTTAATCATTTTTTTTATTGAGAAAAGGAAAAAAAAACAAGTTT
>NC_022015.1:40026515-40033943 GCF_000317375.1 Microtus ochrogaster
AAAAAAAAAAAAAAAATTCCTCAATATACAGTAGGGAGCCAAATACTCCAAAGATATTGTTTATTTTTGACAGAACAGTGACCACAGCCACTGTCCCAAAGACTAACTGTGCAAGAGCAGAGTCCGTCCACCTTTGGTAAGGACCTTACTGCTCCAGGCACTCTTAAGCCACTCTCAGAATTCTAATTCTAATTCTCTGGACAATTACAGCTGCTACCACTTCTCACACCTGCTAATGTATTAAACCAAGTTAGAACCTAGCATTATCAAATGGTCACAAAAATTTGCATTTGCAAAAAACATCACCTATGCCTAAAGTAGAATTGTCTTGCATCAAGATTCTTTTATTTTATTTGTGAGACTTCTCTATATAGTCCTGAATGTCCTGGATCTCACTAAGTAGAGCAGGCTAACCTCCAACTCAGAGATCCTCCTGCCTCTGTTGAGATCAAAGGTGAGAGCAACCATAGCTAGTCCTGTTACAGACTCTTGATCTAAAACTCAAACAGCATAGCAAGTGGCTAATTGTGACTACTAAGCAATAAAAATGTAGATGGTACAACTGATTAACAACATTTTAGCTGGCAGTTGTGGTGCAAGCATTTAGTCCTGCTACTGGGGAGGCAGACGCAGACAGATCTCTATGAGTTCAAGGCCAGCCTGCTTTACAGACTGAGTTCCAGGACACCAGAACTATTATACAGAGAAATTTGTCTCAGAAAACCAAAAACCAAAACTGTAACAACAACAAAATCCAACATTCTAACTTTAAAAAATGCTTTATCAGCTGGGCAGTGGTGGTGCACGCTTTTAATCCCAGCACTCAGGAGGCAGAGGCAGGCGGATCTCTATGAGTTCGAGGCCAGACTAGTCTGAATGCTTTCCTGCACATAAGTTTATGTGTACCATCTGTGTGCCTGGTGCCCTGAGAGGCCAGAGAGAGAACTGGATTCACTAAAGCTGGAGTTAAGGACAGTTGTAAACCATGCTGTGAAGGCCCTGAGTCAAATCCAAGTCCTCTGGAAGAAGCAGCAAGTGTTAACTGACAAGCCATCTTTCCAGCCCAACATTTTAATTTTTTACTTAATTTCAATAAATTTAAATTTAAAAACAAGCTGCATGGTACACATATCTGTAATTGTACCAAGTGAGAAGCTAGGGCATGAAGAAAGTAATGTGAAACCAGCCTGGATACAATGATAATCTTATTTGGAAAAGAAACAAACAAACCAACAAACTAAAAATCAGAAGGGTTAGAACAGAAGGAGTAGAAAACTCTTTCATATTTAGTACATTTTGAAATAATATTTTAGATATATTAAAATCTATGAATTATTAAAATCAATTTCACATGATTATCACTTTTAATAACTATTAGAAAACTTTAAAGTATACATCTCTATGAATGAATATTAAAATCCAAAGAACTGCCCCCTTTAATGGATAAACTGAATGGTATATATCTCATCATAAACCTGTTTTTTAAAAAGTAACTATGGCTCACATATTTATACTCTGACAACACTGAGTTTTCCCATTTCTGAAGACAAGTCAGTATTGTGGAATAATCAATCCTTCCATATACTGTGATAATGTGTTGCTCTCATGGCTAATAAAAAGCTGATTGGCCGATAGTTAGGCAGGATGTTCAGGGCAGAGATAATGATAGGAAGAAGGGCAGAAGAGAGAAGTGGCCAGCCAGATGGAAAGAAAGCAGGACATGCAGGCAAGGTAAAAGCCACAAGCCTTGGGACAGCACATAGATTAATAGAAATGGGTTAATTTAAGTGTAAGAGCTAATTAGCTATTGGCCAAGAATTTATAATTAATATTAAGTCTCTGAGTGTTTATTTGGGAATAGCTGTATGATGTGGGATTCCCCTCTGTATGCTGTGAATACCATTGGTTAATAAAGGAACTGCTTGGCCAGGCGATGATAGCGCACGCCTTTAATCCCAGCACTCGGGAGGCAGAGGCAGGCGGATCTCTGTGAGTTCGAGACCAGTCTGGTCTACCTACAGAGCTAGTTCCAGGACAGGCTCCAAAGCCACAGAGAAACCCTGTCTCGAAAAACCAAAAAAAATAAAGGAACTGCTTTGGGCCTATAGCAGAGCTATAGGGGAACAGAGCTAAGTGGGGAAAACTAAACTGAATGCTGGGAGAAAGGAGGTGGAGTTAGGGAGAAGCCATGTAGCCAGACGAAACTTTACCCGGTATGCCACAGCCACATGGCAATACACAGATTACTAGAAATGGGTTAAATTAAAATGTAAGAGCTAAGCCAGGCGGTGGTGGCGCACGCCTATAATCCCAGCACTCGGGAGGCAGAGGCAGGCGGATCTCTGTGAGTTTGAGGCCAGCCTGGTCTACAAAGGGAGTTCCAGGACAGGCTCCAAAGCTACAGAGAAACCCTGTCTCGAAAAACCCAAAGGAAAAAAATGTAAGAGCTAGCCATTAAGAAGTTAGAGCTAATAGGCCAAGTATTGATTTAATTAATACAATTTCTGTGTGATTGTTTCAGTTCTAGGCAGCCAAAACAAACAAGCAGCCTTCCTCTATAGACAGAGAAACTCTGCCTACAACTCAATCACAATAATGAAAAAAGATGGGGAAAAATGGGAAGTCATATTTATTTCCTAGTAATATTTATAAAAACGAAGCAGGTAAAATTCTAACTAAAAAAGAAAAATCTGCTAAATCCAGACCTGGTGGCCTACACCTGTCATACTTGAGATAAGAGTATGAGCTTGAGACTAGCCTGAGCTACATAGTAAGTTCATGTTTGTTTGTTTGTTTGTTTGTTTGTTTGTTTCTTTCTTTCTTTCTTTTTTTTTTTTGTAGGTTCATATTTCAAACAAAACAAAAACAAACCAATGGAGGATCTTTGTAAGGCTCTGGCTAGCTTGGTCTACGTAGAGAGTACCAGGCTAGCCAGGATGACAATGGGACCCTGTCTGAAACAATATAAAACACAAGCAACAACAACAAAAGGGATGTAGGGCTTGGAGAAGTGGCTCAGCTGATAAGAATGCTTACTGTTCTTGCAATCAAGAGTTGGTTCCCAATCGGGTGGTGGTGGCACACACCTTTAATCCCAGCACTCAGGAGGCAGAGGCAGGTGGATGTCTCTGAGTTTGAGACCAGCATGGTCTACAGAGCGAGTTCCAGGACAGCCAAGGCTATGCTGAGAAATCCTGTCTTGAAAAACAAAACACAAAACAAACAAAAAAGACTTGGTTCCCAGCAACAACATGGTAACTCATTAACTTTAATTAAAATCTCAAGGAATCCAATACCGTCTTCTGACCTCTGTGGTCTCTTGTACAAATGTAGTGCGCATATATCTTAAATAAATAGATAAGTCTTTAAAAAAAAAGAGAGATTAAATATTACCTTCACTAATTCTACCTCAAAACTCTGATATTACTAGAAGATATTCCATGTGAGAATGGAATTGAAGAAAGGAATAAAGAGAACAGCAAAAATATGTTGATGTAGAAGGATATTTGATCACACTGTTCAAGTGTACTTCCCACTTTCTCTTCTATAAAGTTCAGAGTGGCTGGCTTTATGTTGAGGTCTTTGATACATTTGGACTTGAGTTTTGTGCATGGTGATAGATATGGGTCTATTTTCATTCTTCTACATGTTGATAACCAGTTATGCCAGCACCACTTGTTAAATATGCTTTCTTTTTTCCATTTGATATTTTTTGTTTCTTTATCAAATATCAGCTGTTAGAAGATGTGTGGATTGATATCTGGGTCTTCTATTCGGTTCCATTGGTCCTCCTGTCTGTTCTTATGCCAATACTAGGCTGTTTTTAGTACTGTAGCTCTGTGGTAGAGTTTGAAGTCAGGGATTGTAATGCCTCCAGAAGTTCTTTTATTGTGCCGGATTGTTTTGGCTATTCTGGGTTTTTTGCTTCCAAATTACCATTCTTTTGAGGTCTTTGAAGAATTTTCTGGGATTTTGATGGGCATAAGGTAAAGTCTTTAAAGAGAGAGTAAAGTAATAGACTATAACACAAGGCAACTGGGTCCTCTACTATGCTTTATTAACCTTAAAATTCTTCATTTCTAATGAACAAAAAAATAACAGCTACTGAATTGTGGGGGAAAAAATCTGAATTAAATCCACCTATATATTTTAAGAATGTCTTAACTTCAGAAAAGTCAGGAAACATGTTGTGTTTGGAGAGAGGTTATGACTTTGTTTCCACAGTAAATGAAAAGCTATGGATTTCGTCAAAAATTAATAAAAATCAAATTTGTCTGGGGAGACCTCCTGAAAAATCTTGGCTGAAGGAAGAATCCAGGAAAAACTACGAGAACGGTAATGAATATACTGATCTCTCTACATGGGAACAGCTCCGAGACAATGTGAAATTGTAAATCTCGTTGGCTACAGAGTCCTCATGACTTACTATTAAGTGACATCCTTTCATATGGCATAGATAGAAGTTGGCTTATACAGTCCAAATGAACTTATAAAGTTGACAGACGTCTTTTGCCTGCTCAAATACAGAACCATCTTGATTTGTGCACACTGCACATTCCATACTTATGTTAATGCAGATACGTATGTTATCTTTAATAGTTTGTGTGTTTTCAGAAAAAAAAAAAAAGGCCAAGCACCAATGAAGACAAAACAAGTAGCCCAGGTAATCCAGACTCTCAGAATGTTTCCATTGCAGTTTCCTCAAGAGTTTGCATCCAGAACAACTTCAAAACAGCTAGCTAAGATGATCCAGCCTCACAGACTACTCCAGCCAGGCTTCAGTTAAATCCTGTATTTTTCCATCACATAGAGATTGGACAACAAATGACACAGCTAGTCCTCCCAGGACTTGACCATTATCCCAATATTCTCAGGGTCCCCTAAAGATGACACTATCCTAAGACATCAGGAAGTAATTTTAAGAACACATGCCCACAACCCCAAGAGGAGGGATGGGTAGTTTCTGTTTGTTCAGTGGGTTATAGATATTTGTCATATTTGTATGGCTGGGGCAGACTGCTGGGCCACTGGCAGTGGAACCAGGATTTATCCCTACTGCATGTACTGGCTTTTGGATGGAAACCTTGCTCAGCCTAGATATAGTAGGGAGAGCCTTGGACCTTTCTCAAAGCACCGTGCCTTACCCTCTCTGAGGAGTGGATGGGGAGTGAGGTGGGGGGTAGTAAGGTTGAGGGAATGGAAGGAGGAAAGGCAGTGTGAACTGGGATTGGTATGTAAAATGAAAAAAGATAGTTTTGTTTTTTTTTGTTTTTTTTTTTTTTTGGTTTTTCGAGACAGGGTTTCTCTGTGGTTTTGGAGCCTGTCCTGGAACTACTCTTGTAGACCAGGCTGGTCTCGAACTCACAGAGATCCGCCTGCCTCTGGCTCCCAAGTGCTGGGATTAAAGGCGTGCGCCACCACCGCCCGGCAAAAGATAGTTTTTTTAAATAAAAAAGTGAACTATACCATACACACACAAAAAAATTTTACATGTTTTGCCTGAACGCATGTGCACCACATGTGTGCCAAAGAAGCCAGAAGAGGAGATCAGACCCACTAAAACCAGAGTATGAATAGTTGTGAGCCACAACGTGGGTGTTGGGAACAGAAAACTCCTCTGCAAGGACAGCAAGTACTCTTTAACCATTGAGCTATCTCTCTAGTCCCAATGGGTACATTTACACTACACTCCTGAATCTATGATTCGGGAACATCTCTGAAGACAGTCAGAGTGTAAGAACCAGAATGCCAGGAAGTTTGCTGTCAAACAGTCTCAGTCTCACAAGACTGGAACACTGGCAATGTCAATGCACTTGCTAATGTGGAAGAGGGGAAATTTTAACCATATATGCATAAACAATAAAACTAAGCTCAACAGGTTGTATTTACATGTTTGTGTATACACATTAAAAGATACACATAATAAAAATGAAGAAAAAGAAACTATCCACTTGAGATTGTGGGGGGTATGACAGAGGTTGGGGGCCAGTATCTGGGAGGGGCTAAAGGAAGAAAAGAGAGTGGGAAGTGATGAAATTCTGTCTCAATTAAAAATTACATATATTGTTGGGCCATACATGGTAGTGCACCCCTTTAATCCCAGCACTATGGAGGCAGAGACAGGCAGATTTTTGTGAGTTTAAGACCAGCCTGGTATACATACTGAGTTCCAGGACAACCAGGCCCATATAGAAAAACCCTGACTCAATCAATCAATCAATCAATCAATCAATCAATCAATAAACAAATTTGTATCTATCTATATATACATATCAAGATATATAGTCAATTAATATAGTAGGTCACCTAAAAAATGGGATTTAACAACCAAAAGACAAGAAACATCATAAACAAATGCTTGGTGAAAGAAGACACAGAACGAAAGTATCAAAGATTACTTACCCACCAGACTGAGTTTTCTGTTGAGTGTGCTATCAAATAAAGGCAGGCTACCAGGCATGCAGGCCCACGCCTACAATCTCAGCATTTTGGAGGCTGAGGAAGGAGGAATGCTTTGAATTTAGGGTCAACCTGACATATAGAACGATACTGTCTCAAACTGCTCCTCCAAAAAGCAAAAACAAGCCATCAGAATTTTGGTAAGTTACTAAAAGGATCAGGAATCAAAAAGACATGGAAAGGTACTTTTCAGTAGTTCACAACCACATACCAGCAATGAGTTCAGGGTAGGAAAAGGCTAATTCCTCCTTGATGTCAGAGAAATCCATTACATAAATATATAAATACATCTGGGAATAGGCAGAGAAAAAAAAAGTTGGTTTAAAGTGAGTGGCAACTAAGACAAACTTAATTTAATGTTATTTGTATGCCCACTGAGGAGGAAGGAGAAATGTTGGCTTACTATGCAAGGAATTCTCTGGAGCTGTAATTTATCAAACCACTTGTGCCATTTACGTAGTAAGAACTTTCCCAAATGCTACATCAGTAATTGCAATTTCATAAACAGAACATCAGTGCTGGCGGAAAACCTCACTTATCATTTATTAATGGAGAACAGGAGGCTCTGACAAAAACAGCTTTCACTTAACTCCAGGGATTGCCTTTGCAGAAAGCTGGGAGATGAGGAGGAAGACACGAACATGTTTATAATCCAAACACTCCTAAGTGAGATGGAAGGTGGAAGGAAATGGGACAATCCTCAGGAGCTCCGAGGCCAGCTAGCCTGGCATAACTGTCTCAAAACTGAAGGTAAAGACCTAACCTCACGATTCTCCTCTGACCTCCACACATGCTGCAGCACATCTAACCTGTACTCATACAGACACATACATGGTTCATGTACATATGGGCACACACAAAGATTAAGAAAGAAAATGGGAGCCGGGCGGTGGTGGCGCACGCCTTTAATCCCAGCACTCGGGAGGCAGAGGCAGGCGGATCTCTGTGAGTTCGAGACCAGCCTGGTCT
>NC_022015.1:40034043-40042776 GCF_000317375.1 Microtus ochrogaster
AAAAAAAAAAAAAAAAAAAAAAAAAAAAAAGAAAGAAAATGGGGCTAGAGAGATGGCTCAGTAGTTAAGAACACTTGTTGCTCTTGCAAAGGACTCAAGGTTGATCCCTAGCACCCACACATAGACCTCCTTGAACACAGGAATGTACATGGTAAACATACACAGACACAGGCAAAACATTCATACAAAAAATAAATCTAAAAAATAAATTTTAAAAGGTAGGTAAGTAAAAGGAAGGTAGGAAAGTAATTCCAGCACTAGAGAAGCTGAAACAGGTAGGATCTCTGTGAAATAGAGGCCAAGTTGGCCTACAGAGAGAGTCCTAAGACAGCCAGAGAAACATAGTTGTCTCAAAAACAAAAACAAAAAAACAATTAGCCAGAGAGCTACTGAAGAAGACTGTTGTCTTCTTCAGGCCAGACTGACCCCTAGACTGCTCCCCCACACACACCTCTAGACACACAAAAGGAAAAAGCATACAGACTTTTAAGAGTACGGCAAATTTAACACACCCTCAATTTTGCATATTAAAAAACTAAAGGACATTAAGTTTTTCAAAGCATGCACTGTGAGGAAAGGCAAATGACTGCTCTAAATGACAACCTCCACCGGACAATGCTGCCACTGTGCAATGTGCACACTAGAGTACGATGAAGACAGGAGCGGAACTCTGAATAACCTAAATATAAGACTCTGCCACTCAGACCACTTCTTCCTAGCAAATGTGTTTAGATCTGACCTCAAGTCAAAAGGCCTCATCCCAATTGAAAGTCTATAAGCCCAAATCAGGCTCGAGTCAAGGATGCTTATAGGAATATTTCTGCTCATAAGCATATGACGGCATTCACTACAGGATGCTCAAAAGGCTATCTAGAATGCTCATCCACTTCCCAAAAGAACAAATTTAACACAGTGTCTAACACATGATTTGTGTCATTTGTGATCCACACTAAAAGTATGTCAGGACATAGTGCAGCAGAATAGCAAGGAAAAAGAGGATGCCACATTTATGTATTTTAAAACCATACTGGAAGGATTAGTAAGCATTAGTATTAAGGAAAGTTTTATTTGGAAAAAAAGCACACATACACACACACACATACCAAAAATTGTCTTAAAACAATGATGTCATCTCTGTATTATCTTCTAGACTTTGTCCATGCTTGCATAAAATTTAAAGGAAGAGTATAAGCAAGACAGTGACCATCCCAAATGTTTGCCCACATTTCTATAGTCCTTATAATTACTAAGTTTTTTTTGTTTTGGTTTGGTTTTGTTTGTGTTTTGAAACAGGGCTTCTCTAGAGTAGCCTTAACCATCCTGGAACTTGCTCTGTAGACCAGGCTGGCCTTTTAATGGCTATATATTGCCCCATTGTATTGATGAAACCATTTCCTAAACTTGGGAGAAATTAAGGCTGGGCATGGCGGTGCACACCTTTAATCCTAGCACTCAGAAGGCAAAAGCAGGTGGATCTCTGTAAGGCCAGCCTCATCTACAAAGCAAGTACCAGGACAGCCAGAGCTGTTATTACACAAAGAAACCCAGTCTAGAAAAACAAACAAATAATAAGCAATTTAGGAGAGAAAAATAATAGATTTATATAATATCATCCCTGCCACCTACAAATATACCATTCCTATACCAAGACATTCAAGCTGTTTAATACAAAAGAGAAGCATCTCAGGGTGTTCTATTTTTTTTTTTTTTTCGAGACAGGGTTTCTCTGTGGTTTTTTTGGAGCCTGTCCTGGAACTAGCTCTTGTAGACCAGGCTGGTCTCGAACTCACAGAGATCCGCCTGCCTCTGCCTCCCGAGTGCTGGGATTAAAGGCGTGTGCCACCACCGCCCGGCTTAGGGTGTTCTATTAATATGATAAATGCCATAACCAAAAACAACTTGGGGAGGAAAAGGGTATGTCTTATAGCCTGTAGCCTACCAAGTAGTCTCCATCCCAGGTAAGTCAGGGCAGGAACCTGGAGGCAGGAACTGATGCAGAAGTCATGGAGGAGTGCTGCTTACTGGATTGCTTCCCATTGCTTGTTCAGCTTGCTTTCTTTTTCTTCTTCTGTTGTTATTTTGATTTTTCAAGACAGGGTTTCTCTGTGAAACAACAGCTCTGGCTGTTCTGGAACTTGCTTTGCAGACTAGACTAGCCTCAAACTCACAGAAATTCACCTGCCTCTGCCTTCTGGGTCCTAGGATTAAAGGTGTGACACCATTTTTTAATCTTTAAACATTTTTTTCATAAACTATATTTTGGTCATGAAGTGGCAAGCCGGGCGGTGGTGGCGCACGCCTTTAATCCCAGCACTTGGGAGGCAGAGGCAGGCGGATCTCTGTGAGTTCGAGACCAGCCTGGTCTACAGAGCTAGTTCCAGGACAGGCACCAAAGCCACAGAGAAACCCTGTCTCGAAAAACCAAAAAAAAAAAAAAAAAAAAAAAAAGTGGCAGGCTGCGTTCCCGCCCAGCTCCCACACGGTTAGCTTTACACCCGAAATAACAACACACAAACTGTAGTCTTTTAAACACTGCTTGGCCCATTAGCTCTAGCCTCTTACTGGCTAATTCTCACATCTTGATTAACCCATTTCTAATAATCTGTGTAGCACCATGAGGTGGTGGCTTACCAGAAAGATCTTAACCTGCATCTGTCTCGGGTCGGAAAATCATGGTGACTGCCTGAATCTGCTTCTTTCTCCCAACATTCTGTTCTGTCTACTCCACTTACCTAATTTTCTGTCCTATCAAATGGCCAAGGCAGTTTCTTTATTAACCAATGAAAGTAACACATAGACAGATGACCCACCTCCATTATGGTCATGCTTTTTCCCTCCTCAGATTCCACCCAACTTTTTTTTTTTAATTTTTATTTAACTTTATTTTATGTGCATTTAGTATGAAGGTGTCAGATTTCCTGGCGTTACAGGCAGATGTGAGCTGCCATGTGGGTGCTGGGAATTGAACCCAGGTCCTCTGGGAGAGCAGCCAGGGCTCTTAACCACTGAGCCATCTCTCCAGCCCCCAACTTTTTTTTTTTAAGAATTTTTAAGACTTTTTTTTTTTAAAGATTGCCTGCACACCAAAAGAGGGCACCAGATCTCAGTACAGATGGTTGTGAGCCACCATGTAGTTGCTGTAAACTGAACTCAGGACCTCTAGGAAGAGCAGCCAGTGCTCTTAAACTCTGAGTCATCTCTTCGGTCCCCCACCCAAGTTTATGTTCTTTCTCTCACACACACTCTCTCTCTTAAAAACAAACACCAAGAGCAACACAGGTATAGAGGTGCAAACCTTTAATCCCAGCATTCCAGGGGCAGAGGTAGGCAGATCTGAGTTCAAGGCCAATCTAGTCTATTTCATTTCAGGACTACATAGAGAAACCAGGGCTTTGTAGCTAGGGCTACACAGAGAAATCCTGTATCAAAAAGCCAAAGCAATACCAAAAAAAACCCAAAAAACAAAACAACAACAACAACAAAAAAAACAAAAAACCCCCACCAAAACCAAAATAAAAAAACAAAAACAAAAACAAAATCCAACCCTCTCCCCCCAAAAATTAAAACAACAAAAAAAGGCAAAACAAAACAGCTATCCTGTGGCTATCTTGGCATGTTTCACATGTAATAGGTATCTCATGTTTTACCCCAGTTATTTGAACATAGGCCAAAACCAAACAGATCACAGGGGAAAACAGTAAGATTTCTCCCATCTCTAGTCAAAATAAAATGTTACGGCATGTTCTCATTTTGACTATATCATTTATGTTGTTCATGGGTTTATATCTCAGTTCTAGTAGTCTAACCTAAAAGAAAAAGCACAACAACCATTTTCCTGGAGTCTGGGGCATGGGAAAGCAAGAGTTTTATTCCTAAAAAAGAGCCAGCAGCGTAATTCTTCACTAGTGAGTTGAAGGCCACTGCGAGGTTTAATAATGAGTAACGATAACCACCACTATTATCTCAACGGAATCCAAGTGGCCACCAGATCTAGCCTGCTCAAAGCCCATCAGAATCACATGTCTGGGGCTAGGAAGGGGAGAGGGCAGTAAACATTTGTCTAGCATGTGACAGGCCTGAGTACACCCCTACCACAGCTTCCCTAGGTAGAGAGAGAATTACAAAAAACAGAATTGTATGCATGTCTTACTCTTCAGGCAACCATTACTTGGTAATGTCTTAGGGGTTATTGCTGTAAAGAGACACCATGACCACAGCAACTCTTATAAAGGAAAAAGGCTGGCCTACAGTTTCAGAAGTTTAATCCATTGTTATCACTGCAGGCAGACAACATGCCGGAGAAAAGAGCTAGGAGTTCTACATCTGGATCCACAGGCAGCAAGAAGAGACAGAGACACACTGGCCAGGCTTGAGCATCTGCGACCTCAAAGCCCACCCCTAGTGACACACTTCCTCCAACAAGGTCACACTCACTCCAGCAAGGTCACACTGCCAATGTGAACCTATGGGGGCCATTTTCTTTCAAACCACCACAGGTTATAACATATCTTCTTCCTAACATAAAAGGAGAAGGAAAAATAAAACCTTTCTTAGTCATTCAAATATTGAGCCATATTACCAAGCCCAGCTGCAGTTGGCTCCACAGGGAGGAGAGAACAGCAAAGTTACAACAGCTCTGGTTTTGTATTTTAAATGTCTTAAGTGCCTCAGCAAGACCAGCAACTCAAAATGCTATACTTAGCAAGATCCCTCAGCCTGCATTACATAAAATCTGTTTCTGAAAATGGATAGCTTTTTAAAGAATAAAACTTAATGCACCAAGAACACAGGACCATGGACTGGACTAAAGAACTCCCAATGCTCTGCTAACGATATTTAATGCTGAGCAAAACACAACCCTCCCTTGGGGGTGTTCTATACCTCAGTGTTACCTACCAGCTCCAACCCTATCCTTGGACTTGTGCCCTGGTCCAACATCTTTATGACCTGCTAAACCATTTCACTGTATGCAAAAATACTTATATGCCTGCAAAGACCAAACATGTCACTCCCCACCATTTTTCTAGCTACCCTATCATCTATCTCAATAGCACAAAGAGTCTAGGATAAGTAAACTAGAATTCCTGGAAAGAGGCTGTCTGCAGTAGTCTGACCAACTGATAAAAGCTAAAGTTCCAGCTGGGCGGTAGTGGCACACGCCTTTAATCTCAGGAAACAAAGGTAGATGGATCTCTGTGAGTTTGAGGCTAGCCTGGTCTACAAAGTAAGTTCCAGGACTGCCAGGGCTGTTACATAGAGAAATCCTGTCTCAAAAAACCAAACACAAACAAAAACAAGAGAGTTTACTACATGTCTTCTTTCCTGCGCTGGCAAGTGCATGTGTGCATGTGTGTATGTGTACGTGTGTGTGCATAAGCACGTGTGACAGGACAGATGGAAAAGACCAGGCTGGTCAGAAAGCTAGGTGCAACAGGTTGACGATGAGGGCAGGAGAGTTAGACTGCTCCTTGTTAGAAAAGGTATTTACAAAGATGAAAAAGGGTATGACTGGGGGATCCCTGAGATGTTATGCTGGGATTAAAGTTGAATTTGAATTGATGATTTTAAAGACAACTATATCTATATATCATATATATATATTTGCATTTCCTGGCTCTGATATCCTGCACCAGAAGCAATGACATCCTATCACAATCAGCACAACAAACTCCTAGACACTGGCTTCTAAATGTCAATCCTCCACTAAAAGGTCTAGTGCCCTGTGGCAGTTTGAATGTGAAATGCCCCTCAAAGGCTCATGTATTTGAACACATGGTTCTCAGTTGGTAGCTGTTTGGGAAGGTTCTAGAATCTTTAGGAGGTTTATCCCTACTGGAGGAAGAATAACACTGGGTGGGGGGCGGTTTAAAGGTTTTCACCTCCTCTTGCTTCCTGCTCTCTCTTTGCTTTCTGTAGGTGAAAGAAAAATGTGACCAGCTAGCTTTCTGATCTTGCCAACATGCCATACCTTTCCCTGCCATTGTGGACTATAACTCTCTGGAACCATAAGCCAAAATAAACTCTTTTTTTCCTTAAGTTGCTCCTGGCCATGTTATTTTATCACAGCAAGAGAAGAGTAACTAATACATACTCCTCAGAGAAAGAACTGATCCCAGAGCCAAGGGCAAGAATGATGACAGTAAAATTGCACATCCTGTTCTAGAAAATCATTACATATTCAAAGAAGGATAAGGACAGGTAAAAGGTAAACTACGTGAAGGGCTGGCTCTCTTCGGCAGATTTATAGTACTGGGCATCAGTGATACTAACACACTACAATGCAGTGAATAAATAGAAATCATTGAGTCCACACAGGAAGGAAGGAAAGGGAAACCTAATTATTACAATGCAAGACTAACAGGAGAAAGAATGGAAACAATATCTGCACATAAAATTCCTATCTGTTAGGAAGAAGAAAACAATGACATTCTGGAGATGGGGGAACACCAGACACTTGGCCAACACCAACATGACCAGGTGACCAGGGTTAAACTTCTCAGCAGTAGGCTGGTTAATAATGCAGTGTGCCTTGATGTGATAAGCTGGAAATACACAGCAACATCTTTGTGATACTTTTGGCCAAGAAATCAGACTAAGTCTAGTCGTGAGACAATATTAAGGAGTTTGGTTTGTAGATCTTCCTAGTGAATACAGGACATGAATGATGGAATAAATTAAAGGGCTATGCAGACTGCAGGACATTTAGAGCCATAACAACTAAGCATGGTGCTCGTGCCTCAAAAGAATTATTTTTTCTTTTAGGACCGGTCTTAGCTGGCCTGAAATTGTGTAGACAGGACAGCCAGGACTGTTACATAGAGAAACACTGTCTCAAAAGACAAAACAAAACAGAAAAAGAAACCATGTCTCAAATAAATAAATAATAAAAAGAAAAAGAAAAAAATAGCTGCTACATTCTACAGGTATAACAATTATGGAGACTACTAGATTTACAGGATGGACCATACTAAAATCCAATCTTGTTTAAAAAATTTTTTTCATTAAAAAAATAATAAATTATATTAAAACAATCCCCAGCAATTTATATCACAAGGGCTCACTGCTCTTCTATCTACTAACAAACCATGGATTTTTCAATCCATTGGCTGGAAGGCCAAGGTTATAATGAATTCACATAATAAAACTACATATTGGTAGAAATGTAAAGTAATAGAAACTTTGGTATAAAACTACTATACTACTTTATAAATAATAGTAATATTACATAACATTACTATTATCATCCATCTACTGTTATATAACATATTATTACAAACTTATAAACAGACAAAAATAACATAAGTTGATCGGAGCTGAGAGTGAGAAGCTCAGGGTATAGCTGGGCCCTCTATGGTTAAAATCAAGGTATCAGCCAAGACTGTGGTGGAACAAGATCTCTTCTAAGTTTACATAGTTATTGGCAGCATTCAGTTCTTATGGGCTGCTGAACTGAGAGCAAAGTTCCTTGAGGCAGGAGCTATGACACATGCCTTTAATCTCAGAAGAGACCAGCTTGATTTACATAGTGAGTTCCAGGACAGACAGGACTACACAGAGAGACAATGTTTCAAAAATAACAAACAAACAAACAAGCAAAAAGCAAGTTGTTGTGGTTTTTTTGGTAGCTATGTCTTGAAGTTGCCTAGAGCTCCAAACCAGACTTCTCCATTGACAATTCACAATACGCATATCCAACAAGATGGAATTATAACCTCATAGAACATTATGCAAATCCTACCAGTTTTGCCATATTAGAAGACTCTACTCACAGGTTCCATCTACAACCAAGAGTACGGGATTACACAAAAGCATAAATTCCAGGAGGCAGATTATGGGGCCATCTTGAATCTGTCTGCCACAGTCAGTGAGGTTTTAAAACTGATACAACTGCATTTGATAAGCTGATGCTTCTCGCAGTTAATTCAAACACACTTACTCGAAGACTTACCACTCCATCCTTACATATTTACCCTTTTGTGGTCACAAAAAGACATGTACAAGAATTTTCATAATAAGCCTGGCATAGTGGTACACCCTTTAATTCGAGCATGAGGGAGGCAGAGGCAGGTGAGTCTCTGTGAGTTCAAAGAGACACAGTGAAACCCCGTCTCAAAAAAAGCAAACAAACAAACAAAAAAGAATGTGTGCCAACAACCTCAATGTCCACTGAAGTCTAAAAAACATCAGACCCCTAGAATGTTAGAGATGGTTGTAAACTACCATACAGATTCTGAAAACCAAATCCAGGTCTTCTAGAAGAGAAGCAAATGCTCTTAACAGCTGGGACATCTCTCCAGCTCCAAATATAAACATTAAAAAAAAACATATACACACACACATCAAAAGCCTAAGACCTATGACTTTCACTGCATTTAAATTTACTTTGATTTGGCTGGCAGTGGTGGTACACGCCTTTAATCCCAGCACCGGAGAGACAGAGACAGGCAGATCTCTGTGAATTTAAGGCTAGCCTGGTCTACAGAGTGAGTTCCAGTACAGGTTCCAAAGCTACAGTAAAACCCTGTCTCGAAAAACCAAAAACAAACAAACAAAAAAAGTTGGTACGCCAGGTGGCAGTGATGAATGCTTTTAATCCCAGCACTCAGAGGCAGAGGCAGGGGGATTTCTGTGAGTTCTAGGCCAGCCTGGTCTACAAATCCAGATACCAGGACAGCCAGGACTGTTACATAGAGAAACACTGTCTCAAAAGACAAAACAAAACAGAAAAAAAAA
>NC_022015.1:40043056-40048660 GCF_000317375.1 Microtus ochrogaster
TTTTTTTTTTTTTTTTTTTTTTGAGGAACCCAGGGCTTTAAACATGCTAACACTTGTGTTCTATTACTGAGTTATATCCCTGGCCTAAGAATTTAATTCTCACAATGCATTACCTATGCTCACAGTATGCCTCTCACTGGAGAACATAAAGTACTTAGTGATTTTATCTTAACTCTCAAAGTGTTTTTAAAGCAACAAGACAACGAGGGAAAAGGAAAGTGAGTGGTTTACCTACTCTTCATTTGCAAAGCCAAAATTAGCCATAGGCTCCTGCTGTCTTCTCATAAACACACATGCTTCTGGAAAATGGATGCCAATTTCCATGAGTAAGTTATGGCTCTAGTTCCCATGCTCAAACTGGACATATCCAAACTTTAGCAGGCTTCATCTTGGTAATTATGCTTTTACTTTTGACAAGGCCCAGTTAGCAAATAAATGGACACTAGGGGTTCCCGTAACTTACAATGAAACTTACTGCACCTGCTCTTCCCAACAATCAGACAGATGGTTGCCTTTATTTCTTTCTTCTTTAATAAGATTGGGATCCAAAAGGATCCTAATTAGAGCTACAAATCCAGTGTTTAGTCTACTTTGTCAGGAAACCTGCAAACAGAAGTCTGAAGATTATACATGGTAACAGTTAAAACTGTTAACTTGGCAATAGTAGACAGGGAACCTTAACTCCCCTTCCCCTGTAAACAGATTGATGATCCCTTAATTGTCGTTATCATAGAGTCTTCATCCAGCAACTGATGGAAGCAGATACAGTGATCCACAGTCAAGTTGCGGGCTGAGTTACTGGAGTTCAGTTGAAGAGAGGAAGGAGCAATAATATGAACAAAGGGGTCAAGACCATGATGGGGAAACCACAGAAACAGCTGACCTGAGCTAGTGGAAACCAAATTTAAAAAAAAAAAATCAAAACAAAACAAAAAACCTGTTAGCTTGGGATACGGGTGTAGCTCCGTTGGTACAATGCCTGTTTAGCATGAACAAGGGCCCTGCGTTCAATCCCTAAAGTCACAGAAGAGCAGGCAAAGTGATACAATCCTGTAATCACCTACAGAGGGGGAAGCAGAAAGATTGGAAGCTCAAGGTCATCCTTGAGGGAATTCAGATACTTAATGAATGGAACATCATAATTGTAGTAGAGGCAAAATGTTAACAAGTGAGTCTCAAAGGAGTGGCATGGTGGTAGAAATACCTCTAAAGTACTTTCTAGACCACGACAGTAAATGCAAACAGTACAGACATTTGGTGGCAGAAAAAAAAAATAAATAAAAGAATGACAAACATCTTAAAATCAACATGGATAGGTACCTTTAAATCCCATACAATGAAGAAATGACTAACTTTCCACATCATTTCCATCACTATATTGAGTGACTGAATGCTTAGCTCTAAATGGGACAACTATAACAGCTTCCCACTAGCTCCCCACGAGGCTCAGGGAACATTTTGAAAGAGGGGATGGAAAGAAAGTAAGAACCAGAGAACAGAAAGAAAAGCTATAAAATGCTGTCTTTTGGATATAACATGGCTTATAAAAGTTCACTAAATTGTACTCACTCAAAGTACAGTTGATACCTGAGCTAAAGACCAGCACAGGATCCAAACAGTCAAAAAGTCAAAATCCCAGCAGAGGATTGGGGGAGCCTCACAGTCCTTTCCCCTAGCTGAGGGCTATTAAAAGTTGATCTAGGATGGCTAGTCATTTCTCTTTGGCAGGGAGTCGGGGATCTGGGGTGGTGAACACTGCTAAGTTGGCCAAGCTCCAGTGGATGGCCACACAAATATACAAATACAGGTAGTAATAATGGGGCTCAGTGAGTTATTAAAACAAGAAGAATGAAATCCTAAAGTAAATAAGAATCACAGAAAAGGAAACTGACCTGAACAAACAGTTCCTAAAGGATAATATCCCAATGATCTTGACAATCAAAAACAGGAAAAGGAAAATCTAAATTAAAACCACAGGAGAAACCATCTTAGCCCCTGCCAGAATGACTAAAACAAAAAGGGAAAATACCAACTATTAGTGCAGACATGGAGCAACAGAGGCTACCAAATGATATGAATATGAAAACACATGTATCCTGTGACCCAGAATTTCACATTCAAGAGAAATGAGTGTCAGGGCTGGAGAGATGGCTCAGTGGTTAAAAGCACTTGCTCTTTCAGAGGATCCAGGTTCAATTCCCAGCACCCACATGGCAGTTCACAACTGCATGTAACTCCAGTTCTAGGGAACTTGGTCCTCTCACAAGACGTACATGCAGGCAAAACACCAAGGCACATGAAATAAAATAAATTATTAAAAAAGAAGTGAGTGCATAGATCAGATCTACCAACATTCAAAATTGCTCCAAACTAGAAAATTCCAACACAGCCAACATAGGCAGAATAACTAAGAAGCCACAGTATCCATACCATGAAATGCTATGGAGCAACAAGAGATGAACTACAACTAGTATTGAAAGATTCACAAAGTGCATACACTAAAGCAAGCAACACTATCTTATACTGTCAGAAGGCAGACTACTGGTTTCTTGGGTGGCAGGTGGGCGAGGACAAGGTGACATTCTGAGATTGGAAATGCTCAGCTTCTTGATGTGGGTCCTAGATACGTATGTCTGCTTATAAAAGTTCACTAAATTGTGTGCTTTTCTTAGCATTATGACACTTTCAGTAAGTTTTCTGATTTCTTTAATTAGGTATGGACCATGTGAAAGGCCTTCAAAATTTACTCTCATCAACTATAAAATCAGCCTTCAGTCCCATTCATAGATAATTCTAGCTACTTTTTATTTAAAATATATGTCTTGACCCAAAAATTTTTGTTTCTTTAACCATTCAGCACAGAGTAAGTAGTTCATTAATGTAAACTCCATGCACAAAGAGGACAGATTTCACTCTATTTTGAACAGAACTCATAAAGATTTACTCACTATTTTGGGAAATCATATTCCAGTAGCATTGCCACATATCATCTGAGTCACCAATGCAACACACCTAAATCAATCTCTATTCATAGATGTCACATCCACAAAGATAAAGATACATGTACCCGCAGGCACACAACAACTACGGCTCCTAATTCACTGAGCACACTTACTTACGTTTGCCTCCTGAGAACTTACACACAGAAAGACATCTTGACTATAACACACCGTTTACTTTCTCTGTGCTGCAGTAAAGACAATGTAGACAGGTCAGCACGTTTTATTATCTAAGCATTTCATTTCAGGATAGAAGAGGGACCTTACAGAAACCAGGTGGAAGACCACCTATAAACCACCAGTCTAACCTGGGAATGATAGTTTATGCCTGTAATCCCACAACTCCAGAAGCTAAGACCAGTCCAGCCAGGACTACAGTGAGTGAGACCCTGACTCTCAACACATAAAAGAAAAAATAAACCAGTTCATCACAGGAACTATAAAGAGAATTCTAAACCCAGAATTCAGAAACTGCTTTAATCCTAACACTCGGGAGGCAGAGGCAGGAGGATCTCTGTGAGTTCGAGGCCAGCCTGGTCCACACATCAAGTTCCAGGTAAAGAAGAACACAGCAGCCATCACTTACCTAAGGAAATGTGTCATAAACCTCATCTAGACACAGTGAAAGAAATAGGAATTCAAAGTATAAGATCTGAGTCTGTTTTCTTATAAGTCAGTGAGATACAATTTGGCATTCAGGAACAAAGGGCCCTATTATTTTTCTGTTCTCTTTCAAAAATAGCTCCACCTTCAAGATTATACAAATTAGATCATTCTGCAGCAAGATTTCTCCTTGCTGAGCTCCTAGGTCAGACAGGAAGTATTTTACAGAAAACTAGTGATTTTACAAAAATCATGATTTTTTAATCTTCAGTTTCATTAGGTTACTGACAAAGGATTGAAGTTACCGTTATCAACGGCTTCTGCAATACATCATCTCTTCAAAAAGCATCCAATAAACATAGATCAGAGTAAGTTAGCACAGAGTAAATACACAGCAGAGTAACTAGAAATGCTGAGATTCCACTGCTCCAGGGGTTACATCATGGCCTAAAACACAGGAACAACGTAACTAGATCTTTAACACTTACAGTGCCAACCCTACCAATTATTCTATAACCTAGAAAATTCTCAAGGAAATGTATTTCCAGTTAACCACGAATGACAAGAAACAAACTCCAAAACTGCTCTGAAGCATTCTGTTACAGATACTGTTTTCATGATGTCACTACGACAGTGAAATGATAATAAAAATGACTTGAAAAAAAACAGAAAGCAAACACAAAGCAGTTAAATGAAACACTGAAGTTATTATTGAGCCCTTTTGCTTTGTCATACCTCAAACTTGGTAGAAAATGTATTCAGGATCCTCACCTTCTGAGCTCCCACCCTGCTCCTACCTCCATCATCACAGCCTCCTACCACCGTGACCTCACCTGCCCCTGCCCTTTTCTTGGGATGATTCTGCATAGAGACCAATGGTTTTACCAAGGTTGAAGTAACCATAATGTCTCTTTTCTAGCTCTAAACCTTAAAAGACTTGCCTTCTCACTCAAAGTTAATTCAGGAGTTATACAAGACCAATATTCTGTCGGGTCAGTGGTAGAGCACTTTTGCTTTGGCTCTCTCACACTGCAAAACATGCGCACACGCGTGCATACACACACACACATACACACGTCCCCTTAACTTCTCTTATTTTACCTGCTACAGTTTTGTCCCTTATTTATACGGCTGCAGTCACACTGGTCTCCTAGATATCGTGGGAACCTACCAACATTTCCTGTCCCCTCTACTAGGAAGGGTCCTCCCAAAAACTTTACTTGGCATGACTCACATAATTGTGTGCTTCACCTGGCTCGCTCAGTTCTCAGGTTCTTCTCACCTTATTTGTGTGACTAGAGGAAAACTTCGGGTGCTGAGGAATATACCTTGTTTTGTTTGCTTTTGTTTTCTGACACAGGATCTCTCCCTGGGATAGGGCTTACCAAGTCAGCTAGGTGGCTGGCCAGTGAGCCAAGAAGATCCTCCTATCTCCACCTCCTCAGGCCTTGGGATTACACACGCACACTACCACACAGAGCAACACTTTCTACAAACTGCACTGCCGCCCCTCTTCTATTCCCCACCTTCATAGTTGTCATGTCAGCTGACTGATGCCTATCCCGTTCCTAAAGGTAAAATAAGAGCTGGAAGTTTTCTATTTTATTCCTTATTCTGTCACAGTTCCTACAACAACTGATACAGAGCATCTGCTTGACATGTGTATGTTTATTAAAAGATAGCACTAAGAAGGAGTAAATAGACAATCTTTAGATGAGCAGAAAGAAAAATAAATAAATAAAGACATCAAAACCCATACAGCTAAGAACAGCCAAATGAGAAATCAAATTTTAAAGTAAAAGCATTTAAATGTGATTTAAATGAGATTGCTACTGACTTTTTCTTCAGAAAAACATCAGTGCCGAGAGAGGGGGGGGTATCTTAAAATTATTCTTAAAATATTTTGGGAGGGGCTGGAGAGATGGCTCAGAGGTTAAGAGCACTGCCTGCTCTTCCAAAGGTCCTGAGTTCAATTCCCAGCAACCACATGGTGGCTCACAAC
>NC_022015.1:40048938-40051961 GCF_000317375.1 Microtus ochrogaster
TTTATTTATTTATTATGTATACAATATTCTGTCTGTATGCCTGCAAGCCAGAAGAGGGCACCAGACCCCATACAGATGAGCCACCATGTGGTTGCTGGGAATTGAACTCAGGACCTTTGGAAGAGCAGGCAGTGCTCTTAACCTCTGAGCCATCTCTCCAGCCCCCTTAAAATATTTTTAAATGCATTTAAAAAAGATGAGGTCTCATCAGTCAGGGCCATGATGTCCATTTCAGTGGCCCCCAGCTCTAGGTCCTACTGGAACATTAAGTAACTACACCACTTTCCTAAATTCTCAACCAGCCAAGTTAATCGAATGCCTTACCTTAGAGATGGGCTTGCTTCCCCAGTGAAATAATCCTTTCTTTATCATCCATGGAAGTAAAAATTAATCAAGGATTACTGGACAATGTTTCAAAATGTTACTACTATTCTTCGTTATAATTTTTTTAAAGGAAAGCTTTAGGACTCTTCAGTCATAAAAAACAAAGTGATTATGAAATTACACACACTTAATGAACATCCTCTCCATTAAAGAAAAAGACATAAACAACTTTACTGCACATCTAGGTGGCAGAGAGGAAACACAATTAGACCCATTAATAGCCACAAGAGTTATATTCCCGGTGGACCTTGGTTTCCAGAACTGCTTATTCATTTTCATCCACAGCAAAAGACAAAATGCTGTAGCAACTTGTCATGTATTTTAATTTCAAGAAGATTATTTTATTAAACAGTAGATTTATGGATATTTCACTGTCATATTCTAGTATTCATGATTGATCCAAGGACTAAATGAAAACATGCTTGTGAAGATAATGTCAATGCCGGCTATTATAAATCAGATCAACCTGAGGACATTTTGCTCCCCCATGTTCATAGTTTCACTGACATAGCCCAGACATGTGAAGGTAATATAACATCTCTGGGGAAAGAAGCCCAGACACCGTACATACATCTTACACTTTTCCCCTCATAACAAAGCAACAGTGGATAGGGAGTATCTTGCCTTAAACTACCATGGAGAAAGGGGGTTAAAGGTAAACAAGGCTAACTTAATCAAGCAAATAGTGCTTAAACACACACACAAAACTAATTCATAGTATGTATTCCTATCTCTAAATGGCCTTCAGTACAGTGCTTGATTTCCTAAGATTATAAAAGATTAGACACTTCCTATATTTTCTATTTCTCTGGAATACAACCTAGACCAGGAAGTAAACAAATTATTCTGTTTTTAAAACACCCACCTCTGAACCTCATATTCTCAGGCTATGCTGCTAGCTCTTAGTCACAACTTCAAAATATGTCCATCCTTCTTTCCTTTCTGGGTTTTTTTGTTTTGTTTTTGAGTGCTGGGGACAAGTCCCAGGCATTGTACATGTCAGGCAATGCTCTACCTCTGAGTTATAGCCCTAGCCCTCATTACTGACATTTTTTAGTCAATGGTTTCATGGTATATTAGAAGCAAAGGAGAAAGAGATTATACTGATAATGACAAGAGCCAAAACTAAACTGAGAAAAGGCAAACATACAACTTGAACAGCTATGCACCAGGTAGAGCCGATACTATTCATCAAGCTCCTTTCCTGAAAAACCCAGTTGGTCATGATAATCTAGGCTCAAGGAAAGGTTAATCTGCTTTATGAACCCTTAAAAATAAGCAACAAGGAAATAGGATTGCAGACTTCCAACCATAATGGGAAAATAAAACCTTTGTGCTGTCAGAGAAAAATAAAGGCAGGTGTAATAGCACACACCTATAATCTCAGCACGTGGTGAGGCAGGAGAGTTACAAGTTTAAAGCTGGCCTGAGATACAAGACCAGACTCTGTCTCCAGAGAATAAAGGACTAATAAAGGAGGAAAGTAATGAGAGAAAGGAGGGAAGGAAGAAAATACACTCAAAGATACCAATACTTCAGCAGAGACCACAGAGCTACATTTCTCCTGTAAAATAAGAACATAACTTTTCTATAGTTTGAAACAAAAAGAAAAACTTAAGGGAGACAAAAGAAAAGTATCAACTCCAACTTAAATCCTCACTTTCTTTAGAGTTACTCAGCTTTCTTTGACTAAACTGTGAGCTGTAAACCGGTTTAGTTGCTTCTCTGGCTGCCAAATAAAACCTACAGAAGTCAGCAGGTAAAATAGAGAAGCTGTCAAGTCAAACCAGATCAAAATAAAGTTGTGGTTTGCAGGCGGGGCCTGAGCCTTCTCTTCCGTTCATGTAAGTGAGCAGGATGTGGCAACAGGATCCTAACCCCGCCACTGCTTCAGACCAAAATATTTTGTTTTGGCCTTCTAGTCTAATATGCTTGAGGTCTGGCAAGAGTTATGCCTAAGGTGAACTCAATCAGGAACGGTGGTGCTCTTCTGTAATTCCAGTATTTGAGAGATTGAGGGAGGAAGATGGAGAATTCTAGGCCGGACTGGAACACATAGCAATCCTTTTTTGTAAACAAAAACAAATAAACAAATAAATGAAGATCAACCCAAGATCTTGTAATAATACCAATAAGAAATCAGAATATCAAGCCAGGCATGGTGGCGCACACCTTTAATTTCAGCATTCAGGAGGCAGAGGCAGGTGGATCTCTATGAGTTTGAGGTCAGTCTGGTCTACGTAATGAGTTCTAAGACAGCCAAAGAAAACAGTAAAAATCTGTCTCCAAAAAGAAAGAAAAGGAAGGAAGGAAGGAAGGAAGGAAGGAAGGAAGGAAGGAAGGAAAAAAAGAAAGGAAGGAAGGAGAAAAGAAAAAAGAAACTGAATTGGCAAATAAGCATGAGCAATAAAAGTAACTAATATTTAATTTCTATGTGCAACACATGCAATTAACACTGTATTAATCCTACTTAGTTCTCACAGCTGTGTGAGACAGATAATTATTATACCCATTTTATAGCTGATAAAATGGAAGCATTAGCGGTTAAATAATTTACTCAAAGTTACTCAGATACTAGTAGAGTCAAAATTCAAATCCAGGCCGGGCGATGGTGGCGCACGCCTTTAATCCCAGCACTC
>NC_022015.1:40052443-40062560 GCF_000317375.1 Microtus ochrogaster
AAAAAAAAAAAAAAAAAAAGAGGTATCTCTTGGGACAATCACGATTCACGAGAAGAATCCCAACGTTGTTCATCTAACTGTGTGGCAAATAAAAATGTCTCCCCAAGAGTGACAAGAGACTTTGTCCAGTTTGGTAGTTGCTGCATCTAGGTGTTTTGATGTGCTCGGTGGTTTGCGGTTTTGTCACATACGTTAACAGGTCAAAATGCAACTCTTTGTGAAGATCCAGACCCACAAGACCATTACCCTAGAGGTGGAGCCCAATAATGTGAAGGTCAAGATCTAGGATAAAGAGGACATACCCCCTGACCAACAAAAGCAAATCTTTGCAGGCAAGCAGTCGGAAGGTGGTTACACTCTTTCTGATCACAACATTCAGAAAGAATTCACTCTGCACCTGATCCTTCGTCTGGAGGATGGCTATTCCCCGTGGGCAGTGATAGCATTACTCTGCACTATAGCCATTTGCCCCAATTTAAGTTCAGAAATTACAAGTTTCAGTATTAGCTGAACCTCTGTTAAAAATACTAATAAAGGTTTTTATGCATAGTAAGCTAAAAAAAAAAAAGAAGAAAGAAAGAAAAGAAAAAAAGGAAGACAGGAAGGAGGGAAGAAAGGTCTCCCCAAGAGAACCTATCTCATAAAACAAAAATGAAACACTTCCTTGATTTCCTCTTCTGTGAGGCATGCAGTCTGCATATCCCTCAACAGAGGCATTCCTGGCCTGCCTGTCCATCAGGAGTATTCAGTCCCCAACACTCCCAATTACACCACCACTACCTGCGCAGACAGTGATATCACTCACTATCTGACCATTATCACAGATCCAGTGATTTGATGGTTTATTGTCTGTCTTCCTGTACTGGAATGTGACATTGTCAACCTCTTTGTTACCCTTTCCTAAGCATCTAGACATCTGTGTTTGATACACAAAAACAAGTGAATTGTGTATAATAGATATTCATTTAATAAATATTACAGACACAAAGGTGTTATGGGAAAATCAGTCATTAGCTTAACCAATATATTTTTGACTACATAGACAATAACTAAATAAGTAAATGAGAACATTTCAAAAATTGAGACACCAGAAGAAGCATCACAAACATCAGGTGGACTGGCAAGTGAAGACACCCTTTGAAGGTAGAAGAATCAAAAGACTTCCAGTGAGTTAGTTTGTCACTTATGTAGGGGTGAACTTTTCGGTGGTGGAGCTTATTTATTCTCTAAATAAGCTCAATATTTCAACAATTACCAAGTTAGACTTAGAATCCACTCTCTGATCTGTCATTGGTGTCCTATCTTGGGTAATTTATTCACATCTCCACAGAAAAAGTACTTGGCAGTCCCTAAAAGTCAGCCACCATGGCTATTCCAAAAAATGAGCACCTCAGCCAGAAGGAACAGCAAGCATGAAAGCCCTAAGAACAAGCTTGCCCAAATCCATGAGAAGAACAAGGAAAACAGAAGTCTCTATCAGTCAGGAAAGGGTTATCCACATTATTAGGAGGCATCTGTCTCCTAAGTCATGGAAAAGGTTTTGTTTTACTATTTTTTTAAGGCAAGGTCTCATCCTAAAACTCAGTGGTTTGTGGCATACACAGCAGGTCTTTAAGTAAGTGAAAGACTATGGGGGAAGGAGTGACTGCCCTAGAACTCTCTATATAGACCAGTCTGGCCTTGAACTCACAGAGATCCTGTGTCTTCCTCCCAAGTGCTAGGATTAAAGGTGTCTGTACACCCTGAAGGGGCACCAGCCCATCGAGCATGTGACTCTAGCAGGCCTTGCCTTCTCTCCATCCCCTCTGCCTTACTTAAAAAAGTTAAGATTATCCAGGTGGTAGTGGCACACACCTTTAATTCTAGCACTGGGGGAGGGGGTGCAGAGGAAGATCTCTGTTAAGTTCGAGGCCAGCCTGGTCTACAGAGAGAGTTCCAGGACAGGCTCCAAAGCTACACAGAGAAACCCTGTTTCAAAAAAGTAAAACAACAACAAAACTGTAAGATTACATTCTTAAAGCTAGCCACCAAGGTCTATTCCCTTATTTGACCACTTCCTCCTCCTGAGTTTGACTACCAAAATCCAACAATCCAAAGCCCCCTTTGGCTCATCTAATTAATATGCCCAATTAAAATTAAACACTTCATCCTAATACAGGGTTTCCTATTTTACCTTCAAAAACTCTTACAAGTTGTTCTCATAACCACACATATGCTATGGCACACATGCATATGGATCCTGGCCAGCATTTATTACTTCTTGTCTTTTTTTATAACATCTATTCCAATTGAAGAGAAAGGATATCTCACTGTGGTTCTGATTTGATGATTAGTGACACTGAGAACTCTTTTCTTTCCTTTTTTTTTCTTTTTTTTTTTTTTTTTGGTTTTTCGAGACAGGGTTTCTCTGTAGCTTTGGTGCCCGTCCTGGAACTAGCTATTGTAGACCAGGCTGGCCCCGAACTCCCAGAGATCCGCCTGCCTCTGCCTCCCGAGTGCTGGGATTAAGAGAACTCTATTCTTACACCTGTTGACCATTTGTAGGTTTATTTTGAGAAGTATTAGTTTAGATAGTTTATTCTTTTTCGTTTGGGTCTGAGATAGGTTTTGTTTGTTTGTTTGTTTGTTTGTTTGTTTTTATGTAGCCCTGGCTGTCCTGGAACTCAATTTGTATTTCAGGTTGGCCTTGAATTCATCTCTGTTTCCTGAATGCTGGAATTAAAGGTGTATACTGCCATACCTGGCAAAGTTCTGGCATTAAAGACATATGCCATCATGCCCAGCTGCAAATATTTTCTAAAGCCATACATATTAACACTAGAAATATTGAAGCAACTTTTTTTCTCTAAACTCATATTATCAAGTAGGTCTTTCCAAGGTTCTCGATCTGTCTTATCCAGTATGGAAGCCACTAGTTATGTGTCTAGAGTGACATGAAATAGAGCTGCTATAATGCCAGTTGGGAGTGACGCACACCTGAAATCACAACACTACAGAGGCTGAAACAGGAGGATCACAAGTTCCAGGCAGGCCAGGTGAATTCAACATGGTGAATTCCAGGCTAACCAGAGCTACCTAATAAGACCCTATCTCAAAAGCAAAACAGCAACAAAAGAAAAGAAAGACAGAAAGCAATAGAACCAATGTAATGAAAGAAGCAAATTTTTCTTTGTTTTCTTTTGGTTTGTTGTTATTGTGAAACAGGTTTGTTTATAGCCAAGGTGACCTTGAATTCCCACTCTACAGACAGAAAATGAATCTCAATCCAAGTAGTCACAAATGATTAACACAAAACAGCTTTAAAACAAAACATCTCATACCAGGTGGTGGTGGCACAAGCCTTTAATCCCAGCACTTGGAAGGCAGAGGCAGGCAAGGCGGATCTCTGTGAGTTCAAGGTCAGCCTGGTCTACAAGAGCTAGTTCCAGGACAGGCTCCAAAGCTCCAAACCAACCAAACAAACAAAACACAGCATCTCATCATCTTAAGGCAAACGAATATCTATTAATATGTTGTTAGACGGTTGATTGGTTTTCATTGTTTTGTTTTTCAACTTTTTTTTTAAGTTTAGTTTTTCAAAACAGGGTTTCTCTGTATCTTTGGGGCCTGCCCTAGAACTAGGTCTTGTAGACCAGGCTGGCCTCGATCTCACAGAGATCCGCTGCCTTTGCCTCCCGAGTGCTGGAATTAAAGGCGTGCGCCACCATTGCCCGGCTCACTTTTTATTTTTAGATTTACCTATTTTATATGATGTGTGTTTTGCCTACATGTATGTATGTGCACCACCTGTGTGCCTGGTCAGAAGAGGGCATCAGATCCCCTGGGACAGGAGTTAAAGACTATTATGAGCAACCATGACTCTTAACTGCTGAGCCAACTCTCCAGCCCTGATTATTTTTTGAAAGTAGCTAAGGCTGACTTTGAACTCACTATGTCGCAAAGACTGGCCTAGAATTCCTGGTCCTCCTGCCTCTGCCTACCAAGTACCCAGATTACTGGAATGTTTTAAGAAATTATATTCTCACTGGGAGAAGGATCTTTGTGAGTTCCTGGTCTACATTAGAGTGAATCTGTCTAAAAGAGAAACAAAGCCAAGCGGTGGTGGCTCACACCTTTAATCCAAGAATTAGGAAAGTAGAAATGGGAAGTGATATGGCTGGGAGGGGATTCAGTCTGAGGTTTTGTAGAGAAGGCATTCAGTCTGAGGACTTATAGAGACAGGATACCCCATTTGATCTGAGGATTTCATAGAGGTAAAAACTAGTGGCTGGCTGCTCTGCCTCTCTGAACTTTCAGCTTTCACCCCCTAATAACTGACTCTGGGTTTTTATTATTAAGACTAATCAACCTCGAGCTACAACTGGATGTGGTGGCATGTCTCTATAATTCTAGAACTTGAGAGGCAGAGACAGGAAGATCAGGAACTCAAAGTTAGCGTCAGCTACCTTAAGCAAGGCCAACCTGGGCTATATGGTACTCCCCACATGTAAAGGTGGAAAATGTGAATCAACTCCATAAAGTTCTTCTCTGATCTCCATACAAACATTACGGTAACCACCTTCCCACCAAAAAATAAACAATTAATTAATTAAAAATTTTTTAAAAAATTAAAAAGCAAATACTTTTTCTGAAGGTTCTCTTGCTAAGCGGCAATGTATTGTTAGTGATTTGCACTCCAGGGGAAGACGCCAAGTTCAGGGCTGCCTGAGTGGAAACCCTCGACTGAAATAGTCATTTTCTGATTTTCCAGTCAGCTTTCTAAATAACTGCCTGCGAATTTCTCTTTTTTAAATAATTTACTTATTTTTATTTTACGTGCATTAGTATTTTGCCTGCATGTATGTCTGTATGAGTGTCAGATTTTAGAGTTAGTTACAGACAGTTGTGAGCTGTTTTGTGGGTACTGGGAATAGAACCCACGTCCTCTGGAAGAGTAGTCAGTGCTCTTAACCACTGAGCCATCTCTACGGTCTGTCTGTAAATCTATGTAAAGGAACCACTGCAGAGGAGTTACCAGCACAAATACATCTGAGCTCTCTAAAACCTTCCTGCAGTGCTGGTGACTCCTGGGCCTAGAGAAGGAAGGGAGAATCCTGTAAGAGTTTGTCAACTGGATCCATCTTGTTTGCGGCCCTCTCTGAAAGAAGCACTTGGGCCAGTTTCAGTTCTGACTTTTCTCATGAACACTCCAAACCTATACTGGCAATCATTCCCAGTCACCCAGGATTCCCAAAGTACTTCTAGAACGTGATGTCAGATGCAAACTAGACAAGACAGGTCTACTTCAACAGTTTTAAGCCCAGGCCAAAGCAGGTCCCATCTTCCCAGGTAAAAGAGTGGAAGGACAAAGCCCAAACAGTCTCAGACAAATATTTCCCTCCTCCAAGAGCAGAAATTAAGAATAGCAACTCACTGGTTTGGTCACAAAACTGAGCAACTGGAAAACTAGCTTTAAAAGAAATCACATAGCCTGACAGTATGGGAACAGAGGCAGTCAGATTCTTGAATTTGAGTCCCATCTGGTCTACAGAACAAGTTCCAGGACAGCCAGAGCTACACAAAGAAATCCTGTCTCGACACAGTCCCCCCAAAGGAAAAAAAAATCACGTAACTACTAATGTGTTCCAAAGATCTGTAAATCAATACATGTAAAATAGACTCAGTGAAAGTCATTCTCTTTCTGCCTTAAGGAATCTGAGCTTCCACAGGGATGATGGATGATATTACCCTGATAGGGAAGATATTCTATTACAACACTCACACTGTGAAATTCAAATCTCCTAGGGCACAAACAATGCTTTTAAGACTTTCAATACTAAGGAGATAACAGACATTTCACAAGCTCTCTCTTATTTGATCAACTGCACTTACTTTACATCTATCATTTAAGAAGTACTTGTTCCTGTGGCTTTATAAGTCCTTGTTGTTATTTGTTTGATATACATCTTAGGATGGGTGGTAAGTAAAAGTATTTGTAACCAATGGCTGAAGTCTAAGGCACAGAAGAGTTTGTCCTGGCATACAGTAATCAGAGCGAGAGCCCAGCTTGTATGTGCTTTTGTGGTTAAAGTAGCATCTCTTCCCAAATGCTTTCGTGCAAATAACATTTCTGCTGCAAGTTATCCATGCCAGTTCAGTGTGGCCATCTACTTTGGCTATAATATTTTTGTCTAACAAGGGTTAACTGCTGTACACCTTTTCTGTTTGTTTAATATAATTCAGGAAGAATTGTGAGGGATAGTTACTGAACCCGTTCCCGAAGTAAGCACAAAGATAAGGACATTCAAGTGTGTTTTGAAATGAAGTGCCAATTCAATACAGTTTCTATGTTATACAGCAGAGTACATGTCAACTCTTATTCACTTTTAAATGACTAAGAAAATTCGTTTGCTTATAAAATTTAATAATTTTCTGCCTTTCCTAATATTAGCAATTCAGAAGAAAAATGTGGAAAATCTCACCAAATGAAGACTGAAGAGAAAAGACAGGTTAATAAGCCTCTAAAACCTTTGCTTTACTATCAGGCAACATGCTATACACTCCCCTCCTCTCCCCATTACACCCCATACATCTCCTTGCCATACCCAGCCACAGTAGAGGACGATTCAGTAGGGGAGGGGAGCAGCCCCAGCTCTTAAAGCTATGAATTTCATAATGAACAAGAGCAGAGCTGCCTAGTCATATAACAGTTTTGATGAGTTTTTGTCCAAAGATAATCATATTTCATGGTGGCTATTTTGGAAAGGTGAGAACAGATGGGATCAGGACCTTTCCTTTATATAGTTTATCTTTCTATATCTGCTTGAGTCATGGACATGTTAATGCTGTTTTTTGTTGTTGTTGCTATTTTAAATGCTGGTAAAAAACAACAGAGCAAAGAACAATTAAGCCTTTTTGTTTTGATTTGTTTTTTTTTTGTGTTGTTTTGTTTTTCAGGTTTTTTTGAGACTGGGTTTCTCTGTGTAGCCTTGGTTGTCCTGAATCTCACTCTCTAGACCAGGCTAGTCTGGAACTCATAGAGATTCTCCTGCCTCTGCCTTCCGAGTGCTGGGACTAAAGGCATGCACTACCACAGCCTGGCCAATTAAGCCTTTTTAAAGCCAACTGTGAGCATGCTATTGAAAGTTTTAAAAATAATACTATCAATCCTGAGAATTTAGTAAACAATAAAAATGAGCAGACATGTACCTAAAAGCATCTATAATGCTTACCTTTATTTAAACATCCAATAAAGGAAATTATTTTTTTTCAAAAACAAGCAAAAATTTCAAAAGTATCAAGGATACTACTGTTACACTCTTTCCTGTACTAGGTGACACACCCACTCCTATAGTGCTATTGCTTTTCAGTTTTGTTTTCAGTAAGTCTTTGTTTTTGTTTGTTTGTTTTCGAGACACAGTTTCTCTAGAGCTTTGGAGCCTGTCCTGGAACTAGCTCTTGTAGAGCAGGCTGACCTCAAACTCAAAGAGATCTACCTGTCTCTGCTGGGACTAAAGGCGTGTGCCATCACAGACCGGCTCAACTAAATCTTGTTATTATCTCCCTGGCTGTCCTGAAACTATGAAACTCTGGCTGTCCTTAAGTCATTAATCACCTTGCCTCAAACTCACAAGTGCTCTAGGCATATGCCAGTATGCCTAGTTCCCACGTGTTCCTATGCACACCTAACCTCAGATTTGCATGGCTTAGCTGCCTATTGCTCATAGGTTTGTGTTGCGCTGGAGTTACATGAGAGAAGAATGTTAGTTCCAGGTTCTATACAGTTTCATGCTGTCAGTATATTTTAAGTAACATGAACAAGGAAACAACAATTCACCAAATGACTCAATACTTAGAAGGGCCAATAACGGCCTTTTTCTCCCCACAGGGAGTTTTCTATCCTGAAGACATGCAGCATGCTCCAAGAAGCACAAGTTTTTCACAGGGTGCTGGGAGGCACAAGGATAATTGCTAAAAAACAGTCATAGAAGGGCAGATGATAGGCCAGGACTGGACAGTAAACAAGACATAACTATATGCATCCACATACAGAATGCCTACCCTGTATCTTGGGATAGTAATTTATTATGCAGACCTTTTAGTAACCAAGAGCTCTTAACAGTCAAACCAAAACTCAACATCAGTGATTTTTCTCTTTGTTTCCCTTTTTGACAGCTTCTGCCCATCAATTCATGTTTTTTAAAATCTAACATGCCAGAAAAGGCAACCACCCAAAGGTCACTATTCAAACACTCTCAGATACAAAGGAGAACATGTTTCATTAACAGCAGACCCCTGTAGGATGGAGCAGAGGACTCTGATGCAGTGACTAGGAGGAGCAGCATACTTTAGCAAGAGAAAGGCCCACAGAAGGAGAGAGGCCTGGCCAGCCAAAAGGCATACTGCACCATTCCACAACAAGATCTCACTTGAGTTTGGTGTCATGCTAGGGCTCTGGCCAAAGTAAATTACTATGGTTCCTGATTTCCTTAAAGGAAGAACCGAGAAAGCGGACAATAAAAATTAGAGCAGCGAATGAGAACACGAATGGCCGAGTGTAGGGTGGAAATGGCAGTCTACCATCATCTCGAGCTTCAAACCCACACTTCTGGCAGCAATTCCAGTCCTACATATACATATACTCTAAGGAAACTTCTGCCTAGGAGCACAAATCCTGGGCAAATCCATACTACACATATACGCATTCTATTTCCCATGTTAGCAGGAAGCAACCTAAATATTCATCAGAATCAAATAGTAATTCATATAACCAAACATTAACCATTAGGGAAAGTACTAAAAACTTAAGAGCTACCAAACAATATTGATAACTTGCACAAGCCTGAGTTAAAAGTGATGGAATACATACAGTATGAGACATTCATTACAAGCTCCAAAAACGTTGAACCCAGGAAGAAGGTGCAATCCTTTAATCCCAGCACTAGAGAAGCAAGATATAGGCAGATCTCTGTGAGTTCCAGACCAACCAAGGCAAGTAGGATACTCTCTCTCTCTCTCGATATTATATATATATATATATATGTGTGTGTGTGTGTGTGTGTATTCTTACAGACTCATATTAATAAAGCTATAATTAAGAGAGACAGACAGAGTAGAGGAACACAATCCAGAAGAATGTTCACTTTTGTTGGGGAAGCCAGAATGTGGTTCAGGAAGGGACACACTCAGAGCTTTAACAGGAGGGGTAGAGCTTTATATTTTTCACTAAATGACATGAAAAGATGTGCTAGTCATCACTTTTCATGCCCTATATATTGGTGTAATGTTGTTCAAAATAAAGAGAGATAAGGAAATAGTAAGAGAGTCGAGGGTGGAACCCCACAATGCTCCCAATCTCTAACTTACACACACATCCACTGCCCTGTTGGGCTAACAGTGAGGCTAAAACCTGAGAAGCACAAAAAGAACACCTCCAGGCTTCTCTTTGTGCTTATTGGGCAAAACCAACCCTGCAGGCTGTCTTATCACAGGACCAGTTCCAACACACTGTCCCCAAAGAGTTACTGAAGAACTGCTTTGCCATAGGGAAACAGAAAACATCTCCAAGTATATCGTTTGATGCAAGTTCCCAGATGGTTCCAACAACAGAAAAATAGATTGAATTTAAGAACAAGGCAGTCATTTTATAGATCCCTGAGGAACTGGGGAACCCTGTGACCAGTATCTAGGGGAGGAGGAAATGAAAACTTGCATTTGAGAACACATTCAATTGATGCCCCAAACTAAGGGCACAAAGTATCCATAGAATGTATGTAACGTGAAGCCCAGATGAACCCCCAAGTGTCATTAAAGCAGCTTGACCTGCAACAGGTAACAACTGAATTTGACATATGCTGAGTATATTGGAAAATATCAATCTCTACCACATCTGTGTAACATATGTACAGCCCACGAGTGCCAGAGAGGCAGGAAGAAGAGTGACTTACTGATCCGTAAGGAAGGCCGTTTTATTCGGTCAGACCCAAGAAAGGCTGGGTCCAGGAAGCCAAAAGGGTGGTCCTGGCCAAGGCAGAAGATGGGGCTGCTGGGAGAGGGCAGGCCCAAACAACAATCTTGGAAGGCCCAGGCAAAGGCAGCACCCCCGCAGCCACACACACACACACACACACACACACAC
>NC_022015.1:40062660-40076817 GCF_000317375.1 Microtus ochrogaster
CTCTCTCCCTCTCACCCGAGCTGGGACGAGTGATATACGTCCCCCCAACCCAACAGGGAGAAATGGGGAGGTGGGGCCTGTCACAGAGCCAACCTGGCGGTCCCCTAAGCGCACACCTAGTCCCACCCGCTCGTTGCTCACCTGGGCACACAGCTGGACGAGCTCCGGTCCACCTCCCAGGTGGCATACAAATTCATCTGCACCGGGGCGGGGGTGCGGCCTGGTCCTGGACCGCCGGGAGGCGCAGAGCCCGAGGCCACCGCGACGGCCATGGAGGTGGAGGTGGAGGAGGACGAAGAAGAGGCGGCCGCAGCAGAGGTGGACGAAGAGGACGAGGTGGCCTGGGCCAGCTTGGGGGGCGTTGGCTGTTGCGGCAGCGGCTGCTGCTGCGATGGCTGCTGCTGGGGAGACTGAGCGACCCCAGAGCCCCGCTGGCCGCTGCAGCCCCCGGCGCCACCGGGACCACCGCCCGCCCCTCCGCGTTCCGCCATGGCCTGGCCAGGGGTCGAGGGGGCGCAGGGCTTACGCAAACTAAGGCCACGCCGAGCGGCTCGCACGCTTCCCCCCGCGGTGGCGGCAGCGGGGGCTCAGCGCGACTCAGACCGCCCGGCGGAGCGCGAGCCGCCAGCGAATCTACACGCACGCGCGGGCCTTCGCTGCGCGCGGTCCTCGCGCTCGCCCGCCGCCGCCTGTTGCGGCCCGCGCGGCCCAGACACTGGGTGGGCGTGTCCGAAAGGGGGCGGGGAGCCACGGTCCCACCCAGCCGGGCGCCAAGGGGCGGGGCCAGCCGAGCTCGGCCCCGCGGCCTCTGGGGAAGGGGCTACAGTCGCAGCGTTCTCGCAGCCCTGCTCTCAGGCCTTGGAGCGCCAGCTCCGCGCTTCTCCTCCCCCTCCGGCGGCCGCTACCCCGCCAGCGGAAACCCGGGTTTTCCGGGGCGCGGTCTCGGACCGGAGAGGGCTGCACGGGAGCGCGCTCAGCCCCTGGGATCTGCCGAGCACGTAGCGAAGGCCAACTCTCAGCGGGTCACGCGTTGCATGAGAATCGGATAAACTGCTGTGGCGACCCCTTCTGTGGGCTACTGGATACTTCGCCCACTCCTGTAAAAGGAGATGTAAGTGGAGATCCAGCGACTGGCCACCACCTCGAGCACCTGAGCTAGGAAGTTTGCTCATGAGGGTAGGCAGGAGCCCATCGAGCTAAGGTTGGCCAAATCTAACAGCCTTTCTTCTTGGTACAGCGCCCTCATCCCCCCCCCCTCCACCCCAGCCTTCATTTCAAAGTCCCAGAATGCCTCAGTGCTTTCTCAATTTCAAAAATTCTATTTCTCTCAAGGCCTGATCAGCTGCCATACCCCACCCCCACTGCGCTTGCACCTTCCTACACCCACACCTCACTTCTCCCCAGTACTTGAGCAAATGTCATGGGATTCCATGCTCCAACCCAGTCTCAGAACTCAAGGGCGCCAGGGAAAAACAAGCCCTTCAAACATACACACATAACTAGTGAATCCAAGGGTTAGCAGGGACGCTGGAACAATTTAGATTTTGAAATGTAGATGTTCTCCAATAACTAAGAAGTAGGCCTTTCTGCCACAAGGTCAACGAGGAAGGCCTGACCTGGCCTACTTCCCTAGCCTACAGTTACTTCCCAGCCTAGCCTGGGTGGTAAGCTGGCTATTTTTATTCCCCAGGGACAAAGCAATAAGGTCAGACCAGACCTAAAGGTACTTCCCTCAGAGCCTTCAGACAGAGGGGTAAGGGATAATACATTATCCACAATTTCAGCACAGCAACCTACGATCCCATAGTCCTATGGGGTAGTCTGTGATTATAGACAAGAAGTATATGCTTCTGCAGAAGCTAAGAAGGAGAGAGATTCAAGAGTGTCATATATTCGGGGCTGGAGAGATGGCTCAGCGGTTAAGAGCACTGACTGCTCTTCCAGAGGACCCGGGTTCGATTCCCAGCACCCACATGGCAGCTCACAACTGTCTGAAAATGCAGTTCCATGAGATCTGACACCTTCACACCAAATGAACATAATAAAGTTAAATTAAAAAAAAAAGTTTAAAAAAAAAAAAGAGTGTCATATATTCATCCATCCTTGGGAAACAGCTTTATTTACAAAACAAGTCTAAAATAAGAACATGAAATGACAAGCCTAGGGAAGTACAGAGTTAGCTTTGGGGACCCACATATAAAGCCCAGACATACGAAGGGCCTAAAGGAAGGCCAGCTATGTGAGGGGACCTAAAATTTGAATTCCTTGTATTTCTTGCTGCCCCCACGACTGTCCTGGGGCTGAGCTTTCCGTTTCTTTTGCTGTAGGAGAAAGAGAGAGACAGGTTACAACAGGTTAAACAATCCCCAGACAGTCATAGACATAAAAATTGAAAAAAAAAGCACTGAAAACCACAACCTCTCAGATTTGCATCACTTTCTTCTGCTTCCTGTGCCCCAGCATCATGTCATTAAGAGATGGCAACCAATGGGAAATCTCTAAGAGCTTCAGGCACTGGGTCCACCTTCCCTCTCAGCAGTGAAGCACACAGCTCCACCAGGGCAGACAGACTCTCCTCCTAGGCTGTCCCCCAGGGTCCCGGGTTGCACCCACCTTCTGTTTAGCAGCATGCTCAGCCACCATGTCACTGAAGTCTTCCTTCTCCACTTGTGCCTGCTGCTCCCGCACATGTTCCTCATACTTCTGGGTCATGGCCATGGGGTCCAGCTCCAACTCCTCAGGGGCCAGCGCTACTTCCACACCTTGCAGTTCAGGGGCTGGGCCCTTCCGACTCATGACCGTGGACATGTCATAGATGTGGGTTGACCCCATCATGGCTCCCCCAACAGTGGCTGTTCTCTTCTCTGGCAGTACAGTGAACAGTTGAGGTGTCTCACTGCTGTAAAAGACAAGAAAGTAAACCCAGTAAGGGACAAAGGGTCTCTGGAGTCAAAGAAACATAGATAGCATTTAGATTCTTGGAGAATTCCATGATGACTGCAGCTGAAGTATCTGTACAACTTTAGGTTAGGGATGTGGTGTGGGTCAGTGCTGATCCTACAGGACAGAATCTGTAAGGGCTGCAGACACTAAACTAAGGGATCTTCTGAGTCAAATTAGGAGAGCAGAACCAGGACTTCCACGTAAGGAAAGGTTAGTAGTCAAAGAGGCTAAGTTTCATAGAGAACTTTAGAGCCAGTGAAACAGCTCAGCTGGCAAGCCAGACTGACCTTTATAGGAACCCATAGAAAGGAGAAAGGAGAAAACCAACTCCACCAAGTTGTGACCGTTATGAGCTTGCTGCGGCACAATAGCGCATACACACATAGGCCCACACAAACTCACCATGCATGCACACACAATAATTGTTTTTAAAAAAGGATAACAGTCAGGCAGAGGCAGGCGGATCTCTCTGAGTTCGAGGCCAGCCTGGTCTACAAGAACTAATTCCAGGACAGCCTCTAAAACTACAGAGAAACCCTGTCTTGGGAACAAAACAAAACTATATACTGATCAAAATTGAAGATATGTAGGAATATAAAATACCCTGGGCCCAGTCAAGTAAATTTCACAAAGCTAAGCAGCCAGCCAAAAACTATTAGACATATAGCAAGGCATAGTACTGCACACCTATATTTAATCCCAGGACTGGGGAAGCTGAGACAGAAGGCCATGAGTTCAAGGCCAGCCGTGGTGACATAGAGACCCCATCTCCCCACCCCACCCCCAAAAAAGCCACATGGCTTTCACCCCAGCACTAAAGGAAGCAGAGGAAGGCAGATCTCTGTGAATCCAAAGGAAGCCTGCTCTATATACAGACATAGGTCAGCCAGGGCAACACAGTAAGTAAGATCCCATCTTAGAAAAAAGAAAGAGAAGTTTCAACTCACAGAAAGGATAATAGCAATCAAAATCAGTCCGGAAAGCTACAAGTAGTAGCACACACCTATAATCCCAGCCCTTAGGAGGTGGACGAAGAAAGAAAGAAAGAAAGAAAGAAAGAAAGAAAGAAAGAAAGAAAGAAAGAAAGAAAGAGAATTCAAGATCAGCCTAGGCTAGGCTACTTGAAATCATCTCAAAAATCAAAAAAAACAAAAAACCAAAAAAACCAATAAATGTTATAATAGCAAGCAAATGGGACTGAAGAGATGACTCAGTGGTTACGAGCACTGACTGCTCTTCCAGAGGACCCAGGTTCAATTCCCAGCACTCACATGGCAGCTCACAACTGCCTGTAACTCCAGAATCCCCAACAACCCTCACACACATATATATAGATGCAAAACACCAATAAAATAAAAATAAAAAATAATTAGCAAGTAAATACACAAAGTGTCATTACAGGGTCTGGGGAAATGGGTCAGTAGGTAATGTGCTTACAATTCAAGCACAGGGACCTGAGTTTGGATCTGAAAACAAATTGTGTCTCTAAATCCAGCATAGGGGCAATGGAAACAACAGCAAGTCACAGGGTCTGTGAGAAATCCTGTCTCAAAAAAATAAGGGGGACGGGCTGGAGAGGTGGCTCAGAGGTTAAGAGCATTGCCTGCTCTTCCAAAGGTCCTGAGTTCAATTCCCAGCAACCACATGGTGGCTCACAGCCATCTGTAATGGGGTCTGGTGCCCTCTTCTGGCCTGCAGGCATACAGACAGAATATTGTATACATAATAAATAAATAAATAAATAAATAAATAATAAAAAAAATAATAAGGGGGAGAGCAATAGATGAAGACTCTTGTGTGGTCAGATGCTGGTGGGCACACCTTTAATCCCAGCACTCAGGAGGCAGAGGCAGGTGGATCTATGTGAGTTTGAGGCCAGCCTGGTCTATAAAACAAGTTCCAGAACAGTCAAGGCTACACAGAGAAACCCTGTCGGGGGTGTGGGGGTGGGGGAACTGAGGACAACTGAAGACACCTTTACCTGACAGCAAGCAACCTCTGGCACTTACATAGGTGTACACATGTGCACTTACACACATGTGCAGCTATACAAATCATGACAAGGAAGCAATTTCATGGGCCCACTCCACTGTGGGCTGTGCTACTCCTGGGCAGAAGGTCTTGGACTGTATAAGAAAGCAGACTGAGCAAGCCATGAAAAGCAGCACTCCTCCAAGGGCTCTGCTTCAGCTCCTGCCTTGAGTTCCTTCCCTGACTTCCCTTCTTAACAGACTGCATGTAACCTGTTCACCAAATAAATCCTTTTGTCCCCGAATTTCTTTTGGTCATGTTTATCACAGCAATAGAAAGCAAACCAGAACGAGTCAATCCTATGTGTCTACATAGCAAAAACAGAGCTGTACAATCCATGACAATGCAAATCCTCCCTCATGGCTTGTACTTCTATCTCTGCTGACTGCAGACCACTGCTAGCTGATTCTTTCCCAATATTTAAATCAAATACTACCTTTTCAATGAGGCCTTCCAAGGGCCTTTCCATCATTCAACATTCTTCTCAAACCCATTGCCCAGTTTCATCGGCCTCACCACTGCTATTCAGACCTGAAATTACTTTATTACGATCATTTCTCTACCTCAACTATCTATCCTGCTGACTTCCCACTGGTGCAAAGTTGGTGTTTAATAATTGTTAAAAGATCCAGGCAGTGGTGGGGCACACCTTTAATCCCAGAACTCAGGAGGCAGAGGCAGGCAAATTTCTGTGAGTTCGAAGCCAGCCTGGTCTACAGAGTGAGTTCCAGGACAGCCAAGACTACACAGAGAAACCCTGCCTCAGGAAAAAAAAAAAAAGAAAGAAAGAAAGAAAGAAAGAAAGAAAGAAAGAAAGAAAGAAAGAAAAAGACATACATGAATCTAATCTACATGGGAAGTAGAAAAAGACAAGATCTCCTGAGTAAATTGGGAGCATCGGAATCAGGAGGGGGGGGAGCAGAAAAAAAATATAGCTCAATAAAAACAATAAAAAAATTGCTAAGAAGGGAAATAAAGAAAAACGGAATTAAAAAGTCAGCCAACCAACCTAGAAGACCAACTAAGAAGTCCTCCCCCACAATTACTGCCCGACAACTTCTCTCACCCATCCATTGCCTCCTCAATCTTCTTCTTCCTCAGCTCAATGAGTTCAGGGGTCTCCATTCCAGCTGGCACCGACGAGAATCCTCCAGGAGTGATGAGGCCACTATGAAGAGGAGAGAAATAAAAGCTCTATTGTAAAGCAGCAGCCTCCAGGGACAAACAGACTGCTCTGGAGGAGCCAGGCTCCACTTCCTACCTGTCTGCAGGTGTGACAAAGCCAGTCTCATCTGGCTTGTCTTCATCACTTTCTTCCTCTTCCTCTTCTTCTGAGGATTCTTCATCAGACGGTTCTAGTTCTCCCCAAGGGGTCCGATCAATCTCTTCTTCTTCAGTTTTGGTCTGAAAGAGATTCCTCATTCATTCAACAAGTACTTACCGGGTGCCTACTGCCCACCCTGCTGTCAAGAAAGATGGACAATTAAGCACATAAATCCCCTAAAGGAAAGCTGCGTGACCAATCAAGAAAACACATGCCCCAACTCCCTGATAAAGAAGTTACAGACCAACTATTCCTAACTTCTTAAGCACTGAGTAAAATCAAACTCAGCAGCCTCCCCATACCTGAAACTCAGCAGCATTGGTTCCAAACACATCCCCATAAAGTGGCTTCCCAGTCTCATCTACTGGGGGTTTGCCCCATCCACCAGCATGGTATCCAAAGGAACAGCTCTGCAAAGGAGGAAACATGAATGAGTTTCTCCTAAACTCTAGAAAAGGCTGAAAAAAGTTAACACTCCAGGATACAAAGCTCACTCTGGGAAACTAGGATGGCAAACATAGTTAAACATTAGAAGACATTTAAAGAAAAACAAACAAATAAAAACTATTGGGGCTGGAGAGATGGCTCCGTGGTTAAGAGCACTTGCTTTTACAGCAAACCTGGGTCCAGTTCTCAGCACCTACATGGCAGCTCACCACTGTCTGTAACTCCAGTCACAGAGAATCTGACACCATTTCCTGGCCTCTGAAGACATCAGGCATACACACAGATGTAGGTAAAACAATAAACATAAAAAGTAAATAAGTAAAAGCTACTACTTTTTAAAAAAAGATGTTAACTCAGTGGGCAAAGAAGGGCTTTTCTTCTGTAAAAGTAAGGACCTGAATCAAATATTCAGCTACACAGGGCTGCTCACACCTATGATAAGCCAGCATTAGGGGGTGAAGACAGGTGGATCCCAAGGGCTTACTGGCCAGCCAACCTAGCTAAAACAGCTTCTGGTTCAAGATAGATCCTGTCTCAAAGCAATAACACAGAGAACCATTGAGAGAGACCATCTATCACTCCATATTCTGCTCTGTCCACTCATTCGTGAATAACATATACACACTCCTGTGTATATAACACACACACACACACACACACACACACACACACACACACACACAGATAAGAAAAAATAAAAACAAAAAAACAGGCAGCCAAGAGGGAAAACAAGCTCTCTGCTCACCTCAGGAATAGGTGAATTCAGCCCAGGAATTTTCAGGTTCGGGTAGGATGGGGGTGGCCCATATCGCTGCATGGCAATCAGCCATGGGGGAGGGACTTTGTGGGCATTCTGTAGGAGAAGCAGAACAGGATATGACCCATCTTCCCTTCTGCTCCTATTCTCATCCTCTCTCCATTCTCCCCAGCCACATAGTCAACACTTACGGGTCCTACTGGCATCCCTAAGGAAATCCTTAGTTCATCAGATAGGTCTCCAGGCTTCTTCTCCTTCAGCCGTGTCTCAAACTCCTTCCCCTGCGGAAAAAGCACAGCCTGCTCTATTGGGGATTCCAGACACATCCTAAGATCTAAGTGGCATGGGGATATGAGAACAGACAAGAAGTCCTAATCGCCATCAGATACAAAGTCTCATGAGGACTGCTGGGCTCCCACTTAGATTTTGGGTAGAACAGGAAAAGGAAGAAAGCCAGAGTCCTTCTGCTACAAATGCACTGAGAGTAAGGCCAAATGCAGGGCTTGCTTTCTCACTTGTGAAACGAGGCCCCTGGACAGGATGGCTGTCAGCATCCTTCTATCTCAGTCACCTTTTCATGCCATGGTGATTAACATTTCAAAAATTGGGGGTAAGAACAAAACTTTCTCCCACTTAAAACACAAAATGTTTCTGCATAACACCGGCCACTTGGCATGTTGTCCCTAAACTACCCGCAAAGACATCACTTCAAATACCTGGTCTATAACTCTCTTCTGAAAAAAGGACTTGTTTGAGGGAGAAAAAAAAAAAAAACAACCACATACTGCCTTACCCAGGGCCAGCAATGGGAAATTTTAAGGCTAAGGATCACTGTACTAGCTTTGAAATGTTGACCAAAGTCAACATTAAGATTCAACCCTGTACCTCCCAGCCCCCTTCCCGAACCTCATAATATAGGTCCCCATGGATAGTGAGCTTTGGCTTGGTCTGCCACTTGAAGAAGGCATCATGCAGTTTCTGGTAGTCAATATCTATCTTCCCCATCTTGGGCCGAACTTTCTCTCTCATTTTTGACTTCATGGTCTTTTGTTCTTCCTGTAAAAAGTATCAGAAGAGATGAATTCCTAGTATTAGTCAATTCTTTATTAGATACTCTGGCTCCAATTCAATGGAACCTCATTTATCTCACTCTGAAAAATCAGCTTAGCTTCAAGAAGCCCCTGAGCACAACTGCAGCACCTGAAATTCAAATGGCGCAGTCTGCTGAACAAAACAGACCCACTTTATGAAAAGCAATCTCAGTGTTCCGGCAGTCCCTACTGCTTGAATGTGTGACCAAGAGAACAGGAACAAGGCTGGAGAGTTGGCTCACTGGTTTAAAAGCACTAGCGCTTTTGCAGAGGCCATAACTTCAGTTCCCAGCACCTATATGGTGGCTTATAGTAAGTCCCAACTCTAGTTCCAAAGGTATATGACATCCTCTGCTCTCCACAGGCACTGGGTATAAACCCAGTACATACATGCATGCAAGCAAAACACCACATATAAAAAGTAAACTAAAATCTAAAACTAACAGTGAGAACTAGATGACTACAAGCTAAATGGAAGACAGTTTTCATGTAAATTTTTCAATCATAGACAACTAGTGCTCAACGTATTTACTTAAAATATTTAAACTTAAAAATTTACACAAGCATTGTGCTAGGCAGTTTTATGTCAACTTGACACAAGCTGGAGTCATCTGAGAGGAGGGACCCTCAATTAAGAAAATGCCTCCATATGATCTGTAGGGCAGGGGTTCTCAACCTTCCTGACACTGTGACCCTTTAATACAATCCCTCATGTTGTCCTGACCCCAACCATAGAATTATTTCAATTGTTACTTCGTAACTGTAATTTTGTTACTGTTAGGACTTGTAATGTAAATATCTGTGTTTTCTGATGGTCTTAGGTGACCCCTGTGAAGGAGTCGTTGACACCCTCCACCCCAACAAATGGGCCTGCTGCTGTTGTAGGACATTTTCTGATGGTCTTAGGTGACCCCTGTGAAAGGGTCGTTTGACACCCTCCACCCCAACAAAGGGGCCAGCTGCTGTTGTAGGACATTTTCTTAATTAGTGATTGATGGGGGAGGGCCTATGCCTGAGCTGGTGGCCCTGGGTGTTATAAGAAAGCAAACTGAGCAGCACTCGGGAGGAAGAGGCAGGCAGATCTCTGTGAGTTCGAGACCAGCCTGGTCTACAAGAGCTAGTTCCAGGACAGGCTCCAAAGCCACAGAGAAACCCTGTCTCGAAAAAAAAAGGAAAGCAAACCGAGCAAGGTGGTGATGGCAATGCACACTTTTAATCACAGCACTTGGGAGGCAGAGCTGTGAGTTCGAGGCCAACCTGGTCTAAAAAAGCTAGTTCCAGGACAGCTAAGACTGTTACATAGAGAAACCCTGTCTCGAACCCCCGCAAAAAACAAAGAATGCTGAGCAAGTCATGTGGAGCAGGCCAGTAAGCAGCTCCCCGCCATGGTTTCTGCATCAGCTCCTGCCTCCAGGTTCCTGACCTGCTAGAGTTCCTGCCCTCACTGCTTTTGATGATCCACTGTTACAATGGAACTGTGAATGAAATAAACCTTCCCTCTCCACGTTGCCTTTGGTCATGATGTTTTATCACAGCAATAGTAACCCAACTAAGCCAAGCATCATTGCACCTCTAGCTAAAGATGCATCAGAAAACAGCAAGCTGACCTAAGTGAAGGCAGGCAGGAAGAAAAGAGAAGAAGAAAGCGGCTATTCAGAACCAGGAACCTCAAACTAGCAAAGGAGTGATGCTCTAAGTTCAAACTCAAGGTCTACTTACAGTGCTGACTTCTAATCTGGAAAAGGTTAAATTTTGTTTTGTTTTGTTTTTTTGTTTTTTTTTTGTTTTTCGAGACAGGGTTTCTCTGTGGTTTTGGAGCCTGTCCTGGAACTAGCTCTTGTAGACCAGGCTGGTCTCGAACTCACAGAGATCCGCCTGCCTCTGCCTCCCAAGTGCTGGGATTAAAGGCGTAGGCCACCACCGCCCAGCTCTGGAAAAGGTTAATTAGACCAATTCTAAGGCAGCCTGCTACCAAGGGCTGAACTCAAGATTTGTGCCCCAGTCCGGCCTCACCTTCTCCTGCAGGGCCTCTCGCATCTCCTGAATGCCCGTGCGTTTGATGAAGTCTGGCAGCTCAAAAGGGGGCTTCTCAATGCCCCGCTTGCCTTGCAAGTACTTGCGCTTAAAACACCAGTGGCGTGGCACAGGGACAGAGTTCCGGGTAGCCTTGAGGTGGACCAAGAGCTTAGGGTCCTGTGCTGTCACGTCGTGCATCTCCACAACATCAGGCCGAGCCACCAGCTGAAAAGCAGAGCAATACAAAGCCCACCTCTTGAATAAAGCTGTCTTCTCTTTCTCAAGACACCTATACCAAGCATCCATAAAAGCACCTCCCTGGAAGCCCTCTAAAGCACGCTTGGTAGGGCTAAGTGCACATCACCATTTCCCAGCCTCCAGGTCCAATGGGTAATCTCGGCTCTAACCTGCTTGAGTTCTGCCACAGTAAAGCGATTCATTCGGCGCAGCTTCTTCTTGGACAGCTTAGGAGCTTCTGGCTTCTTTTCCTAAAATAAAGTAACCTCTTAGGTGGACCTCAGGTAGGAATCAAACTGCCCAGCCCACTTCAATGCTTAAATCATAAAAGCCTTTTACCATGGTGCCTACAGGAAGCACCTCAACTTTCTGTGCCCTGTATCTGTCTCCAACTGTGAGGGGGCCTGACCTGTTCATCATCGCTGCTGTCATCATCACTGTCCTTGTGCTCCTCCTCAAAGCCCTTCTTCTTAGGGACTGCAGAGTTTTCCATTTTGTCAAGTTTCTCTGGCTCCTTTTCCTTTTCCTTCTTCACATCATCAGTGAGCTAAGGAGACAGAGCATTTGAAAATCTCATTCTCCTGACACACCTCCATTTTGATGTATGCAAGCAATGATCCCAGTCTCATGTTACCGCATCCCATACCCATCGAGTGTGGCCCACTCAGAGTACACACTCCTTGTACCTTGAAAGCCTCAAAAATCCTCTTGAAGAAGATGAAGTTGGGCTCGTAGATTTCAGGCTCTTCGGTAACATATTCAATCTCGACATCAGCAGCAGGGGAGTCAGAGCCTCGAGACCGAGCTGAGTCTTTCTCTCGGTCCCCAGAGCTCTCTGAAGATGCTGCGCGTACCCGCTGGGGCTTTTTCTTCTTCTTTCGGTTCCGGCGCTTCCGGTTTTTCTATGAAAACAGGAAAACTACCTCAGTCAGAGAATCTGCACCCTATGCCTGCCTTCACTACTTTAGCACTAAGTCTTCACCCAAACAGGCAGAAGCCAAAGTTTTGCCTCTCAAAAGGTAAGCTGCTGTGCAGCCTGGAGCCACAGCCTTTCCAGCTGGGCAGCAAAAGTACTCAGAACTCAAGGGCGCTGTGACAAATGAAGGTCTGTGAGATGCTTAGATGACATCAGCACATTTCCAAACTGCATCTCTGCATCACCCTTCTGGACGGGCTTCATCACATACCTCCTTTTTGGATATGGACACGGTGTCCTCCTCAGTCTCTGATGCTGACTGTCCCAGGGATGAGCGAGTGTCTGTCTCCATTTCTTCTTCCTCTGCTCGAGAAGAATGTGGCAATCAACTCGCCTAACAGTAACTTCACAGTTATCTTTTCCTTTTCTTTTTTTGAAACAGGGTGTTCTCAAACTTACTATGTAGACAAGAAGGACTGTGCACTTCTGATCCTCCTCTCTCTACCTCTAAGTGCTGGGATCAAGAGTATATGAGCTACCACACCCAGTTTTCTCATCACTAGAGTCAGCTGCCCTCTAAACCGTGCTGTTCTCAGGGATGAGAAAGGAGGACATGGCCTCAGTACAACACTGTGGTCCAGTCCTGTGCTGCAGCTTTAGGACACACTACTCACCCTGCTGAGAGTTCATCTCTTCCTGACGGCTTTCCTTCAGCTGCAGAATCTTTTCCAAAGCCTGGGGGATCTTGGGGCCCACAGAGGGATCATCCATCTGCCAGAGACAATACAATCAGAAGAGCCGCCTCCCTCATTCCTATCTCTTGTCTTGGAAAGACTACTGGGTGGGTGGTAACACACAACAGATAAGGCTCTGCATCCCTTAGGATTCTGCCCAAGATGTCTCCCAAGTCCTTAACCCTAAAGTTCATTGTAGCTAACTGCAGTTCCTGCCTATGCCCAAGAATTTAAGCCACCCCCACACCACAGACTCCCCTGAGATCCTACAGCAGTCCCCTCTAAACTACAACCTTTCTGACCAAAGAAAGAAGCCAGCAGTCTCACCTCTCGGTTCTCATCTCCAGGGGGCGGTGGGGGACCCCGAGGGCGAGGAACAGGTGCCCCCATGGGCAAAACAGTGGGAGTGGGAACCACAGGGCCTACTGGAGCAGCTACTGTGTGAAGGAAAAAAGTCCAATGTCAGAACAGTCTCCTGGCGGCAGCTGTCCTACAGGGCACAGGAGAACTTGTGGGGTGCTGGCATGTTCTGGTATAGGCTTCCCAGGCTGGCTGCACATACACATGGTATGTAAAAACTTATGACCTAGAATACACTTGTTATACTTAAGTTTTTCTTTCTTCTTTTGAATGATTATTTTTCTATTTTCTTCTCTCACATTCCATTTGTGTAGTTATAGCCACAGAGGCCATAACAGGAAGTTCGATCCCCTCAAGCTGGAGTTACCAGTGATTGTAAGTCACCCAGTGTGGCTGGTTGGGTAGAACTCGGGTCCTCTCCATGATGAGCAGGCACTCTTAAGTAATGAAATATCTCTCCAACCTCTTTGTTTTTTCATTTGTTTTCTAATTTTTATTTATTTTATATGTAGAATGTTTCACCAGGTGTTAGTGGCACATGACTTTAATCTCAGCTCTTAGGAGACAGATCTCTGAGAGTTCAAGGCCAGCCTGGTCTACAAGAGCTAGTTCCAGGATAGGCTCCAAAGCTACAAAGAAACCCTGTCTCGAAAAACCACAAAAAAAAAAAAAAAAAGGACTGTTTCTTCTGCACACACTTATGTACACATGCACTCTTGGTGCCTGAAGAGGTCAAAAGAGAGGGTCAGATCCCCTAAAAATGTAGTTGAGTTATGAGCCAGCATGTGGTGCTGAGAGCTGAACCTAGGTCCTCAGCAAGAGTAACAAGTACCCTAAACAACTCTATCTCTCCAGCCCTTTTGTTTTGGAGATAGGTTCTATGTTGCTCAAGCTCATGATCCTTTCTTTGGCCTCTGACCAATAGGATTACAGGTTACAGATATGCACCATTATGGCTAACTCTAATCGTTTGGTTTTTGTTTTGGAGACAAGAGTCTCCCTATGTAGCTCAGGCTGGTTTAGAACTTACTTTGTAAACCATATTGCTCTCAACCTCACAGAGATGAGCCTGGCTCTGGCTCTGGAAGGTATATACCACCAACCTCAGCAAGTAATGTTTATTGATGTGTATGGGTTTTTTGTGTGCATGCATATATATACATGTGTGCCTGGTGCCCAAGGAGGTCAGAAGAGGGCACTGCATCCCTTGGAAGTGGAGTTACAGATGACTGTAACCCACCATATGGGTACTAGGAACAGAACCTGGGACCTCTGCAAGAGCACCAAATGCTCTTAACCAC
>NC_022015.1:40077533-40082829 GCF_000317375.1 Microtus ochrogaster
TGTGTACATATATATATTTTTTAATGATAAACTGCAAGAAATTTCCAACTTTTAAAATATTTAACTTCGTTTTATATGCATTGGTATAACAGTGTCATAGTCTCTGGAACTGGAGTTACAGACAATAACTGGAGTTATAAGCAGTCATGTGGGTGCTGGGAATTGAACCCGAGTCCTCTGTAAGAGCAGTCAGTGCTCTTAACTACTGAGCCATCTCACCAGCCTCAATATATATATATATATATATATAATTATGTAAGTCGGACAGTGGTGGTGCATCCCTTTAATCCCAGTTTTTGGGAGGCAGAGGCAGGTCAGCCAGATCTACAGAGTGATTTTCAGAACAGCCAGGGCTACACAGAGAAACACAGGTTTTCAAGTAGCCCAGACCATCTTTGAAATTGATATATTACCTAGGACGACCTGTACCCACCCTCCTGCTGTTACCTCTCAAGTAGTAGGATTATAGAAATGTGGCAGCATGCCCAGATAAAAAGAAGTATTTTAAAAATTACCTTCTGTGCTTCTCCCTTCCACTCAAGGGTCTTACCTCGAGGGCCCAGAGGAGTACGAACACCCAGCTGACCCATATCTTGAGGAGGCCGAGGGACTGCAGTGCCCATCTTGGCAATCTCCTGCTGTCGTTCCTGCTCCATTAACACAGCAGCCTATAAGAGGGGAGTGAAGACACAGCGAGAAAGAATTTGGCACCAGCCCAACAATGTGTTCTTTCAGGAGTGCAATCAGGAAGCCACGAGGGGCTGACAACCTCCACTCCTACATTTGCACAAAACTTACTAAATTAGAACTATTCACCACAATGCAAAATTCCTAGAAACCAATGAGAAAAACCCTAGGAAATTTCTGGTTCCTAGAAGAGAATTCACTATTTAAGTAAACACTACCATCTACTTTTCAATGAATTTTCTTCCCCCAGAGTTCAAACTATTTAGAAAGAACCATGAGTCATTTTCTTTTAGTTATCCCTTAAAATCTGCCACAACCTAGACAAACTAAACTAGTAGGCCATCCATGTGTCCATATTTGTATTTAATGCTTGCCTTCTAATACTCCTGAATTACCCACTGGGTAAACTTGACATGGGGCAGAACATCTTCACATCATTCCCAAACCTATACTCATCACAGTCTAAATCCAATACAAATGACCACATATGCCAGCATTCTCCACAAAGTACCCAAATGATGCCACGTAAGACTAGCAGTAATCAGCCTAGCACTGATGGAGTACATCTTTAATCCCAGAACTCGGGAGGCAGAGGCAGATATCTCTCTGAGTTCAAGGCCAGCCCAGTCTACAGAGCGAGACCCAAGACCCCAAGACGGCCAGAGCTACACAGACAACTGTCTTGAAAATCAAAACAAGCCGGGCGGTGGTGGCGCACGCCTTTAATCCCAGCACTCGGGAGGCAGAGGCAGGCGGATCTCTGGGAGTTCGAGACCAGACTGGTCTACAAGAGCTAGTTCCAGGACAGGCTCCAAAACCACAGAGAAACCCTGTTTCGAAAAACCAAAAAAAAAAAAAAAAAAAAAAAAAAAAAAAAAAAAAAAAAAAAAAAAAAAAGATAGAAAAACAAAACAAAAAAGTAATTGTAAATAATTTCTGTAATAAATATTATATGTGTCATTATTACAGAAATTGTGCTACATACTTGATTTAGTTTGATTCTTTTTCTAGTAACAACCCTCTAAAAATTAAAAAAATCATTTTTGATTTATACACCACACAAAAGCGGTTGCACAATGCTAAATCCTGGACTCTACATAAAAATGGAAATACAGAACTTAGTTCGTAATGAGGTAGCCTCCAAGGCAAACCTGAATGAAGCATCTTGATTTGTACACTAAGTAATATTAAACAGCATCCTATGGACGGACCACGATGTGGAAAGTTAGGCCTTCTGTTGCTCTAAGAGCTCATGTTCCTTAAGTGAATGATTTCCTTGCTTAAAAAGAAAACAACCTCATTCCAGCAAAAATACAGCCCAAGCCAATCTACCAAAATTTTTGCTTCTAGGATTCTCTGTCACCTTGTACCTATGTTCTAGTCTTCAATCAATACCTTCCTAAAAGGCATGGCCTCAGGGTCTAGCTTTCGGAGGCTCCATTTCCGCATCAAGGACCTACTGTATGCTAGGTACAAGTTTCTACCTGTCCTACCTGTTTGGCACGTTCCTCTTGCTGCATCAGCAAAGCTGCCTGCTGCTGTGCTAGCTTCAGCCGTTCATCTTCCGATAATGCCACAGGCTCACCAACTCGGAGAGGAGGCGGGGGCCCCAGATTTGGTGGGTGAGCCATAGGAAAGCCAAGGCCAAGGCCTGGTGGAGGTGGTGGAGGTGGTGGAGGAGGCTGTAGAGGGGGGAGTCCCATAGGTGGTGGTGGCATAGGAATCCCAGACAGCTATGGGGGAAAAAATACAGTTATGAACTAGAAAGCATTTCTTCATTTTAGAAACATTTGCTGGAGACCTAGCAAAAGAGCTAGGCATTCAAAGTCAAATGATGCAGAACCGAGAAGAGGCTAACTTTAGAGCACTGATCAAACAAAGCTATTGGTGCCTCTGAAAAATAACAGGCATATACATTTTGCATTCAATTTAAGGAGATGCAAGGACACCTCTAAAATCCATATAGGAACTTTACAATACACACACACACCAATAGACCCTAGGTCAAAGCCACTACTTTAGAAGATACTCAAATATTAGATTCTAAAGGGACTTAAAGAAATAGGAACCAGGGTTGTAGAGACAGACCAGCAGTGAAGAACTGCTCTTGCATCATAGGGGTCAATTCCCAGCAGCTCACAATCCTCTGTCACTCCAGCAACAGTGATGCCACCTGCTATGATGGCTTCCTGTTGACACTGCATGCACATTGTGCCCATGCACGGAGGCAAAACACACACACAATATTTTTTTTCGAGACAGGATTTCCCTGTGTAACCCTGGCTGTCCTGGAACTCCCTCTGTATACCAAGATGGAATCAGAGCTCCACCAGTGCTGGGATTAAAGGCATTCACCATCACCGCTCATGGTTTTTTATTTATTTATTTTTTTTTTTTTGTGGTTTTTCGAGACAAGGTTTCTCTGTGGTTTTGGAGCCTGTCCTGGAACTAGCTCTGTAGACCAGGCTGGTCTCGAACTCACAGAGATCCACCTACCTCTGCCTCTGGAGTGCTGGAATTAAAGGTGTGCGCCACCACCGCCCAGCATAAATAGATTAAAAAAAAAAGTGAACAGGCCCCAATTTTGTCTCATCAACCCCCCTCCCTTTAATTCATGATCCCATCTGCTAGCTGGATCTCCAGGCCAATGCATGAGAGAAAGGCCACCCTGAGCAGAAAGGGGCTACAAACAGTCTCTTACCTGGGCTGACATAGGAGGCGGAGCGGCTTTGTCCCCATCCTCTCCTCTTAAAACTGGTCGATTCAGCACGATGCCAGTCTACAAAAGAAAAGGGAACTCTGTGTCAGACTAAGAGAAACTATTCCATTACACGACCTCCTCTCCCATTCATTTAGTTAACAAAATTCACCAACGCCCGTTTGCCAGAGACTGGGGCTGAAACCTGAGAGAAGCAAGCGGGGTAGAATCGATTACAACAAAGCAAAGGCAAAAACTGGCAAAGCGTTCAAGCCCTGGCTTGCTGCGATGAAGTACATAAGAAACGAAGACCAAGCCAGTCGTGTATTTTTAATCCCAGAGCACTCCGGAGGCGAAGGCAAGATGATCTCTTTAGTTCGAGTCCACCTTGGTCTACAGAGTGAGTTCTAGGACAGTCAGGGCTACCAGAAAAACACCATCTCGAAAAATGAAAAAAGTAAAAGAAACGAAGACCCATCCATGTGGAGTCTTAGAGCCCTCCAGTAAAAAGTTAGACCTATCTTGAACAAACACTCACCTGGCGGGTGTAGGTCTGCAGCCGTTCAACCAACTCCTCGCGACTCCCTGTGGGACGAAGCACAGAATCCGGGGGTCAGTAGCAACCCCAACAGACCAGCTGGGCCAAGTCGGGCAGCAGCGGCCTGTCTCCGCCCCCCGCCCGTGGGTCTCCTGGGTAACCAGGCTCCTCTTCTCCACAAGACCACGCAGCCTCCCTTGAACGCCCCATGAGCCTCACCCTGGATCGGAGCTCCTATTTCCGCCAATTTGGCCTGAAGCTCCTGAGCAGCCCAGGCGCCATAGTGGCCTGGAGGTGGCGGCGGTGGCAACTGCAATTCTCCTTTGGGAGGTTCTGGATGCTCCGCCGCCATCTTAGCCACAAGAAGGCGCGCGACCAACACGGAAGCTCGGATCAGCCACCGAGCCTACTTCACGGAACTTCCGGCAGCGCGGTCCACCATGTCCCCCGGTGATTGGAAAGCACTTGATCGAGAAAACTCCACCCCCTCCGCCGTTTGCTGGGAGAAAGAATACGCCACTAACCAAAGGCTGCAAAGCCTTCTGGGAGTTGTAGTCTGCGGTTGCACAGCCTACAGGCTGAACGCTTGCCGCAACACCCAGTACCCAACGGTAGATCCGCCGCTAGGGCCGCGGAAAGGGCGGCCCTCCGCTGTGCGGGCCCTTTCTGCTTCTCACCGGACCAAATGCTTACTGAGCCTTCTGGTCCGACATCCTCAGTGATGCAGTACCTGGATGCTTATTTCCCCCAGGAACTCCTAGAGACTGCTTTCTGGAGCCCGCCAAGTAGGAGGTTGGAGCCGATGCCTCTGAATAAAACAGTGTCCGATTGTTTGCCTGTTCGCTACGACCCGAGCGAGCTTGAATAGGCTGAAAGGGGATCAGAGCCCTTGGAGGAACGGACCCGCCGGGCTGTGTTCCAGCTGCTTGACTTGGGGGAAGGGCAATTTTAAAATCCCCCTTTCCACATTCGAGAAAGGCTTAAATAAATGCCTTTCCTGCCAAATGTTTCCCTTCCTTTCTAGATTTCATACCATATTCAATTTTCCACCTTTCGGTTTTAAAACGAAATGTGCACCACTTGCCTGTCATTGTCTGTGGAGGCCAAAGTTTCAGATCTCCTGTAACTAGTTGCAGACGGTTATGACTCGAACCCAGGTCCTCTGCAAAAGCAACAAGTGCTTTTAATGCCATCTCTCCATCCCCAAGGTTTTCGTTGTTGTTAAGACAGCACTCGGGAGGCAGAGGCAGGTGGATCTCTGAGTTCGAGGCCAGCCTGGTCTACAAGAGCTAGCTCCAGCCGGGCGGTGGTGGCGCACGCCTTTAATCCCAGCACTCGGGAGGCAGAGGCAGGCGGATCTCTGTGAGTTCGAG
>NC_022015.1:40082930-40089751 GCF_000317375.1 Microtus ochrogaster
AAAAAAGAGCTAGCTCCAGGACAGGCTCCAAAGCTACAGAGAAACCTTGTCTCGAAAAACTAAAAAATAAAAAAATAAAAAAAAAAACAGTGTGTCACCATGTGGCCCAGGCGAGCTTCAAACTCCTGCTCCTTTGAGAACTACACATGTGTACTACCATGTCCTGCTTCATGGCTTGCCAGGCCTGGTATTTGAGATTTAGACTCACTATGTAGCTCCGACTGCCCTGGAACAAACTCTTTTTTTTTTTTTTTTTGGTTCCCTGACCGGGAATCGAACCTGGAACAAACTCTAGCCCAGGCTAAACCTCTAGTCTGGGCAAGCCAACTGCCTCAGCTTCCTAAGCTGTGAGCACACCCATTGCCCTCTCTCACTTTTAGGTCTTCCCTTCCTTTTATTCCTACTTCCATTCCCAAAACAGGAGCAAGAACTCCATCTTTTTCTGTCACCCAGCACTCAGCACCCAGCAGGCATCTAATATTTACAACAATGATTATTGAGAGGGGGGGAAATATCCAACTATGGGATTTTATCTTCTTGTAGGGAAAAACAAACAAAAACCTACTCAAGACCTTTCCTGGGGCAAGACACCATGACCCTGGCTGTCCAGCATCACTTTCCCCACTAGTCCTGCCCTCTCAATAAGTCTGTTTCTGTGTGTGATGAATAAGGGAGAACACAAATGGTCTCATTCCCACCCACACACTTCAGATCTTTTCTTCCTAGCCACCTCCATTTCACCAGCTGTCCCCACAGGAGAAATAATTGGAAAGGTGGGGGGCGGGGCACACAAGATGCAGAAAGGGTGAGGTTTTAGAGAGACACAAGAAAGTGGGGGGAGGGGCATTGGTTCTCATTCTCTTCACCCATATCCGAACTTGGACCCTTCCCCCTTGAGTACCATCACAGCCTAGGCCACTGGGAGGACGGAGATCATAATCAGAAAGGACAGTACTAAATCAAGAACAGTGGTAGCCTTCCTCTATTTCTGTCAGCCCACCATTGGCAGCCTCTTTCTGCTTCCTGTAACTAGAGAGCCCAGAGCAGGTCATCTGAGGCTGGAGGCCCCAGTGGAGGCTCAGACAGGGAGAGGGAGGGCGGGGTCTTTGATTAAGGCAAGATCAGCAGAGCAGATGGGTCATTAATATAACTAGGACCAGAAAAGGACACACTAAGCAGGATCTGATTTTTTCCCCACAATTGTCGTGGGATGTAGATAAGATACCAAACTGTGCAAAGGTACAGACAGAGAAAACAGAAGCTGGCATGTCCAAGATTCCCTGACTCTGAAGTCCTTCCCTTCTCCCTGGCAAAGATCCTTACATGATGCCCACTTATTGGCTGTGTGAGACCAGAAGGGACCAATGCAGCCCCTTTCAGTACCAGCTTTGGTGGCTACCCTATTTGAAGATCCTTTCCTTACCCAGAATGAAGAGGACAGCCCATGCCAGCCCCAGAACAAACTGTGGGCTCACGGCATCTAATGTGGCTTTAGGAGATGCTACTGTCAGATACCCACAAATAGCTCTCTCAAATAGAGCCATTACAAAGAAATAGCTGCCCATTTCAGTGCTGACAGTAACAGGACTCAGGAAGTTGCCTCCTGACTCCAGGATGGAGTAACAGTAGAAACCAGAAATAAACTGGAGTTTCTGGTTCCCAGTGCAAGAGACCCTAGACCTGGCAATAACTCTGGTCAGAAGTAAGACCTCTGGAATCCTGCAGGCAAGGCATAGGTGAATTCCTAAGCTGCCTCAGGAGAGCTGAGGGACAAGCTAGAAGGGAAGAGAACCAGACAGGGCTAGTGGTGGGAAGTAGAGGGGAAGAGAGAGGAAATACAGGTGGCTGCAAGTGTACCTGAACCTCTAACTCAGCCTCAAGACGCTGCAGTGACCAACAGGATCCAGTAGTGCTATAATGTTGAAATTTTACTGATACCTTCCCAGCCTCGGTTTTCATGTCTGGTGGAGAAAGTGTGTTGGGCACAATGGTGTTGAGCGCTCTACAAGATTGCAGGCGGAAGATCCCAAGATGCCAGTATCACCGGAGAGTGCTCAGCAGCAGCAGGCAAGCTACAGGGTCCCCCTCCCCTTGCTGTTTCTCCTTTTCCCCCTCCCCTGAGCCATCAGGCCCCCGCCCCCGCCCCGCCTCCGGTGTGAGATGGGGGGCGGGCGGCAGACAGAGCTGAGCTGAGCTGAGCGGACAGACACAGACGCTGCCACCTGATCCCATCCAGGCGCAGCAAGGCAAGCTACCGGCACAGGCGTTCACGGCCCCGTTACCTTCAGACCCGGGCAGATTTCAGGAAAAGGAACCCAGAGGAGTGGAGGGTAGCCCCTTACCCAAGTTGGAGACAGAGCCTGCCTGCGTGAGTACTGCAGTAGCCAGCCGGGGCTGGAGGAAACAAGGGTGCACTGCAAAGGGAATGGGAGCCTGGGCAGTTGCAAAAGATTATCTTGGGGGCCTAGTGCCAAGAGAGCTTGAGGGGATGGCACGGCACCCTCAGGAAGCAAGGAAGGGGATGAATCTGGCCTATTCCCTATAGTGACCAGATCTCTAGGAGCGATTGGGAGGAAATGTGGGGCGCGGTGGGGGTGGGAGTGGGTAGTGATGGAGAAAGGAGAATGAAGAGAATTCAGAGGCATGGATAAAAGCGGGGGTGGATAACAGAGCAGAGACTGAGGAAACCTGGAACAGCGGGAAAGGGATGGAAAGATATTCAGTCTCTTAGGCCCTATTGTTTTATCCTCTCGGCCCTTTTCTCTTGGGGACCTGTGTGACCTGGGATATGCCATACCCCAAGTCAGTTTAAAACTCCACATCACTGAAAGGACAGATCCCAGTGGTCCAGGCCTGGGAGCCACTTCTCCAAGGACATTAGCATCAGCCCTGGAGCTCTGAGGGGAGATGAGAAAGAGATCATTTGGGAGAAGGGTGGACATCTGGGTTAGTTTTCAAAGCTCTAGCTGGTAATACCATTTCTTCTTTGGTTCCCCAGGGAAAAGAAAGCAATTTACAAAACTGGGCAGCAGCCTGAGGTAGATTGCTCTGACTAAAATTAGCATTGCTATTCTGATAAGGCTGGCACCCTGACCTGCTGGGGAGGTGAGGGAACCTCTTTCTCGCCATAGAAAAGAACTGGAGATAGGGACTAGGTGAAGCCTCTCTGGGCAGCAGCCAGCGCCATCCCTCCAAAGCCAAGCACCAGCAGCATGGCCACCAATTCACTTCAGCCTCAAGACCAGAGGAAAACTCAGCCCAGGGATCTCCTCCAGGACCTCACTGCTACGTCCTCCACAACAGAAATGACCTGGCCCAGGGAAGGCAGGCCTGCGTGCTCCAGTATCCAAATCCTACTATCTCTCTGGACCTGGAATGGTTTCCATATGCAGGATACATGGTTCTTGCTTTCAAATACCTGAGTGTCTGTCATGAGGGAAAAAAAATCTGCCTTGTGCTCTGAAAAGTGGTACCTGCTACAGCACAGAATAGGAGACAAAAGGGCAGCCAAGCCTAGGAGAATGTCACAAGGCAGGGTGACTGGTCCTTACAGCCCCGGAGAGGTTCTTGGGATTGTGGGCAAGAATGGCCTAGGCTGTATCTGGAGGTGATAAGCAGCCTATCATTGCCAGTCGCCAAAATCCCCGGTGTTCCCATCCCTGCGGACTGGTGCCTAGGGAATTCCTATACTGCAAGGTTCCCCTTGCAGACCCTAGATAGCAAACTGGCTGGCTCCCTAGATCCAAGCTTTGTAGTCAGTGGATAAAGTCCTGTTAGTAGGCCGGGCGGTGGTGGCACACGCCTGTAATCCCAGCACTCGGGAGGCAGAGGCAGGTGGATCTCTGTGAGTTCGAGACCAGCCTGATCTACAAAGGGAGGTCCCGGGACAGGCTCCAAAGCTACAGAGAAACCCTGTCTCGAAAAACCAAAAAATAAAAAAATAAAAAAAAAAAAAAAAGTCCTGTTAGTAGAATGGATGGGGTACCAGGCAGCATCCCCATTCTCCATGACTAGGAAAAGACCCATGTGGCTCCTCATACACTGGCCTCCTTGGCTGACTCAGACTCCTCTGAGAAATAAGGTGGTTTCAGCATGTTTAAGAGAGAAATAGACTTGCCCTCTAATTATCTCTTGGGAAACCACCATCTGGTCACCAAGTTCTCCAAGCAGGACTTGTGACAGAGAGAAACTTTGAATCCTCAAAGGCCCAAGAACTTGACTTCCTCCTACTGGAGATAAACCCTGCTCTGCCTAAGAAATCCCCAAAGTTAGGGAGGACCTAGGCTGCCTCTGCTGTGTCCTTGGTTGCCCTCTGTGGCCAGACCCTTGGCTCTCTCAGCTCCAAGATGATTACTGTCTCCCATACTGGTGGAAGAAATTGGAAGATGGGACGTAGAGATAAGGGGAACTGTAAACAGGACATCTTTCCACCTAGATAGATTTATGGGTAATCTGGGATTGACAGGGGAGGGGGCACAAAAGAGAGAAACTGTAAGCCGAGCCCAGAGCCAGCGTTAGCTCATCCCTCCTGGGACCAGGTGTCCTAGTTCCATATCCATGCATATTCTCTAAGACTACACACCCTCCTTCCCTTCCAAGAGAGTAGTGTGAGGCCTGATGCGGAGTCTGAACCTGCAAGACACCCACGAGTAAAACAGACCCACCCTGGTCTGGGAGCAGGCATGGCTGCAGGAGCTAATGTTGAACCTGAACTGCCAACACACTCTTGAAAAGAAAAAAAGCCTGGACAGAAACCAAGCCCTTCTCTTGCCTCTCTCCCTCTCCTGCCCTAGAATGAAGGCTTATCTCCTGCTGGAAATCCTCAGAGATGTATCTTTATTCCCCTACCCCTGCCCCATTCCACCCAGGCTGTTTTTCCCTTTGCCTTGGCCAAGCACCTGCACCAGTCAGTTGATGGAGTCACCTTTTTGGATGTCTGGATATCGAATCCAGACAGGGTTAAAGTCCTTTCCCTGTGGATTTAGTTCCAGGCCCTTCAGGCAGTGAGACAAGCAGGAGGGCTCAGAGCACAGAAGCATGCAGAATTACCAGGCAGGCAGGGATGAAAAATAAGGTTTCCTTAAATTATTTTTTATTTTATGTGCATGGGAGTTTTGCCTACATGTATGTCTGTGCACCATGTGCATGCTTTGTACCTGCAGAGTCTAGAAGAGGATGTCAGATCTCCTGGAACTGGAGTTACACAAAGTTGTGTGCCACCATATGGGTGCTAAGAATCAAACCTGGATTCTCTGGAAGAGCAGCCAGTGCTCCTAACCACTGGGCCATCTCTCCAGCTTGAACAAGTCAGTTTTGAATGGGAACAGCTCACATAAAGTTACACCTTTAATCTTAGCATTCAGGAAGCAGAGGCAGGTGGATATCTGAGTTTGAGGTCATCCTGGAATCCTGGACTACATAGCAAGCTTCAGACCAGTCAGGATTATCAAAGTAAAACTCATCTGTCTTTTGAAAAACTGAAATAAGAGTAACGTTGAGTTCCCAGTCTGCTATAACTGGCTGTGTGACGATGAACAAGTGGCCATCATCACTTAGCACCCCATTTCATCACTGGCTTAGTGGGAGACACCTGTGTGGTGTTAGGAGTTAGTCGTAATATAGCAGGCCTGTAGCACTAATCCAACTGAAGGAGATGAGGGTTGGCTGTTTCTGAGTTTATTCTCAGGGAACCCAGGACCACCCCTTAGCTCAAAGTGTCAGATGATGAGTCCTGAAAGAGAGAAGATCTTAGACTGAGACTTGTGTCCTGAGCCACAGGTTATTGCTGATGGCAGACCTGCAGAGCTAGATTCAAATGACAGAGACAAGTTAGACACAGTCAGAGAGGTAAACACACAGGGCTCAAGAGACAGAACAGCTTTAGTCTTGATGGCTGGACACATCCCAGGCCTGTAATTCCACCCAACACGAGTTTATCTGGACAGTGAGGTGATAGGGTCTTGGTGATGGAGGTGGAATTCGATCTGCTCTGGCATCTCTGTCCACCCCACGCATTTAAGCTCTTTTTTGCCGAAGTCCTAACTAAGCCTGGAGCATAGCTCCTATGTCCACTGCAAACCTGTCTGTTTCCTTGTTCTGCCAGGCTTTTCAGGAACACTGGCCCTGCTACCAGATCCCCAGGACCCCCCATGAGTGCTGGTAACGGAAGTCCTGGATAGTGAAGACCTGGCTGGTCCAGGAGTGAGCACTCCAGCATGCCACCCATCCTCCAGTGCCTGCAACAGTCCACCACGATGATGAGCCGCAGGAAATTCCTCCTACTGGTACTAGGGTGTAGCACCATAAGCCTCCTCATCCACCAGGGGTCACAGCTCAGTTGGTAAGTGGGGAGATCTCATTGAGGGGGTATAGATGGCCCCATAAGAGGAACTGTAGTCTAGAGCAACCAAAAGGCTTCTCTGGACTTTCCTCCCTGCCTGTAATCCAAAAGTATTTTCCATACATATCCTCTAGAGCAGTGGTTCTCAACCGCCCTAATGCTGCGACCCTTTAATACAGTTCCTCATGTTGTGGTGACCTCCAAGTATAAAATTATTGTTGCTACTTTATAGCTGTAAATTTGCTACTGTTATGAATCATAATACAACTATCCGTGTTTTCCAGTGGCCTTAGGTGAACCCTGTGAAAGGGTCCTTTGACCCCCAGGCTGAGAACCACTGCTCTAGAGCCAGCCGGGCTACAACTGAACTCTGTAAGAATGAGTGAACTGAGCTGGGCAATGGTGGCGCACGCCTTTAATCCCAGCACTCGGGAGGCAGAGGCAGGCGGATCTCTGTGAGTTCGAGACCAGCCTGGTCTAC
>NC_022015.1:40089851-40091486 GCF_000317375.1 Microtus ochrogaster
AAAAAAAAAAAAAAAAATGAGTGAACTGTTCAGTCACAGAATCATTATCCAAGATTTGACTCTAGCCTGAGTCTTTCCTACAGCATCACAGCTGAATGCTTCCTCAAGGGCACCAGCAGCATTTTCTGTTGTTCATTCTTCTGAGACAGGGTCTCTCTTCGTAGCCCTTTTTATTTTATTTTTGGGTGCAGATTGCTTATCTTCATACCTCTTTCTAAAGCTCTCTTTTGCAACTGAAAAGCTCCTCTTGGAACTCTTTAGAGCAGGCTGGTCTCAAACTCAAAGACTGACCTGCCTCTTCCTCTTTAGAGCTGGGATTAAAGGCACGCACCACTATACCTACCTGCCCTTGAGCTCCTGATCCTCCCACCTCCATCTCCTGAGTGCTGGGATACAGGTGTGTACTACCACACCTAGACACCAAGTTTATGAAGTGCTAGAGATCAAACCCATGGCCACAAGAATGCTAGGCTAGTATTTTACCAACTGCACTAAATCCTAAATCCTGCAAACAATTTCCTAGTCCATTACTTAGGGCATAGGCCTCCATTTCTAAGATCATGCCCTCAACTATACAATGTGTGAGCCTCTGGTCATTCCAATAGAGGGCACCAAACAATAAGAATTGGTGCTGGGCGCATGCTTTTATTACCAGCACTTGGGAGTTAGAGGCAGGCAGATCTCTGTGAGCTTGAGGCCAACCTGGTCTACAGAACTATTGTCAGGACAGGTTCCAGAGCTACACAGAGAAACCTGTCTTGAAAATAAAAATTTTTTTAAAAAATTAAAAAAAAAAAGATTTGGTCTCTGTTCCTGATTCCCTGTGTAAACCCACCAAATCCCTAGACGTTTCAAGGTGTCAATTTCCCCTGTATTCCTGAGAATAGTATAAATAGACCCAGTGTCACTTGCCAAAGGATTTGCTGGTTTTATAGACGATGTTTGTATAGACATTATCCTGAGCCCAAACCAGCTACATACAGGAAATCCCCATGGTGTTCTCAACCCGCTTAGAACTGCCCTTGTCACTTGATGCTTGGACAGCAGAGAAGAATCAGGAGTAGTCAAAGCCTGTCCCCATCTGATAGGTAACCAGTAATTCCAAACGTCCTTGCAGGATCAAAGAACAGAGGTGAAAACGGCATCAGGGCTATACTTAGGTTTAGAATGATACCTTAGCACACAGCAAAAGCTCAAGAAATGCACATAGAAATAAATGAACAGGTCTCCAAAGACCTTAATAGAAACATGTAACAAGACCAACCAATGTATTGCTGTAAAGTTTGAGGTTAACCCCCACACACTGAAAGGGATGAACTAGTTAAAGAAGAGAAATGAAAATGAAGACAAAAAAATATTTGGTGACGGAGTCCTCAATTTCTATACACTTTAAGTAAGATCCCTCAAGGATCTCCAAGGACTGTTGGCCCTTACACTATTTCTACATTTAAAATTTACCTTAGGCCAGTGGAGGTAGTTCACAACTTTAATCCCAGCACTCAGGAGGCAGAGGTAAGTGGATCTCTGAGGTTGACGCCAGCCTGGTCTACAAATTGAATTCCAGGATACCCAGGGTTACACAGAGACACAGAGAAACCCTGCCTCAATCCCAGCACTTGGGAGGCAGAGGCAGGC
>NC_022015.1:40092436-40103549 GCF_000317375.1 Microtus ochrogaster
AAAAAAAAAAAAAAGCAGACTGAGCAACACAGCCTCTGTAGGCTTGACTGGGTTACAGACTAACTCCTCCTCCTCTTCTTCTTCCTTCTCTTTTTTTTTTTCTTTTGTTTTTTTGAGACAAGGTTTCCCTTTAGCCTTAGGTCCTGTCCTGGAACTAGCTCTAGTAGACCAGGCTGGCCTTAAACTCACAGAGATTCACCTGCCTCTGTTTCCCAAGAGAAAATGGAAATGGCTCAGCAGGTGAAAGTGTTTTACAAGTGAACTTGATGCCAGGAGTTCCAGCCACAGATCCCAAGCTTGCCAAAGGTCACATGTGATGACTCACATCTTGAATCCCACAACTTTTTTTCTTTCTTTCTTGTTAATACAAGGTATCTCTATGTAGCCCTGGCTGTCCTGGAACTATGTATCCAGGATTGCCTCTAACTCACTGAGATCTGCCAGCCTCTGCCTCGAGAGTGGGATTAAAGTGTGTACCACCACTACCTGGATAATCCCAGAACTCTTTTTCTTAACATATAATTTTTATGTTCATTGATGTTTTGCCTGCATGTATGTCTGTGTGAGGGTGTCAGAAGCTTGGAACTGGAGTTATAGGCAGTTGTGAGCTACCATGTGGATGCTGGGAATTGAACCCGGGTCCTCTGGAAGCTCCTAACCACTGAGCCATCTCTCTAGCTTCGAATCCCAGAACTCCTAAGGAGATATGGGAGATGGAGACAAGAGAATCAGCAAGAAGGGCATAGTCCAAGTAACCTGACCTACTCAGTACAGAGACAGAAACTAGAGTCTTACCTCAACAAGGTAGAAAGAACAAATTCCAAAACTGTCCTCTGATCTCCACATGCATTCCATAGTACATGTGTATGTGTATACACACATGCGTGCTAAATAAATAAAAATTAAAAAACCAAGTCCACAAAACAGCTACTGAAAACAAAAAACATTTATTCTCTTTCCATTTCTTTGAGTCATGAATCCAAATGTGGCTAAGAACTCCTGATTCCAGGTCTTTTGTAGATTTTCAATTAAGGTGTCTTCCAGACATATAGTCTTTTCTGAAGGACTGACAGAAAGGGATCTGAAAAAGTTCAGATAGTTTGCAGACTTTAGTTCTTCAAGCAGGCAGATGGAGTTGGTTCTCAAGTTTCTTTGAGACTGTCATCATATGTTTTCTAGCTAACTGCCCACGGTCTGCCTGCCTCCTTCTAATAAAAATTATCCTGGCTGAGCGGTGTTGGTGCAGTCCTTTAATCCCAGCTCTCAGGAAGCAGAGGCAGGAAGATCTCTGTGAGTTTGAGGCCAGCTTGGTCTACAGCGCAAGTTCCAGGACAGCCAAGGCTACACACAGAGAAACCCTGTCTTGAAAAGTCTAAAAAAAAAACAAAAATTAAAATAGCCCGGTGGTGGTGCAGGCCTTTAATCCCAGCACTCGGAGGTGGAGGCAGGCTGATCTCTGAGCTACAGGCTGGCCTCGAATTTACAGAGATCCACCTGCCTCTGCCTCCCAAGGGCTGGAATTAAAGACACCACCACACTCCCCAGTTTACCACCCCCTCACTCTTTCCTCCCTCCCCCCCCAAAAAAACCCCTTTATTTGTATTGTAGATGGGCTATTTTGCATGCAGTGTCATATAAAGCCAGAAGAGGGCATTGAGTCCTACAAGATTGGAGTTAAAGACAATTGCAGCCAAATGGGTCCTGGGAATTGAACCCAGATCCTCTTGAAGAGGCAGCAAGTGTTCGTTCATGGGGCCCATCTTAAAGGCTAACAAACTCGGTAGGGCCCATCTTAAAGGTTACCTGCCACTTGACTTCTATCGCAGAATAAAGCCCAGGCCGGTCCATTTTTGCACACTGGCCACACTTGGTCTCCCCACATCGCCGCACCTCTGCATTTTTCTCTTCTCACACACCCTGGGCTTTGCAGGTACCCCAAGTTGTTCCCTCTGAGCTGCCCGCCTCTGCGAGAATCGCCACCCCGTGCCAAGCACACGGCCGTGGCCTTCCTGAAGACTCACAAGACAGCAGGTACCACGGTGCAGAACATCCTGTTCCGCTTCGCCGAGCGCCACAACCTCACGGTGGCCCTGCCTCACCCGAGCTGCGAGCATCAGTTCTGCTACCCGCGCAACTTCTCGGCGCACTTCGTGCACCCGGCCACGCGGCCCCCGCACATGCTGGCCAGCCACCTGCGCTTCGACCGCGCCGAGCTCGAGCGCCTCATGCCGCCGGACACCGTCTACGTCACCATCCTGCGCGAGCCCGCCGCCATGTTCGAGTCGCTCTTCAGCTACTACAACCAGTACTGCCCGGCCTTCCGGCGCGTGCCCAACGCGTCGCTCGAGGCCTTCCTGCGCGCGCCCGAGGCCTACTACCGTCCCGGTGAGCACTTCGCCATGTTTGCACACAACACGCTGGCCTACGACCTGGGAGGCGACAACGAGCGCAGCCCTCGCGACGACGCGGCCTACTTGGCGGGCCTCATCCGCCAGGTGGAGGAGGTCTTCTCGCTTGTCATGATCGCTGAGTACTTCGACGAGTCGCTGGTCCTGCTGAGGCGCCTGCTGGCCTGGGACCTGGACGACGTGCTCTACGCCAAGCTGAACGCGCGCGCCGCCACCTCACGCCTGGCCACCATCCCTGAGGCGCTGGCCCGGGCCGCGCGCGCCTGGAATGCGCTCGACGCGGGCCTCTACGACCACTTCAACGCCACCTTCTGGCGCCGCGTGGCGCGCGCTGGCCGCGCATGCGTCGAGCGCGAGGCGCGCGAGTTGCGGGAGGCCCGCCAGCGCCTGCTGCGCCGGTGCTTCGGCGACGAGCCAGTGCTGCGACCCGCCGCCCAGATTCGCACCAAGCAGCTGCAGCCCTGGCAGCCCAGCCGCAAAGTGGACATCATGGGCTACGACCTGCCTGGCGGTGGCGGTACCAGCCCTACCACGGAAGCCTGCCTCAAGCTTGCTATGCCTGAGGTGCAATATTCAAACTATCTGTTGCGGAAGCAGAAGCGCCGAGGTGGTGTGCGATGGAGGCCAGAACCGGTCCTGGATAACCCTCCCCCTCGGCCCATCCGAGCACTGCCCCGCATCCCCCAGGCTACCTGAGTTCTGTCCACCTCCCATACTCAGGGCTTGCTCCACTAGGGCCCTTTTATTCCCCCACGGGCTTGAGCCCTGTGTCCAAATGAGGTGCATCTATCTGCATCTGAGCCTGCCACCCCCGAGTCGCCTGAAGCCCACTTTCTGAGATGGCATTGATGGGCCACCCGCTCCTCCTTCCCAACTGGTTGGTGACTTTGACAAGAGATCCAAGGGCGTTTCAATACTGCCCACCCTGCCTTTTTCTGGGGGCTGAGCCCCCACCTGTGTGAAGTGGATGACCACACACCCCAGAGAGGGCCTGAGGCCTGGGAAAATGGCCGTGCCTCCTGTCAGCACCTGAGCGTTTGTTCTTCCCAGGCCTGCAGAGGTCCCCTACTGTCTTCCAGGTTCTACCTTCCCTAGACATCTAAGCTGCTCCCAGTCACCCAGAACCAAGAGTTCTTGGGTTGGGCTTTTTGTTTGGTTCTTCTTCCTCCACCTCTTCTTTTTTAATAAAATAACTTTAACTTATGCCGGGTGTATGTCAGTAATTGAAAGCTAGAAACTCCGGGTTTGAGGATGAGGCAGATCTTTGAGATGCTGTGACTGAACCCAGACTTCATCAAGCTCCACACCCTTTCTCGGTCCTTTGACTTGGCACACCCACAGTGACCATAGCCTTCTGAGCCCCACTTATCAACCAAATGCCTCTATTCATCAATTCAACCACTTTTCCCTAGCATCAAGTTTGGGAACGCAGATGAACAAGGAAGATAGGGCCTCAAACCTCAAGGAGCTCCTAGGGACTGAGTCAGAAGCAAACCTGGGACTGCCACACGGTGTTGACAGGTTGGGAGCAGGGTCACTTTCAGGCAAGGGGTGGGGCTTAACTCCAGTGTTACCTCCCCCTGAAAGACCTTGACTTCACCACTGGACACCCCCTCTGACAGGATGTGGTGGCAAATGCCTTTAGTCCCAGCACTGACTGGCAAGTGTTTGAATTTGAAAGCAGCTTGGCCTACATAGTTCTAGGCTAGTCGGAGCTATATAGTGAGACCCTGTCCCCCAAAACAAACAAAAATGAGAACTAGGAATTCTGTTGCTTTCTCTAGAGCTACCTTGAAGTAGCTAGGCAAGTAACAAAACAGCAGCTCACATGGCCCGCTACCTCTTTGAGCTTTGCTTGAATTGATTGGTGAAGGAAACACTACTTCCCACATGATGGAACTGTGCCTACGCTCAGCGATCCTGCAGCTTCGGTATCTGCCCACATGTGCAGTGTCCAGTGTCACTCAAATATTGGAGGTCACATGCCACAGGCTGACCCTTTGGACCTTCTCCCAAAAGAATGGAAAGTGAGACTTTGCTATCAGCTTTTATTTTTCAATGAGACAATGGTTGGCTTGTTTGGGCAAGGGAGGTGGTCGTGGTTGGTTGGCAGGCTTCATGAAACTCAATCTTATTATCTGTTTACGCTTAGTATAACAAAATACCCGCGACTCCATAGCATATGAAGGGAGAAATCAGAGTTCTGGTGGCTCAGAGCATGGCTCCAGCCTCTGCTTAGCTTCAGGTGAGGTCCTCATGGCCGAAGGACATGTGTACGAAGACAAAAGAGGAAAAAACAAAACAATATGGCACACTCTCAGAAATTAATTCCATCCCCAAGAACAAGAGCACACATCCAGCCCAGAGCCTCTCTCCCTCCCTCCCTCCCTCCTCTCGACAGTTATAGACCAAATGTCAACACACTTTGAGTTTGAAAGGCCCTGTTTCTGTAGCATCCTCTTTTCACCAGCAGAACTCTGGAAGGAGCAATAATTCGTGTCATGCAATGCTATAATTAGGTTTCTGCTGCAAAGCAGCGATAAAGTATTGTACTAGACTCAAGGCCATCCATGAAGACAGTGTCCTCTGGTCCCCAGGCCTGGAAAGCACTCCCTATTCTACCACATTCCTGTAGCTCTAGCCTTTGGTCATGCCTCTGCAATGAATATCTTTGTCTTGCCCTTGGTTGCTATAGAAAATTCAGACATGTTGGGGGCTGGAGAGATAGCTCAGTGGTCAAGAGCACTGGCTGCTCTCCCAGAGGACCTGGGTTCAGTTCCCAGCATCCACATGGCAGCTCACAACTGTCTGTACCTCCAGTTCCAGGGGATCTGACACCTTCACAGCAATGTACATAAAATGAACTTAAAAAAAAAAAAGAAAAAAGAAGAAAATTCAGACTTGCCTTTTATCTACCTTGACGGGCCTCTCTTGTGCTCCCTGGCCCCTGGGCATGGCCTCGTTTATATGGTCCAAGTTCAACAAAGTACTACTCTGGGTTCAAAAATACTTGGGTCCAGAGACCAATGCCACTCTTGAGCACTAGGAGACGGATCTTCTGTCTGTCTTGGGGCAGAGGCTCTAGACCTTGATCCAAACAGTTGTAGTGCCAGCTAGACCCAGGAGGCAGGCTGTCTCTTAGGTCTCCAGTGTCTTCTAGCAAGATTCCTTATATAACATTCATTTGGTGTGTGGACCAATATGTGGCCTACTTCTTGTGATTCTGGAGTGTAGCATTTTGCTCCCCTGTAGGGTCAAGTTTCCTAAATGGAACTTTGGGAACAGTGGCCACTCCGCAGAAGCTCCCTCAAGGTGCCCCATCTGCTTTTTGTTACTATGTTGGTTTTTGGTTTTTGTTTTTTTAAATATTTATTTATTTATTATGTATACAATATTCTGTCTACATGTATGTCTGCAGGCCAGAAGAGGGCACCAGACCTCATTAGAGATGGTTGTGAGCCACCATGTGGTTGCTGGGAACTGAACTCAGGACCTTTGGAAGAACAGACAACGCTCTTAACGGCCAAGCCATCTCTCCATCTCTCCGGTTTTTGGTTTTTGAAGACGGGGTTTCTCTGAATAGCCCTGACTGTCCTGGAACTTGTATTGTAGACCAGGCTGGCCTCAAAGACACAGAGATCCATCTGCCTCTGCCTCCTGAGTGCTGGGATTAAAGGCGTGCACCACCACTATTCAGCTGCCCTATCTGGTTTTATCAAAGTTTCCCTAATATAATTACTCTATACATGATATATGTCATAGGTTGGCATATCCTATAAGAATTGTTCAGCCAGGCGTGGTGGAACATGCCTGTATCCCAGCACCCAGGAAAAAGAGGAAAGAGGATTGCAGAGCTGAGGTCATCTTCAGTTACTTAATGAGTTCAAAATTAGCTTGGACTATATGAGACTCTGTCTTTTAAAAGGAAAAAAAAAGTTTTTAGCTGATAGAAAAAAGCATTTGAGGAAGAATGCCATTGTCTGCTTTGTCCGAAGACAGCATCAGCCTGGATTTTCACAACTATGGAAGAGTGTGCAAAGTGTGCAGGACACCAATGGGAGAACAAGACTGTAGTCAGGAGAGGCTCTTTGGAGGAGGTACAGACAGCTGAGAAGGGACAGTAGAAAGTACTTCAGACAGAGGGAACAGCCACACAGACACTTCGTGTGAGAAAGGCTGGCCATCTGCGAGACAGGGGTACTGGGTGCTATACTAAGGGACTATTGGGAAGAGGGGTAAAAACACAGTTAAAGAGAAAGTCCTTGAAGGCTACTTCCTGAAGCCTTCTTTCTTTGTCTCATGTCTTGGCCATGAAATAAATAGCTCACATTCCTGCTGAGATGTGCTGCCTCGCCACAAACCAGGCATGGTGGTGCACACCTTTAATCCCAGCACTCTGGAGGTAGAGGCAGGCAGATCTCAGTTCGAAGCCAGCCTGGGCTACAAAGTGAGAGCACTTTCTACATTTCCAGAGGACCCTGGCTCTGTCCCAGCACCCACATGGCAGCTCACACCATCTGTAACAGTAATTCCCTCTTCTGACCTCCACCAGCACACACATAATCCAGGCTAAACACTCATAAAATAAATAAATCATAAAAAGCCTGATGGAATGGTCCCTGTCTGTTAATTCCAAGGAGGCAAAGGAAGGCAGATCTCCCTGAGTTTGAGGCCACCTTGTCACAGAGTGAGCTTGTACATATATACATAAGCATACATACATACATATATACACACAATACATATGTACATAAACATACATACATCACACACACAATGATCAAAGATCAGGCTGGAGAGATGGCTCAGCGGTTAGGAGCACTTGACTGCTCTTCCAGAGGTCCTGAGTGTAAGGGAATGTGGTACATAGTGGTATTGGGATATCCTGACTTACAGAAAGCCAGTTTATACTTAGAGCTGCAATAGGACAGCTCTGGAGGCTGGAGCTGCAATGGGACAGCTCAGCCCTGAAGGAAAGGTGTCCTGACTATCAGGAAGTCAGAATATCTGAAGCTGGGGTGCGGTGGGGGATGGTCTCCCCGCAGGATATGGGGATCCTGCTCCTCTCCTGGAGAGCCGCTACAGCTGAGTTCTGCTCTGCTCCCTTACTGGAGCATCCTAGCAAGGCAATCTGCTTCTTCTTCTACCCAAGATGTTTCTTCTGTTAACACTCTGCTGGGGGAAATCCCCTGCAGAAATGTAGCAATCTCTCCAGCTCCTGCAAAAAAGTTGTTACTTTTCCTCTGCTGGCCCTTGCTCAGCACCCATAAGGAGCATCCTAGCAAGGTTCTTCTGCTCTGCTCTGCCTTGCTGAGGACCCCTAGGAAGCGTCTCAACAAGGTTTTTCAGCTCCGTCCCCTAAGGGATGTCCCAGCCAGGTTCTTCTTTGCACCAGCCAATGAAGGTCACCCAAGATTCTTTTGAGAAAGAGACTTATTTGGGAAGGAGGAGTTGAGGAGAGTGGCTGCCTCTGCTCTCAAATGAAGGGGTAGAGAGGCTTATAGAGGGGCTCTTAGGGGCGGAGTTTTCTCAAGGAGGAAGGGGATTGGTTAATTTTTTCCCTGCTCAGGGATTGGTCAGTTTAGCTGGTCAGTTTAGGAGCAGATATAGCTCTTACTTTATGGCCAGACTGCGTTTCTTTCACTGGTCCTTTTTAGCCTTTTGACTATAATCTTAGGACCAGGGCATATTCCTTTCACTGGCTCTAATTCCAGGGACAAAGTGTGTTTCTTTGACACTAGTTTCAGAGCCAGGGCACATGTCTTTAGTTCTGAGTTCAGGGATAAAAATGTTTCTTTCCCTGGCCCAGGCCTTAAATACATAAAGATGTTTCTTTCTCTGACTCTGGGTTCAGAGTCAGGGTGCTCAGAGATTGGTTGGTTTCCTACTCCAGTTGTCCCCTTTACCCTACACTGAGTTCAATTCCCAGCACCCATACGATGGCTCACACCCATCTGTAGTGGGATCAGATTCCTTTTTCTGGTGTTCATGAAGACAGAGCTCTCATATACATGAATAAATAACTTTTTTTAAAAAATAACTTTTTTTTAATTTAAAAAAATGTCAAAGACCTGGCACCTGATTGATGGCACCAGAGGATACACACACACCCCAACCCCATCCACACTAATATTCACGAAGCCAGGGCCATCCAGGAGCGAGAGGAAGCAGCTGTGAGTATAGAGTGCTCCTGATGGTGGTGGCACAGGCAGGGCGGCCTTTTTGTGACCTGGGAACCCCGGGCACCCAAAGTGGTCGGCGGATGCAGAGTTAGGTGCGAGGGGAACCATTCTGGGAAGTGTTGCCCCCGACCCTCGTGAGGATCCTGGAGAGAAAACCAGCCAGTCAGTCAGGCGGCCACAGGTCTCGGAACTCCGGCCTGTCTTGTGAGGGCTAACCCCCCGGAGAGCCTCATGGATGGAGCCGCCACCCTGCGGCTGCTCCTTGGAGCTGGGACCTGATCCCCACCTGCAGAGCGGAGGTGTGGACCTTAGAGGAAAGTGACCCGCAAGAGCTGCCCCAGCGCTGGAGAGGTAATTCTACGGAGGCTTTGGCTAGGTCGGTATAAAAAAGATGTTACTAAAAATAATTGGAACGGGTTTGGCCTTTAATTTCAGCACTCAAGAGGTAGAAACAGAAAGATCTCTGAGTTCGAGACCAGCTTGGTCTATATAGGGAGTTACTGGGCTACATAGTGAAACCCTGTCTCTAAATAAATAAGTAAATTTAAAACTAATAATATTTAGAGCCGGCTGGAGAAATGACTCAGCAGCAAAGAGCCCTGACTGCTCTCCCAGAGGACCTGGAGTAGATTCCCAGCACCCACATCATGGCTCACAAAGGTCCGTCACTCCAGTTCCAGGAAACCTGATTCCCCTTTGTGGCTTCAACTGGCACCAGGCACACACGTGGTGTACAAACACATACAGGCTAAACACCCATACACCATACACATTAAATTAGAAATTGGAACCTAAATCATAAAGAAGAAAGTGAAAGAGATTCAGATAAAAGGTGGAGTGAATTCTGAACCCTCAAAATGAAAGAGTTAAACTGGAGATCTGAAATTGTTGCCAGTTCCTCAAGACACATGTAAACTGAAACAAGACTAACAGTTTTAAAACTCTGAAAGGCCACTTAATTGGATTTAATATATTTAATATAAGAGGGGAAGCCGGGTGGTGGTGGCTCACTCCTTTAATCCCAGCACTAGGGAGACAGAGGCAGGCAGCTCTCTGAGTTTGAGGCCAGCCTGAACTACAGGGTGAATTCCAGGACAGCCAGGGTTGTTATACAGAGAAACCCTGTCTCACGTGGATTAGTTTCCACGCCATAGCAGGCTGTCTCTACTGCCAAAGCATCATCACATGCCACCAGGTACCTTTCTTCTGTCAGCCATGGGATATGTGCACCCCTTTTTTTGTTTGTTTTGCTTTGCTTTGCCTTTGGAGACAGGATTTCTCTGTGTAACAGCCCTGGCCGTCCTGGAACTCGCTCTGTAGACCAGGCTGGCCTCGAACTCACAGAGATCCGCCTGCCTCTGCCTCCCGAGTGCTGGGATTAAAGACGTAAGCCACCACCTCCTGGCCATGTGCACCCCTTAAAAGTGCTCACCAAAGCACAGCTCACTCTCTTGTCTCTTTTCTCTCTTGCCTCTTTCTCTTCTCTGACTCTCTTCTTTCTTCTCTCTCTGTCTGTCTGCCTGTCTCTCGCATGCTCCCACTCTGACACGGCCTTTCGCTCTTTCACCCCTCCCCAATAAACCTCTTGCACTAACTTGTTGCATGTGGTGTGTTTGCTTAGTGGCATACCTTGGCAGGCCAACCAAAAGGTACCTCGGTCTTTTTTATTCATCATTACAGCTGAAAAGACACAAATTACACTGTTGTGTTCTGGAACTGTGTAATTCGTGATAGACACCTCCACCATGCTCATGAAGAGACAACAGGAGTAAAGTCAGCAGCTCAGAAGACTCGTCAAACCTCCCTGAGACGTGACCGAGGGTGCATCTTCATTCGGTCCTCAGTGTCTGAGACTGCTTCCTTTTAGATAGTGTCCAGGTCACCTGCTTCCACTTCCACCAGCAAAAGAGAAAAAGGGAAAGAAGCAAGCTTACTGCTTCACTGAGTAAGCAATCATCCTCCTGAAAGTGATCATATCTACACCATGGTGTAGGTCCTGTAATCTAGGAAACTGAGCAGCTTCTGTTCTGCTGTGCCTACTTCCACTGATATTTGCCTTGAGGCAGAAGAGATGCCCCAGGAAGGAAGGAAGGAAGGAAGGAAGGAAGGAAGGAAGGAAGGAAGGACGGAAAGAATTGGTGGCCCCAGGACTAGACAGATGGCTCAGTGGTTTAGAGCACTTGCTGCTCTTGCAAGGACCTGAGTTCAATTCTCAGCTTTCATGTGACGGCTCACAATCATCCTAACTCCAGTTTCAGGGTCTCCAACGTTCTCTTCTGACTTCCACAGGCACCAGGTATATACATGGTACACATACATACTTGAAGATAAAACATTCATAGACATAAAATTTAATAATTTTTTAAGATTTATTTATTTATTTATTTTGGTTTTTCGAGACAGGGTTTCTCTGTAGCTTTGAAGTTATTTATTTATTATGTATACAACATTCTGCCTCCATGCATGCCCACACGCCAGAAGAGGGCGCCAGATCTCATTACAGATGGTTGTGAGCCACCATGT
>NC_022015.1:40104809-40107949 GCF_000317375.1 Microtus ochrogaster
AAACCAAAAAAAAAAAATAAACAAATAAATAAAATAAAATAAAATAAAGTGCGTGTGTGTGTGTGTGTGTGTGTGGTGTGCACGCGCGCGCATGTGCACACACCCACATACAAAAGAGGAAGTCAGAAAAAGACATCCAATCTCTGGAACTGAAGTTTCAGGCAGTGATCCACCGTGTGAGTTCTGGGACCTGAACCCAGGTTCTCTGCAAGAGCCTTAAGTGTTTTTAACCCTTTAACCATCACTACAGCCCCATATTGTTGAATCTTTTATTTCCATCTTCTACCTGAAAACTGCCCATATCCTTAAATCCACCCAGATCTGGATACTTGACTCCTTTCCACTTCATTTATGTCTGAAATCATCCACTAGTCCTTCAAGTTATTTTGTCTTTCCTTACTAAAGAGTCTTAACTGACAAACTGCCCTATGAGTAAAATCTTTAACATCTTCAGAATATCCAGCTCAAGCTTCCTGCCCCCACTCACAGCGTCGCGAGGTTATTGTTCAGTTTATGACAGGGGTATATTTCTGAAATATGGCGTGCTGTGTTGTGACTGAGAAACCTGTCCTTGAATCGGTTTAAGTGACGTGACTACGATTATTGGAAAGCAATTTAAACTTTTAGTAGTCGCTTCTAAGGTTTTGAGCTTTTCAATGAGTGTGGGACATTTAAAGTTGTTTTGTTTTATATTTCTGTATTAACACGAGCACTTTGGGACAAGGAGCGGTTGTAGTTTAACAGTAATGTGTTTGACAAGCTGAAGCTGGACAGACTTGGAGAGACTCTCTCTTGAGAAATTGTCTCCATCTGATTGGCCTGTGGGGAAGGCATTTTCTTGATTGCTAGGAATGGCACAGTCTATTGTGGACAATACATTCCCTAGGTAGGTAGGACCCTAGGTAGGTAAGCCTGGACCAAATCTAGGGGAAGATTTTTTTCTCTCTACAAGACAGTTTCACTAGGTAGCCCAAGTTGGCCTCAAATTCATGGTCCTCCTTGCTGGTGGGTATCACAGGATGTTTATGACTTTCTTGCTGGTGGGTGCCACATCTGTGTTCATGTCTTTCTTGCTGGTGGGTATGCAGGTGTCTTCATGTCTTCCTTGCTGGTGGTTTTTACAGGTGTGCTATGTCTTCCTTGCTGGTGTGTGCCACAAAATAGCCCACTCATATCAACAACATACATCCACTCAGGGTTTCTTCCTCTTCCCACACCTTCTACCTTAAGATGCTGAATACAGCAACCTAAATCCAAGCCAGCTTCTGTAGAGTCTCCCGGTTCTGCCTCCCATCTCTCCATGGGAGTCCAGGGATTACAAACACCTGTGTTGCTTTGTCCAGCTTTTAAGTAGGTTCTAGGGATCTGAATTCAGGTTCATCAGGTTTAGACAGCAAGAGTTTTACCCATGGTGCCACTAACCTTTCCTTGGTACAGTTTTGTCATTGCTTTGCTGGGTCACCTCGAGCTTTGGTTTTCTGTACCTTTGGGCTTGTTGAGACTTTTTTGTTTGTTTGTTTTTTGAGACAGTGTTTTGGTGTGTAGCTTTAGTTAACTTGGAACTCAATGTGTAGATCAGAGTGGTCTTGAACTCACAGAGATTTGCCTGCTTCTGCTGCTGTACTAGGATGGCAGGTCCACATCACCATAACCAGCTTGGTTTCCTTATTTTACAATAAATAGGTTAGACACAATAATTCCTTTTCCTTTTTGTTTGTTTGGTTTGTTTAGACACAATAATTCTTGACTCTGAATAATAAGTCCAAAAGGAGTCCTCATGGGTAAAATGAGGCCCAAGCATGTTGGTGACATCACAGAGAGGAGAGTTCCAAGAGAATGGTCAGATCTTCCTAGAAGCCTGGGCCATAGCTGGCACTAAGCTCAGCTATAGCAGAGAAGAAGGTCCAGAAAAGGTCCTTTGGATTCTCTACTTGAGCTCTCTTTGTTCCAGGGGCTTCAGTATAGTCATGGATCAACCCTCGAAGATGGACGAGGCTCATCGTGAGGCACACGCTGCTAGAACGGATTCAGGCCATCACTTCCACTCACCACACTCCCACGTCCACTACAGACCAGACCACAGTGGAGTCCACTATCCTTGGGAGCCCCCTCACCCTCCGTCTCACTATCATGGCGGATTTCACCACCCAAATGAATCCCAGCACTTCCGCGAGTCCTCAGACTCTCAAGATGGTGCCTTCTTCCATCAGTCCCATCACTATAACAAATCCCGCCTCTCCACAGCATCTAGTACTGCCCCTTCCCCTATGGAAGGGCCCCACGGTGGATCTCATCCCCCTACTGAGTCCCACCACCATCACAGACAGTCCCAAGATGGATCTCATCCCCACACTGAGTCCCACCACCATCACAGACAGTCCCAACATTACTATCATCGAGGTAGTGAGGCTTCCTCCCACTTCTCTACTGCGTCATCCAGCAGAAAGGATGCTTCCCACCAGGGGAGATCCCATGAATCCCATCACCAAGCCCACCAAGACAGCAGGCATCAACCTACTGAATCCCAACACCACGAAAAGCCACCTCATTCTGAAGAGAGCCCCTCCCACGAGTCCTTTGAGGGGTCCTCCAAGCAGGGAAGACATCACCACCATGGCGGCCATCATACAGGCCCCCAAGCCACCCATCGCCATGGTGAGCGTCCCCACCATAGAGAGCACCGTTACCACAAAGAACAACATCTTCACCCCAAAGAGCATTCCCACCTTCACTATCTGAGCACCTCCGAAGCCTCTATGCTACAGAAGTCCCACAGCACCTTCGGCGTCTCCCCTTCTCGTATGGGGGCCAAAAGCTCAGTCTTCAGTGTTCCTCGCTCCCACTTGACAAGTCGATCGGGCACCTCTCATGTTTCCAGCAGAATCCATCCCAAGGAGAGCTCCAGAGAATCCGACTCCTGGAGTGAAGATGACCACATTCAGAAGCGCAAGAGTGAGTCTCTGCTGGGCCTGCAGCCGGACCCCTACTGTCTCTGCTGGGCCTGCAGCCGGAGCTCAGTTCTCACCTGTATAGCATTCCACCAGCCATTTATTCTTCTTCTGCTCACTGTCCTACCCTTTATTCCTTAAGCTACATGATTCTGGAGGCCACACAGTGTACATGATTCTGGAGGCCACACA
>NC_022015.1:40108129-40115154 GCF_000317375.1 Microtus ochrogaster
TGTACATGATTCTGGAGGCCACACAGTGTACATGATTCTGGAGGCCACACAGTGTTTCTTCATTTAGTCACTGTTTTATTCATTTGCGTGTCCACGTCCTAACCGCTGAGGCCCGCGTGTCCATGTCTTGACTGCTGAGGCCTGCGTGTTCTCGTCCTGACCTCTGAGGCTCCCATGTCCGTGTCTTGACCATTGAGGCTCTCATCAAATGTGGACACCTTAACTGTTACAGTCTCCCAGGCTCTGTGCCTACAGTTTAGCAAAAATAGCAACAGTCTCATGAACAATCAGAGAGGGCAAGTGACTTACTGAATGGGAACAGGAAAAGTAGTCAAGGAAAGGGACGATTTAGCAGGATCTTAAACAGGAAAGAGATCACCAAGAGGGCAGGACGGTGACAAGAATTAGGTTTTCTTTGAGTTTCCAGATGAACAAGGTAGATCTGTAGGATCAGGAACTCTTAGGACCTGCCAAGCCAAATCCCAAACATCTTGGTCTCTAAAGTGGAAGGTTTAAGGACTGTGGTTCCATGGCCAGCACAGAGCAAGCATAGTGTCACATCAGTGAATGGGCAAGAGGAGGGATGTTCCTCTGGGAGGGTGCCTGGGATCACTACACCCCATCACTGCCTGCCTAGGCATAACTTTCTGACTTACTTTCAGGGACACAGCGGACCCACAAGAAAATGCGTTCTGGGAATATCTTCCAATTGATTTGGGGGAAAATATGTCGCCTCATTTGGGGTCTCCGGCAAATGATGATGTCACTGACTCAGTCCCTGGGCTTTGAGACCTTCATCTTCATCGTGGTCTGCCTTAACACAGTCGTCCTTGTGGCCCAGACCTTCACTGAGCTAGAGATCAGAGGTGGTAAGAGTCAGGTGCCACTATCTATGCTGAAGACAGTTGAGACTCCAGGACTTCCCTGAGCCAGTGCCGGGCAGTCTTTGAAACCTGTTACTTCCATCTTCATTCTCTGGCAACTACAGTAATAGTAGTAGTAGTAGTTTATCGAGACAGGGTTTCTCTGTAGCTTTGGAGCCTGTCTTAGAATTCACTCTGGAGACCAGGCTGGCCTCTAACTCACAAAGATCTGCCTGTCTCTGTCTCCCGAGTGCTGGGATTAAAGGCTTGCACCACCACCGCCCGGTGGGGAATGTTATTTTAAGGTTTTGCTTTTGTTTATACTCCATTTGTTTAACTCTGTGAAGTTGTGATTCTTTCCCTGTCTAAAACACCCAATGGTCCTAAGAAAAAGCTGACTGTTCAATAGGCAGGAGCAAGTATAGTTGGTGCTGGCAAGCAGAGAGTATAAATAGGAGAAGGGGGAAGAGGAGGACGTCAGAGGCCAGCCACTTAGCCAGCCATGGAGTAAAAGTGAACGTAAGATGTACAGAAGTAAGAAAAGGAAAAAGCCCAGAGGCAAAAGGTAGTTGGGATAATTTGAGTTAAGAAAAGCTGACAAGGAACAAGCCAAGCTAAGGCCGGGCATTCATAACTAAGAATAAGCCTCCATGTGTGATTTATCTGGGAGCTGGGTGGTGGCCCCCCAAAAGAGCAAAAAGTTGCCAACAGCAGGTGACATTTTCAGAGCTAGAAATATTGCTGGAGACTACTGCAGAAAAACCAACTGTAGGCGGTGCTGTTCATGATGGAGCCACCAGGTGGCGCATATGCCCTAAATATATTGCTCAGGGGGCGTGGTGGGGGAAAGTCCTGGGTCTAGGGGAAGAGCCCGGAGACCTCCACCCTGAGGCCCTGGAAGGGTAAAAGCAGGAAGACTGAGAATTCTGGCCTCTAAAGCCCAGTAGAGCAAGATGAAGAAACCACACGCCCACAGACCAAGGCTGCAGTTTTAGGACACTTTAAATGCTTTTATGCTTACAAGTTTCCAGGCCACCAGAGCTACCGAATAAGGCTTTGTCTAAATAAACAAAACCAAACCAAAAAAGAACCCAGCCAGGGACAGCCTGGGTGTTTGGCCTACATGAGGTTCTAGAGAGGAAGGAAAAAGCTGGGCTGTGGGGTCAGGATGTTGCAGATTGTCACTAAAAAAGCCTCTGGTGTCCCCACAGAATGGTACTTCATGGTCTTGGACTCCATTTTCCTCTCGATCTACGTAATAGAAGCCGTGCTCAAGCTAATTGCCCTGGGCCTGGAGTATTTTTATGACCCATGGAACAATCTGGGTGGGTGGGTAGGTTGTGGGAGGAAAGAGGGACAGAGATGGGACTCTGGCTTAGGGGAACTTGTGGGTCTCTTGTGCCCTTCCGCAACTCAAGCACCCATCTACCCTCAGACTTCTTCATCATGGTCATGGCGGTGCTGGACTTTGTGCTTATCCAGATCAACTCCCTATCCTACTCGTTCTACAACCACAGCCTGTTCCGGATCCTCAAAGTCTTCAAGAGCATGCGGGCTCTGAGGGCCATCCGGGTTCTTCGGAGGCTCAGGTCATTGCCACCAAGGCTCCTTGTCCTGGCGTGGAAATTCTCAAGGGAAAGGACACAGGGACCTGGATTTCCAGGGAGTCCACTGTGACCTGTTCCAGGGAGGATGGTGGGTTGGCACTGTGACCCCTTGCATGCTTGGGATGAGCCTCCCTCGTGTTCTTGCAAGGATAATAGCTCCATTTTCCAGGGGAGCATGGGGACAGGACTGAGTCACCGTGAAAAGGGACCCCTAATTTTAGTATCCAGTCTGGTTGCAGCTTTCCACTTCCATCCCCACTAACTCAGACTCCGCCTTCACCGCCACCCACAGCATCCTCAACAGTCTCCACGAGGTGACAGGGACTCTGAGCGGATCTTTGCCGTCAATTACAGCCATCCTGACCCTCATGTTCACCTGCCTCTGTATCCTACGCAGCGGAGGTTGGGCGGCTGCTGGCCTAGGGCAGATGGGAGCGGGGAGCAGCAGGTGTGGAAGGGACTAGGTGAAGCCTGGTGAGAGGTGGGTACAGTGGCCGGGGTTCTGATTCTGGTTTCACCCTGAGCGGTTGCCAGTCCTCTTCTCTGTGGTGCTCCGAGCGTTGTTCCGGAAATCGGACCCCAAGCGTTTCCAGAACATCTTCACCACCCTGTTCACCCTCTTCACTATGCTCACCTTGGATGACTGGTCCCTCATCTACATGGACAGCAGGGCCCAGGGTGGGCAGACGCTAGTGGTTCCGTTACATCTGCCATCTGGGGGCTGCTGATTCCTGCTGGGAAGGGTGGGGATTGGGGAATGCCTTTGGATTGACTGACGCTTTCCCTCCCCAGGGGCCTGGTATATCATCCCCATCCTCATGATCTACATCATCATCCAGTACTTCATTTTCCTCAAGTGAGGCACCTGTCTTACTGCCAGCTTCACCATGGCTCTCTCCCTAATCCACCCCAGCCCTTACTCCACTTAGGCCGCACTGGACTCAGAGGCTAGTACGTGGCCTCTTCCCTGGGGTCCCCTTTCAGAGAACTTCACTGTCCCCTCTGCAGCCTGGTGATTGCTGTCCTGGTAGATAACTTCCAGATGGCGCTTCTCAAAGGCCTGGAGAAAGTGAAGCTGGAGGTACCACACATGGGGAGAGGGTGAGGATGGAGAGACAGTGTTCCCGGTGTGGGGGCCAGGGAAGAAACCCTGAGAGAACTGAGGCCTTTTATCTAGAAAGCTGCCCGGGTCCACGAGAAGTTGCTGGATGACTCTCTGACAGAGCTCAACAAAACAGGTACTGGCCAATCCCTCCTTGGCATTCCTCGCGCTCCTGAGTAGCCAGGCGGCTTCAGGACGGTGAGTCTGAGCTGTGAGAGCACTAGTCAAGGTTAGGACTTCATTCCAAAGGCCTCTAGAGGCCGGGCGATGGTGGCGCACGCTTTTAATCCCAGCACTCGGGAGGCAGAGGCAGGCAGATCTCTGTGAGTTCGAGGCCAGCCTGGTCTACAAGAGTTAGTTCCAGGACAGGAACCAAAAAGCTACAGAGAAACCCTGTCTTGAAAATCAAAAAAAAAAAAAAGTCAATTCAATTCGGTAATTTTGTTTTATTTTGGTTTTTGAGACAAGGAAAATAGACACACAGAGAGAATAAAAATAAATACATTTTTTGGGGGGGATAGAGAAAGAGAGAGGAAGAAAAAGAAATGAACACAGAACCTGAGCTTCAGGACCCTGCTCTGCGATCAGCAAAGCAGCTCCCCACCTATGATTGATAGGTTACCTTAAGTGGAAAAATAAATGAATTGGTGCCAGGTAGCAAGTTAAGAACGCAGAGAATTTGGGGAGTGGCTTGACCAGCACTCGAGTGGCCATCAGAATCTGGAATCTGGTCTCCACTATCTCTCTTCTGTCCCCTTTTGTATGGTTTGGTCTTTTTTTGGAGGGAGGAGTCAAGACAGGTTTTCCTCTGTGTAGCCCTGGCTGTCCTGGAACTTGCTCTGTAGACCAGGCTGGCCTCGAACTCACAGTGGTTTGCCTGCCTCTGCCTCCTGAGTGCTGGGGTCAAAGTCGTGCGCCACCACCGCCTGGTTAAGATCTCCCTTGTACTTCCCTGACTGGTGGGATTCTTCTGCCTTCTTAAATCAGTCGTTCGCCTGGACATCCTCCTGCCCACGCCCCTCTCTCCATGCAGATGCTGAGGCCCAGATGAGCGACAGTGCCTTGCAGGCACAGTTTATTGAGAGGATGTTCAGCACCATGACAGAGAGGTGAGGGGATAGGAGGAAGGGGAGGCCTCGGGTCCAGGGCAAGAGGTCTAGAGGCCTGATGGTAGGTCTGAAGGAAAAAGAACATTGCCCACCTCTCCTGGGTAGGAGGAAGTGAGCAGACTAGACTTGTTTCCACACCCACAACAGGGACACGGGAACATATGCTTCCCTGGGCAGTGAGGAGTGACACCCAGCTCTTAGAGAAACTCGTGTTGGCTGCAAGGACCATATCAGCAGCAGAGCTTTCTCCTCTCTCTGTTTTTGTTTGTTTGTTTGTTTGTTTGTTTGTTTGTTTTTCGAGGCAGGGTTTCTCTGTGTAATTTTGGAGCCTGTCCTGGAACTAGCTCTTCTAGAGCAGGCTGGCCTCTAACTCACAGAGATCCACCTGCCTCTGCTCCTGAGTGCTGGGATTAAAGGCTTGCGCCACCACCGCCTGGCCTCTTTTCTCTTTATTAAAGAAGCACCCTGACCCTTGTCAGATTCAGGCTCCATGACAGTGCCAGGGACCCCATGAGAAGTCATACTGTATTACCGCCACTCAGCTCCACGCTCCAGAGTCTTTGCTGGTTCATCAGAGTCAGACAGGTTTCAGCCACGTGGAAGGTTGAAGGGGACTGATAAGCTCCAGTGGGTGGAGGAGCAAGAGAGTAGTGAACATAGGTGGATAAAGTGGGTGGATAGATGGTTCTTTAGACTGAGTGGGCGGATCCCAGGGTGAACATGTAGCCACAGGGGTGGGTAAGTATGGAACGGTGCAATGGCTGGACAGGTGAGTGACTGGCTGGGCACAGGATGGATAGGCAGGTGGTTGAGTGGGTCCATGTTTAGGCTTGTGTAGATGGATGGGCAAGAAGATGGGTATGAAAAATAAGTATATGGCAGGATGTGTAAGAGGTAAACCATGGCTGATGTCTTTATGACAGACAGGGATATTTGGGGATTGGACAACAGGCAGACTCACCAAGTATAATGGTGTGCACTGGTAACCTCAGCTCCTTGGGAGGCTAAGGTGGAAGGATCACAAGTTCAAAGCCAGTCTGGACAACTCAGCGGGAACTCGTCTCAAAATGTTAGGGGCAAGAAGAGATGGTGATGTTTGTAACGTGCTCTCCATGCAAGTGTGAGGACCAGAGGCAACACCCACAGATAACTCTGGGTGTGGCAGTGCATTCCTGTGCCTGCAATCCTGGTGGAGGCAGTAAAGTCAGCAGGATCCCTGTCTAGCCAATCAGTGAGCTCCAGATTCAATGGCAGACACCATCTTCAAAGATAAAGTGGAAGTCTGGCAGTGGTGGCACGCACCTTGACTCCTAGCAATCAGGAGGCAGAGGCAGGTGGATCTCTGTGAGTTCGAGGCCAGCCTGGTCTACAAAGCGAATTTCAGGACAGCCAGGGCTACATGGAGGAATTCCTGTCTTCAAAAACACAAGAAACAAAAAGAAAACAAACCCCAAACAACAGCAACAACAAAAGTGGAGAACTGTAGAGGAAGATAACCAAGGCTGACTTCCGGTCTCCACGCACATGCACACATTCATGTGTGTCCACATGCACACATGTGCACAATAACATACACAAAATAATAATAAATAAAATCTATAAAAGAGGGGCACACTGGAGATAGAGGTCTAGGTCATGGCAAGCAGAGCCACGTTAGGGCCTAGGAACCCAGTCCTTGCCTCTGCCTGACTCCAGGCAGCGGGAGCTCCACTTCCAGTACCTACAGTTGGTGGCATCGGTGGAGCAGCACCAGCAGAAGTTTCGTTCCCAAGCATCTGTCATCGATGAGATTGTCGACACTGCATTTGAGGTGAACCAAGAAGGATGAGAGGGGGAAAGGTAGAGAGAGGGTTGGGGGAGGAGCTCTTACCCTGAGTGGTTCTGAGTAACAGGTGTGGCATTGGCAAAGGCTGGCCCTGGCTCTCTCACACACACCCTATCTGACCCCACAGGCTGGAGAAGAGGATTTCGGGAAATGACCCTGAGGAGTACCACCATATTGACTTGAGTCTTTGGCAAGTGGCCGACCAGGATGGATTGGGACAAGTCCCTAACTCTGCTGGCATTCTTATCCAGAACCATGCTGGACTCAAGTCCCAACAGAGTTTTAAAAAGCCCAGGTGGCTCTGTGTCCTCACTGGCTAGCCTGAAGCAAAAGTAGGGGAGTTGGAGAGTGTGCTGCAGGCATGTGTCAGGAGTTGCATGCGGAGTTGGAGAGTGTGCTGCAGTCATACGTCAAGAGTTGCATGCGGAGTTGGAGAGTATGCTGCAGTCATACGGCAAGAGTTGCATGTGGAGTTGGAGAGTGTGCTGCAGGCATACGTCAAGAGTTGCATGTGGAGTT
>NC_022015.1:40115370-40121986 GCF_000317375.1 Microtus ochrogaster
TGTCAAGAGTTGCATGTGGAGTTGGAGAGTGTGCTGCAGGCATGTGTCAGGAGTTGCATGTGGAGTTGAAGAGTGTGTTGTAGTCATACGTCAAGAGTTGCTTGCGAGCCGGGCCGTGGTGGCGCACGCCTTTAATCCCAGCACTCGGGAGGCAGAGGCAGGCGAATCTCTGTGAGTTCGAGACCAGCCTGGTCTACAGAGCTAGTTCCAGGACAGGCTCCAAAGCCGCTCAGAGCCACAATGCTTTCGAAGGGATCAAAAGGGTAACACAGAAAGAGGAGCCTGTTGCTGGGTGGTGGTTCCAGGACAACCAGGACCATTACACAGAGAAACGTGTGTCAAAAAAACAAAAACAAAAAGCAAGAAAAAGAAAAAAAGGAGCCTGGGGTGGTGATGGAGGAGCAAATTCAAAGTCCTCTGCTAATTGGAGAAACGCCTGTCTGGCCTGAGGTCGGGAGAAAAAGAACAGACTGGAACATCCCAGAATCATCAGGATTTCATGATTCTCCAGACATGGGTTCCAGCACCTAGGAACTCAGGCTTACCAGGACCCCCAGCATCTAACATAAGGGTACCTACCCAGTGGGAATATTAGGAACCCAAAAGGTCAATGGTGGTGCACACCTTTAATCAGAGCACTCAGGAGGCAGAGGCAGGTGGACCTCTGAGTTCAAGGTCAGCCTGGTCTGACAGCCAGGGCTACCCAGAGAAACCCTGTCTTGAAAAACCAAAAATAAATAAAAATTAAAAAGAACCCAGAGGTTTGAAAAAAGTGGGGGAAGAGCTAGTGTGACGGCTGGGTGGCGAAGATCACTTGCTGATCTTCCAGAGGACCCAAGCTCAGTTCCCAGCACCCACATCAGACAGCTTACAACCACCTATAGTTCAGGTCTAAAGGACCTGACAGTTTCTTTTAGCCTCCATGGGCACTGCATTCACATGCCCAACCCACATACAGACACGCATGCATGCACATAAAATATTCCAAAAACCCCTAGAGGTTAAAGGTCACTGATATCCCCTTCCCCACCCGTGTGAGACCACAAAACCTAGTAAAGGGGTAGAGGAGGCCTTTAACTTTCCTGGCCTCAGAGCCGATCAGGACAGGGCCGTGTGACATGGACCAACTACTGTTCGAAGAAGGACACAGAAAATGGCTGCTTCTGTCAGGCTGCTTTAGATGAGTCCCACATGCACGGTCCGAGCCCCGGAAGGATGTCCAGAGAGAGCCCGTGTCCACATGGGACTGCCAGTGGAACGCTTGTCTGTGCTAAGCATTGAGTAGCGTGATGCTCACTCCTGCCCCAGGGTCTCCCCACCAAGGGTTAGCTGTCTTCCATCATTTATAGCAACCTTACTCTTAGTGGAGGCCGGTCCAGGGGTCACGTAGCCTGGAGGGACTCCAGAATGGGAGCTGGAGGGTGGTCAGACCAACACCCACCCTGACCACTGGCTTTTGCCAGGAAGCAGTGCAATCTCTGGGACTTTAAGACAAACATTGCTTGGTGGAAACTCCTCTCCGAAACTTGCTTAGTCACACCTAGGCCCAGGAATACACCAAGCAGAGGAAATGCCATCTGGGATTTGGGCACAGGTTCCAGGGGTGGAGAAACTACTACATGGGCTTTCTGGAGTCCTGCCTCTCCCCAGACCTCACACACTGTACCGGCTCCAGCTCCATGCTGGTATCTCCTGCTTGGTAAACCCTGGGAACCCTTCCAAGCAGTGACTGCATAGTACAAACTGAACTGCTGTGGATATCAGGTTCCAGCAGACGCAGGGCTGCAAGTGTCCCCTATGTCAGTATCAAATCCAGCCCCTCAGTGTGTCAGGCTTCCCAGGTGGCACTCTGTCTCCATTCTCTCCCTGATGTGGCCTTTGAGGGCTGTAGACAGGACCCCAGTTGTAACTGCTGCTCATGAGGCCACAGCGTTGGGAGGGAGGAGGGGGTCAGACAGGAACAAGAGAGGTGTGAGGCCTTTCTTAGAAAGGAGAAGGCAGCCGGGTGGTGGTGGCGCACGCCTTTAGTCCCAGCACTTGGGAGGCAGAGGCAGGCGGATCTCTGTGAGTTCGAGACCAGCCTGGTCTACAAGAGCTAGTTCCAGGACAGGCTCCAAAACCACAGAGAAACCCTGTCTCGAAAAACCAAAAAAAAAGAAAGGAGAAGGCATGAACTGTGACAAGTGGTGTCTGGTCACTCTCCACACCACCCTGTGACGCCAGCTTGAGCCTAGCACCTCCTAGTGCTCTCAAAGCAACCAGTGGGCTATGGCCTGTCCCCAGGGTAGATGTGTGTTAGTGTGTCTGAGCAAGACTTCCGGACACGATTCAAGGGCTGGCTTGCAGGGTTGGGGAGCTCATCTCTAGGTTACTTGCTGCACGTATTTTCTGCCTGTTGTCTCTACTTGTGTGTTTCTAGGCTGTGTTTCTAGCATTTTCAGGGCATGTCGCCTGAGTGGTTCCTGTGACTGGCCCCACCTCTTTCATTTGACCATGTGTATGACAGGAATTATAACCACAACGAAGCCCACAGAGAACGTAATACCTGTTTTCCCCAATCCAGCAGGACACTAGATGGACCCTGCTGCCTCCTGTGAAAGCCGCCCTCCAGGGTAGCAGGCTGGCTCTTGTTCCCTCCAGTGTTCCAACACCCGGGGCCCAGGTTCTTTTAGGAATCTTGCCCAAAGCAAAGCACTGAGAAAATCCCTCTGGGGAGGATGCGAGAGGCAGGTTCCTAACTTCACGGCCTCTTGGCCTATGGGGATGCTGATGGAGAGGAGGTCACTTCCTGCTACCAGTGTGCAGGAGAATATTTGTGACCTAGGAGCCAAGTGCCCTGGAGCCCACAGAGCTGAACATCGGTGCACACCTTACACTATTCCCGAGTACTGAGAGTTTAGCGGGCTTCCCTTCAAGTGTTTATAGTGTGGGCCTAACTGGATTGCAAACTGCCTGGAGGCCCCTCAATGTAGCCAGAGTCATGTCCTGTAAGGCCAGCTCTGGACTAGTGCCAAGGCCTCAAAGGCTGAAGTTGGAACTTGACATCCCCGTATGTATGCGGCCAAACATTTCAGACACTGAGACATGAGACAGTGCTGTGGTTGCTGTCCCAGAATGTTCCCTGCTGAAGGGAGAAACGATATTGTGAGCTCCCTGTAATTCTGCTGTCGGACGCTCTGTACCACTTCCTCATCTGAGAGCAATGAAAAGATCAACGTGCTGGCCTGGATCATCAGCCCTTGCAGCCCTCCTGACGGCAGTTTCTGACTATCTTTTCTCATGAACTCAGGAAGAGATGCCGGTCCTGTTCACACAGACGTCCCTCTGCAACAGTCTCGTCTCAGGGCTTCATCCTCTGTTTTTGTTTGGCTGCTTTTGGGTTTTTTGTTTGTTGTTTGTTTTCGAGCCTGGATTTCTCTATGTAACAGCCCTGGCTGTCTTGGAACTCACTTTGTAGACTAGGCTGGCCTCGAACTCCCAGAGATCTGCCTGCCTCTGCCCGCTGAGCACTGGGACTAAAGGTGTGTGCCACCACCGCCTGGCCCATCATCCCTCTTCTGTGACATTCCTTCTCCCTTACCTCCAAGACTACTGGAAGTGTCTGAAGAACCTCTTTCCTATTGAGGGATGCACCCTCAGTACTGCCTCAGGCCAGTCAGCAGGGGCTCTCTGGGGGTTAGGGCAGAGGGCCTGTCAGCTGAAGAGTTCTGAGAGTCACTAGGAGCTGAGTGAGAGCCGGGATGAGTGAATACACAGGAGAACTCAATGCAAGAAGCCACGCTAAGAATTTATTTCAGCAGATGGGGCCCATGGCCCTGAGGTCCCTCCACCACTGTGCTGGTTCCCATGGGGTCTCGTCACTGTCCCCTGGGGCAGGTTACACCACCTTACAGTCATGCTTCAGAAGCTGAGTGGTGTTCTTCCAGGGGACTTCAAGGAGCTCAAAGTTGCAGCGCAGCTTCTGAGGAGAGAACATGGTGGACAAGGAAGGTGAGCTTGGTGCCAGCCTCCTCCTCCCAGCAGTCAGCCTCCTGCCTGCCACATCTCTCTGCAGCCAGGGATAGATGACCAGTGGTACCCAAACATGAAGTCAGATGTCAGGAGATGATCCCAGGTCTATCAGGCAACTCCCACCCCAAGAAGAAACCCCAAACTCTCCTCCCTGCACCCCACCCTGGCCTGAGTCACACAAAGACCAGACAGGACAGGTCCAGCCAGGCCTTTGCCTGGCCAGATAGACAAGTCAGGATGGGCAAGCTAAGGGCCTCAGACGCTGCAGAGCGCTGGACTGGGGTCAATGTTGTTACCTCTTGCTGCACTCCTGCGGCCAGAGGGCAGGTGGTGAGGTCCATGTGATCTCCAGAGACTCTGGTCTTTCTGCACTCTGTGCTCTCTAAGACCATAGTCAGATAGTACTTGAGGCCAGCCACCAGCTGGGAAAAGACAGGCAGGTCAGAGATACCTGGGAGCCCAACCGAGGTACGCGTCTACACTTTCCCTCCAAGTCTTCAACTTCGCCTGGCAAATGCAACACTCTGACCTAAGAATTCAGACCCGGAGTGGAGGTGGGGCTTCTAGGTGTAACCTGGGGTGGAGGCAAAGCTGCAGGCCTCACAGGAGGTTATAGAGCCCCTGTGTACACCTGTCTGTAACTGGGGCAGATGTGGAGAATGGCGGGTGATACCTGCTCTGCCTGGGGCCCCTCCCACTCCATCTAACACGGTTAGGGAAGTGAGGTTAGTGATGCCAAAAATGATTGAATCCTGATTTTTTTTATATTCAGATAACGTTGGTTGCCTTAGGTTTTGTCATTTGTCCGTTTTTGTTTGTTTTTAACTATTTTGTAAAATGGGCTTGGCGTCATGGTTGTCTTAGTGCTGTTTGGTATCTGGCCATCAGCTCTCCGGCCTGTCCCTGTCCCTCTCCTCCACAGCCACTCTGTCCCACTCTGTCCCACCACCACCAGCCACTATACCTGATACGCTGCATCGACGATTTTGGTGTCTCGAAAGTAGTAAAGGCTGTTGCTGCCCATATTGTAGGTGCTCACAGCGACCTGTGCGGCCCTCTTCACCCGGGGATCGTTGGGAGACAGGTTTTGGCGTTCTCCGATCCTGCGGCTTCGCAGCTCGGCACGGGCGTCCGGGGACAGAGTCAGGAGGCAGAGTGCGAGCAGGGCCAGGCCCATCGCCAGCGGGAAGTGAGGACGCTCCATAGCCACAGATGTCAGTGCCAGAGCTCCATCCTGTGCGGCTTTTACAGGCTCTCGGGGCCCCGCCCGGCTCCGCCCACCACCTGCCCTTCTCCCTTAGCAGGCTTGGGCCCGCTGCAGGTGCCTGGAGGCGGGTGTACCACCCCCACCTAAGTCCTGGAAGGACCAGGGGTGGCGCGGAAGTTCCAGAACCTCTACGTGTAAAGTTGCTGGCCTGTCATCTCTACCATCCAGGAAGGAGAGGACAGTGACAGTTCACCAGCGCTAAGGGCCACCCGAAGGGACAGGACCCTGAACCTAAAGTGTGAACTGCCAAAAGCAGCTATGGTTGAGATCTTGCTATGGCCGTCGCTTTCTTGTGCTGTGATTCGTAGAGAAATTGCAACCTCGGGCCTCCATTTCTTCTTCTGGAAAATAAACCCAAGGATTCATTGAACTGACATAGGCAAAGCGCCTCCGAGCAGCTGGGTGCTGTGCAAACAGTAGGTGGGTAGACAGGAGTCCGTACTACCGAAGTCACACTACTGAATTCTCACAGCCACCATGACATGGGGTGACCGGAGCTTGCGCTTTGTAGAGGTGGGAACAACACAGAAGGGAGAACTAATTGCTTAAAGACATGAGCTGGTCCCCAGCAAGTGAGGACGTGTGTGTGTGTGTGTGTGTGTGTGTGTGTGCGTGTGCGTGTGTGCGTGTGTGTGATAAAACAAGGTTTTCTATGTCCGAGGCTGACCTTGAACTTGTTGTGGAGTTCAGGATGACCTTGAACTCCTGATTTTTCTGGCCTCTACCTTCCCGTACTGGGATTACCGTCATATTTTTATGTGGCACTGAAAAATTAATCCAGGGCTTCCCGGATGTTAGACAAGTGCTCTACCAAATGACGCTACAGCCCCATTTAGTTTTGTTGGGCTGGAACTTAGGATCGCGTGTCTGCTGGGCAAAACTTTACCACTGAGCTGTAATCTTCAGCCCTCTTTCTACTCCTTTTCAGACAGGGTCTTGTTCAGTCTCCCAGCTGACCTGACCTTGCTCTATAGCCAGGCAGGCCTTCAATCTTTGACTCTCTAACTTCAGGTTAGGGATTACAAACCTATGCCACCAGCACCAGCTCAAATCTGTGGTTTTGTTTTGTTTTGTTTTGTTTTTCGAGACAGAGTTTCTCTGTGCTGCTTTGGAGCCTGTCCTGGAATTCGCTCTGTAGACCAGGTTGGCCTCAAACTCAGAGATCCGCCTGCCTCTGCCTCCCGAGTGGTGGGATTAAAGCTGTGTGCCTCCACTGCCTGGCTTCAAATCTGTGTTCTTGCCAGGCGGTGGTGGCGCACGCCTTTAATCCCAGCACTCGGGAGGCAGAGGCAGGCGGATCTCTGTGCTTTGGAGCCTGTCCTGGAATTCGCTCTGTAG
>NC_022015.1:40122086-40129213 GCF_000317375.1 Microtus ochrogaster
AATCCCAGCACTCGGGAGGCAGAGGCAGGTGGATCTCTGTGAGTTCGAGGCCAGGCTGGTTTACAGAGTGAGTTCCAGGACAGCTAGGACTATTACACAGAGAAACCCTGTCTTTAAAAAACAAAAACAAAATCTATGTTCTTAATCCAGAATGAATTTGAAAGGTGAGAACTGCCCCCAAAGGAGAGGGTGTCCTTCCAGTTGCCATCTTACTAACTGGGTGGCTTTGGATAAGTCACTCAGGCCTCAGTGTCCAGTGGGGAAAGGAGTGACAATTCTTACCTCCTAAAGCTGCTCTGACAACAGTGGTTCCAGGCCAGGGACACTGGGCATACCCTAGGAGTACTAGCAAATTCAGAAATCCTGTAGTATTTTGGAAGAACCCCGTGACTGCTTGGGGATTTGGCACTGCTCCTTTCCCCAAGGATCTTTTATTTTGTTTGTTTTTAACCAGTTCATTCCCTTTCTTGCCTCTTTTCTTTTTTTCCTGTTTTTGAGGAGGAGGAGGGGGGATGCTCATACCTCTCTGCATGGGGAGGAAGTGGACACATGCCATTGCATGCACATGTAGATGGTCAAAGGTCATCTTTCCAGAGCTGGTTCCTCCTTCTATCATATGAGTTCTGATGTTTGAACCCAGGTTTTCAGCCTTGGTAGCAAACATCTTAACACCCCCCCCCCCGAGCCATCTTACTGGCCCTCCTTGGCGATCTTAAATGGGACTTGGAAGAAGCAGGGCTTTCAGTTCCTGGCAGACGATTAGTATTTGACTAGAAACTCTGCTGTGGTAAGGATAACACACAGTACACCCTTCCCCCAATGCTAGACCCTCCGAATGCCAGGGTCAGGAGGCAGTGATTTCCCAGCCCAGAGTGCCATCTTCACCCCATCCAGCTACACGCTTGCTCCACCCTACAGCCCCTCATGAAAGACAAACTGCCAATGAGAGGCATGGTGTCTCCCACCTGTGATCCCAGCACTGGGCAGCAGAAACAGGCGGATCTCTGCGAGTTCAAGGCCAGCCTGGTCTAGAGTGAGTTCCAGGTCGGGGCTACATAGTAGACGTGTGAGGCTTTGTATCAAATATATATATATATATATATGTATTTGATTCTTATAGTCTTAACCAGGCAGGGGCCCTGAGTTGAGGGACGCTGGTGAGGAAGTAGAACAAGAAACAGGACAACTCACAAGGGACTCGCGGGTGAAGCAGCTCCAAGCGGCCAGGGAGCCTCCCAGCTCCGAGCTCACACAGCTCACCTGGCGTGGAGTCCAGTCTCAGTACCTCCTACGGCTCCCTCAAAAATCCCTCAGGTGGAGGGGCTGGGGAGATGGCTTGGTGCCCACCACACGAGCATGTGGATCTGAGTTCAGATCCCCAGCACCCACAAAGTAGATGGGGAGGTTCTTGGAGTTCATTGGCCAGCCAGGCTGGCAGAACTGTGCGCTTCCAATTTAGTGAGAGATTCTGTCCCTGAAAATAAGGAGAGCAACTGAAGAAACCACTACTGAGTTCTGGCTTCTACACGCGTTACTGACCCCTGAGAGTAGATGAGTCCCTAGTACTGACACCTACGCTACCTACCACTGCCAGTGAAGTCAGGGAGTCTTAGATACCACAATCTAGCAATTTCCAAGGACTTTTCAACACCCTGGCCTCTTCTTACAAGGTGGTTGGGCTTGTTTACAAATGCATGATTCAGAGAGTTTATCTGGGGTCATTTGACTAAACTTGAGTCCTGGAGGGAACGAATGTGGGGGAACAGTGATTAACAATCCGGGCTCTTGCTATATGCACCTGGCTAGCACCCGGGAGGTCATTCTCGGGGTGGCTCTGCAGGGCAGTGGCTATTGCTTCTTCCTACTAAGAAATGCAACCACAGGGGAAGGGTCGGTAGAGAGGCCTGGGGTAGCATCCACATGCTAGCAGCATCCCGGTACATGAGCGCCAGGCTCTTCCACAGGGATATGAGGTGCACTGCGTGGAGAACTGCTCTTTACAGGTACTGCCCTGTCCTGTGACCTCCCATAAAGCTCATAATTGGTCTTCCTCACTGGCCACAGGACTTTGTCTCAGTTTCACTGAGACCCCCCCCCAGAGACCCCCAACATAGGTTGTCTACAGCACTCTTCTCTGATACTAGCCCAGTAGATCTTGATACACCACATAGACCGTTCTTGCTGGGCTCAGACGCTCCAGGGCCTTACTGCTGTCCCCAGAATGCTCTTGCCTGGGCCTACAAGTAGGCGGAGGACTCTCTGCCTGCCAGGCTCTGCTCCTTCTCTGTCACACCACATCCTGGAAAGAAAACTTTACAACAAGGACACCTGTGGCCACACAGTGACTAAGGGACACCTGCGATCCAGCCGTGGCTTCACGAAGGAGTTCCCCTAAATGCCAGGGCCTTCCTCCCTTCTGCAGCTGGCTGAGGCTTCCCATCTGTGCTCTGTGGAACGGAAGAGACACGTCTCAGGGCAGTGGAGCAAACTGCTTCAGAACCCTGGGAGTAACGAGGGATTTGTTGAGCACAAGGCCTATCTCTTTATCCTGAGACAGCAGTGGCACACGGAGAGCCCTGATCTTTGTATGGAGGGGACACCTAGATCAGGATGGACACTGTCAGCTCCCACTGCATGTGTCCAGTACTACTCAACTGCCACCTGGCAGGGCAAGGAAGGGGCTGTGGGTTATGTTCATCTAGGCAGCCCCTGCTCCTTCCTTCCCAGGGTGAAAGGAAAGATCCCCCAAGCCCTGGAATGCATGGGCTGGTTCACCAGAAGCTCCATGCCACAGCCGAGCACGAAAGACTGGAGGGGCTGAGGGGCTGAATGCTGGCTGGGCATGAGGCTGAAGGAGAGGTTCACCCATGTCCTTAGGCCAGTGGGTGGGTAGGCCCAACCTGCAGGACACTGTATATAAACGCTAGACAACCTCCTCCTCTGCTCCCTGACCAGCATGTCTCTTGGTCTCTTTGGTAGCTCAACTGAGATAGCTCTGGCCCTGTGAGAGGCCACTTTATTATTCTGTACACTCTAAAGGCTCTTTGTCCCCTGCTGCCCCAGCACTGATCCAGGAACTTATGTGGGTTGCAATACTGAACGCTGATAAAAGGTTCATGACTTGCCAATCTGTCTCAGGCACAGCCCATGGCCCAAGGGATCCTTCAGAAACAAAGCCTGTGGGAGAGCCAGAAAAACAAATGATTAGGAAACAACCTGTCACACAGGGTCCCACCAGGGTCTAGGAGAGAGCCAGGAGGACAGAGCCAGGACAGAGCCAGGACAGAGCCAGGAGGACAGAGCCAGGAGGACAGAGCCAGGAGGACAGAGCCAGGAGGACAGAGCCAGGAGGACAGAGCCCGGAGGACAGAGCCAGGAGGACAGAGCCAGGAGGACAGAGCCAGGAGGACAGAGCCAGGACAGAGCCAGGAGGACAGAGCCAGGACAGAGCCAGGAGGACAGAGCCAGGTAACCAATATAAACTGGAGCCAGGGAAGCGTTTGATAGAGGTCTTCACTGCTTGGCTCTGACTACAGGCTGGCAGAATTAGGGCTGCAGTGTGGATAGGCTATGGCTTAACCAAGGCCCTGCCTAGGCATACTGGGACTGTGTGACAGTGTCATGTATGCAGGTGAGGCAAGAGAGGAAGATAGGGAAAGTTCTAGACATGTAAAGGAAAAGGACTCCCTCATGCCAGCGTTAGATGAAGTCTTTCACCAGTTGAGGATCAAGGATTCTAACACAGTTAGCATCTTCTCGGGGCCTTTCTCCTTTCCTAGCTGTAAACTTGCAGTTTTCTAGGAATTTCAGCAGAAATCCTATTTTAGTGACTTTCCCTGAAGAAGACCACACCCCTTCCCCAGAGACAACTCAGAGGTAATGAGAACTTGTTTCTTTTCCAGGGGCAGGGGTTTAGCTTCCATGCCCACGTGACAACTTACAACTCCCTGAAACTCCATTTCTAGCGCATGTAACACTCTCTTCTGGCACTGCACACATGTGGTACACAGACGTACATGCAGGTGAACACTCATACACATAAAGTAAAAACAGCTGGGATGGTGGCATATGCCTTTAACCCCAACGCTGTGGAGGCAAAGGCAGAAGGATATATCTGTGAGTTGGAGGCCAGCCTGATCTATATAGCCGAGTCCCAGGACAGCCAAAGAGACCCTGTCTCAAAAATCAAACACATAAAATAACAACAACTATTTTTATTTTATTTTGTTTTTGCTTTTTTGAGACAGGGCTTCTTTGTATAACAGCCCTGGCTATCCTGGAACTCACTCTGTAGATCAGGCAGGTCTCAAACTCACAGAGATCCTCCTGCCTCTGTCTCCAAAATGCTAGAATTAAAGTTGTGCACCACCACTGCCTGGTTTGTTTTTAATCTTTTTAAATTTATTTTATTTGTTCATTTATTTTTATACCCTGACCACCCTTCCCCCTCCCTCCTCTCCTCTCAATCCTTCCTCTCTTGTTTTTGATTTTTCTTCTGTGTCGGCTATCTTCCAATAGCTCTCCACAATGACAATACAATAGAAAGGGGAGAGGTACCCTATGTCCTCTAGGCCTTTTAGGAAACATGGAGCTGTTCCTTTGGCCACATCCTTGAGAATCCCCGAGAAGGGTGACACTGCAGATATCAAGAGCATGGCACTGACTGTTCATAAGGAAGCGGACTGTCTAGGTCACTCAGCATACTGTTGGCCTCCTTGTAAACAAGCAAGTTAAGGGCCAGAGTCTTGCCAAAAGAATTAATTTGAGGGTTACGAAGGCAGCTTTCTGAAAATGGTGAAGGAAAACAATCAGGAGAAAAAAGGAAAGCGGAGGGAAAGGCCTTCAGGTTCAACTGCAGCACCAGCCTGCTCCACCCTAAAGGAGGGCACTTAGGACCAGCAAAAGGAGCCTGAGCTGCGGAGAGGAGCTATTCCTCGAGTAAGACTGTGTTGTCTGCACACCACATGTGTGTGTCCAGTGACCTCAGAGGCCGGAAGAAGGCACTGGATCACCTGGGACTGGAGTTACAGATGGTTATAAGACACACGTGGGTGCTAGGGAAGAGAAACCAGTGCTCTTAGCTGCTGAACTATCTGATCAGCCCCCCAACACCGTATGCAAACACCAGGCATTCATGTAGCACACAGACATGCAGACAAAACACTCATACATAAAATAAAAATGAACAAAAAACAAAAACCAAACAAAGCCCCTACTCAACATGTAGGTGTGTCTTACTTACCCTTTCCTTGAGCACCCACGACAGGCAGCTCCCCAGTTCCTGTAACTCCAGCTCCAGGGGTTCTGAAGCACTCTTCTAGCCTCTCAGGACACCCACATAACGTGTGGCACAGAAACATAAATAAAAATAAATCTTCTTTAAAATTTTTTGTTTGTTTTTTGGGATAGGGTTTCTCTGTGTAACAGCTCTGGCTGTCCTGGAACTCACTCTGTAGACCAGCCTGGCTTCAAACTCAGAGATCCGCCTGCTTCTGCCTCCCGAGTGCTGGGATTAAAGGGACAACCACCCAGTTTATAAAAGTAACCGAATAAGCTTATTCTTTTTTTTATTTTTTTTTAAATATTTATTTTATTTATTTATTATGTATACAATATTCTGTCTCTGTGTATGCCTGCAGGCCGGAAGAGGGAACCAGACCTCTTAACAGATGGTTGTGAGCCACCATGTGGTTGCCGGGAATTGGACTCAGGACCTTTGGAAGAGCAGGCAATGCTCTTAACCACTGAGCCATCTCTCCAGCCCCTCTTTTTTTTTTTTAGAGACAGGGTTTCTCCGTAGCTTTTGGTTCCTGTCCTGGTACTAGCTCTTGTAGACCAGGCTGGCCTCAGATTCACAGAGATCCGCCTGCCTCTGCCTCCCGAGTGCTGGGATTAAAGGCGTGCGCCACCACCGCCCGGCTACACCTTATTCTTTCCCTGAGTGCCTTTTTAATTTTACTAAACTCCAAATCTACTTCATTCTGGTTCCTTCTGAATTTCTTTTCCAAGTGGAAGCCAAAGCCACAGTTTTTTTCCCCTGAGTTGATGTTCTAAAAGATTAGAGGACCTCTTCAGCCTGTTGGGCACCAGCATGGTGTGTCTGTCCCAGCCTCAGCTGATACCTGAACTGTGAAGGAAATGGCAGCCACGTAAATGAAATCTCAGAGAAGCTCATACCACCAGTTTGGACACCAGGTGGCTGGGGACTGGAGGGTGGGGGATAGGGGGTTGCGGGGGGCATAGCTGGTCTGGCTATGGCCACCTTCCAGGGTGAGCTGTACACACTGCCTGCTTCACTGAGCCTCACCTCCATGCAAGACAAGTGTTCCTGCTCTGTTTCTCCATAGTTTCTCTTTATACTTCTGTTGTTCCATGACAATGGCATAAAACATACGTTTCTCTTGACAAACAATTACAGATTCAACACAGATTTCTAGACTTCAGGCCAAGAAATGGAGCTGCTACAGCAGGTGTTTTACAGCACACCTGTAATCCCAACACACTGGAGGTTGAGGATCAGAAGTTCAAGGTCATTCTCGGCTACAAGCAAATGTGAGGCTAGCCTGGGCTCATGAGTCCTCTGAGTCAAAAGAAGAGGGAGGACAAGGGAAGAGAAGAGAAGAGAAAAGGGAGGTGAGGAGAAAGGGGGGCAGAAGAGAAGGGAAAGAAAGGGAAGGGAAAGAAAGGGAAGGGAGGAGAGGGGAGGGAGGAGAGGGGAGGGGGGAGAGGGGAGGAGAGGAGAGAAGAGAAGAGAAGAGAAGAGAAGAGAAGAGAAGAGAAGAGAAGAGAAGAGAAGAGAAGGAAAAAGAGCTGGAGAGACGGCCAACCCTTAAGAGCACTGACTTTTACAGGACCCCGTTTCAATTCCCAACACCCACATGGCAACTCACAACTGTCTATAACTCCAGTTCCAGGGGATCCGACACCCTCACATGGACATACGTGTAGGGAAAACATGAACACACATAAAATAATAAAAGGTAAATCATTTGGAGCTGGAGAGATGTCAGTGGTTAAGAGCACTGACTGCTCTTCCAGAGGACCTGGGTTCAATTCCCAGCATCTACAGAGTGGCTCACCACTGCCTGTATCTCCCCAGCTCCAGTTCTGATTTTTTTTTTTTTTTT
>NC_022015.1:40129938-40138614 GCF_000317375.1 Microtus ochrogaster
TGTTCTGTCTGTGTGTATCCCTGCAGGCCAGAAGAGGGCACCAGACCTCATTACAGATGGTTGTGAGCCACCACGTGGTTGCTGGGAATTGAACTCAGGACCTTTGGAAGAGCAGGCAATGCTCTTAACCACTGAGCCATCTCTCCAGCCCCAAAAAGAACCACGTGGTGGCTCACAACCATCTGTAATGAGGTCTGGTGCCCTTTTCTGGCCTGCAGGCATACATACAGACAGAACATTGTATACATAACAAATACATACATACACACATACATACATACTTACATACATACATGTCTTAATCCTTAGCACTTGGGAGGAGAGGCTGGCAGATCTCTGTGAGTTTAAGGTCAGCCTGGTCTACAGAACAAGTTCCAGGACAGCCAGAGATGCTACACAGAGAAACCCTGTCTCGAAACAAAACAAATCAAACAAACAAACAAAAAAGTCACATGTAATGAATGACACAGGGACAAGAGGAGCCCAGAGCCTTGCTGGCCAGACAGCCTAACACAGTGGTTCTCAACCTTTCTAATGCTGCGACCCTTTAATACAGTTCCTCATGTTGCAGTGACCTCCAACCATAAAATTACTTTTATTGCTATCCCATAACTGTAATTTCGATATTACTATGAGTTATAATATAAATATCTGTATTTCCCAATGGTCTTAGGTGACCCCTGTGAAAGGGTCATTTGACTCCCACGGGTTGAGAAGCAGTGGTCTCTGAATTCAGTAAGAGACCTTATTTCAAAAGCTCTGATGGAGAGTGATTGAGGATGACACACCACATTGATCTCTGGCCTTCCCAGAAATGTTCACGCACAGTAACACGGACACTTATCCACATAGGCACAGAAAGGGAAGACATGGGAAGATCAGTCCTAGCCTATGCCTTTTTCCTCCTTTCTACTTCCAAAAATAATAATGATGGATTTTTCTTCAATATTGACTTTTTGTTTTGTTTGAACACTGTCTCCATATGTAGCCAAGCTAACCTGGTACTCTCTGCCCGTCCCCTGCACCTGCTCCTTGCATGCTGGGATTTCGGGCATGTGCTGCTATGCCTGACACCGCTATTGGCTCTGCAATATGCATCGTCTTGCTTTTTATTGAGTTTTATCATACATGTTTGGATCACTAAGCAAGATTTAACTTCTTAACTTTGCGTGAAAGGAACCATACTACTTTTCTTTATTTTCTCAATACTATCTCAATATTTACCTGCTGTATTTGACTGCTAGGAAATTCCTCTCAGCCCCTAGGATCCTAGCCTGGGCCTGAAACTGTCAAAACCTAGGGCACCTGGTGACCGGGTCCTGGTGACCAGGAGAGGACAGTTGGGGGATGGAAGCAGACAAAAGTGAGGTCAGAGGATTCTCTCAGGAGAAAGGGCATAGCCTGTGAAGAGGGAATGCTGTGGCATGATGCTCGGAGCCAGGTCTCTCACAGTTTGAATCACACTCGCTGTTTAGCTGTGCTGAGCTGAACAGCCTTCTTGCCTCTTGGGGATCATTGCAATGCTGGCTGTGGTGGTCACAGAGTCCCCCGAAATAGGGTGCTTTTCATGCCACCCCTACACCGCCAGTTTGGACAGACGTTACTGATGCTTAGTGCTCACAAAGCACTTAGTCACTGTGTCCTGTCCCAAGTGTGGCTGTGTGTCTGGGCAGGGAGCAAGAGGCTCAGGCTTTGAGCTTGGGAGCCATGCACCCATCTCTGTGTTGTCTCTCTGGGGTGTGCCCTGTGGTGACTTTCCGTGGGTGTTGATTTGTTTGTTTCTTTGGGTTTTTGTTGTTGTTGTGATTTTTTTTTGTTTTCGTTTTGGGGTTGTTTTGTGTGTTTTGTTTGTTTTTGTTTTTTCACGACAGGGTTTCTCTATGTAGCCCTGGCTATCCTGGAGCTCACTCTGTAGAACAGGTTGGCCTCAAACTCACAGAGATCCACCTGCCTCTGCCTCCTGAGTGCTGGGATTAAAGGTATGTGTTACCACACCTGGCTTGTGTTGATGTTTTTGTGGCATGTCCATGGTGTCTCTTTCTCCGTCTGCGTCTGTGTGTCCACTTGTCTGTCTGACTTTTGTGCTAAGGAATTCCTTTGGGAAAGGAATGAAGAAGGATTTCATCTGTCAAGTAAGGTGCTCACAAAATCTTGCACTTGAGGGTAAAATGGCTCCGCAGGTAAAGATGCCGTCACTCACCACTGAACTGAGCTTGATCCCAGGACCCTCGTGGTGGAAGAAGAGAACTAACTCCCACAACCTGTCCTCTGACCTCTACATGAGCTGTGTCATGTGCCTGCCCTCCCTCACACTCAAATTGATAAACTGTATCTCTGAATGATATCTCTCCTCGGGACTCAGCCCACCCCTCTGAGTTCAGTAGATGTGATTTTATTCCTCTGGGGTTGTGTGTCCAGCTCCTGCCAGAGGTCTCTCCCAGGGCAAGACATTGTGCCTCTGAGGAGGATGGAAGGTGGACTGTCCTAGCCTCATGGCCTCCTGTGATTCTGAAGGACAGGCAGCCACCTCAAGCCATCAGCAGGCACAGGAGTGTTTATGGACTTCAGAGTCCTAGACCCCCTGGGTTCATCCGGGACCAGGTGTACTACGTGCTGAGATTATCAGGTACTGGTTCCCTTCAGAGTTCTCACAGATACCCAATGCCCGGGAAGTCTTAGAGCATCGTTGTCCCTCTGTGACTGTGTCTCTTTAGTCTCAACACATATGAAGGGCCCACTACATGAAGGGAGTCTGTGGCTCTGCTTAGAAGTGCTTGAGGGTGGTCCTCTCTGTGTGAGATTCTAGGATATCTGAGGGTCCATATCATAGGCCTGAACCCTGTATGTTCAGTACTGCTGGGGCCAGGACAGCAGACTGCCAGGGGTGACATGGGTACCCTGTCAGCTGTGGGGTCCTGGGAGTCACTGGGATCAGAGTGAGGGTCGGGGTGAATGAAACACACAGAATAAAGCAACGCAAGAAGGAGCGCTGGGCTGAGCGGGGCTGCCTAGCCTTCAGAATCTTGTGACTCTTCTAAAGTCAGACCCAGCCTGGTCCACAGAGCAAGTTCCAGGACAGTCAGGGCTACACAGAGAAACCCTGTCTCAAAGAAGAGGAGGAGGAGGAGAGAGGGAAGGGGAAGGAGGAAGAAGAAGCCCATGACCTGAACTGCCTCCACCACCATGCTTGCTCCCACGGGTCCTGCAGTCCCCTGGAGTGGGTTACACGCGCATACAGTCAAGCCTTCTTTCACTGTTGTGTGCTCACTCGTGTCCAGAGTCAGTGCTTGATGGCACCACCAGCTGGCAACAAGGCAGGTTAGGTCAGGGTACTGGGAGTCCAGCCCGGTTGTCCACATCTCTCCCTTTAGCTTTCCCACTCCCAGTCAAGTGTAGTAAGGGGGTTCTTGTAGAGAGCTGCAGAGGGAGCAGAGGCTTGGCCCCTGCGGGAAGCTGAGGCACCGATGCTCATCTTTCTGAAACAGGGGTGACGAAAGGCACCCACTGTGCCTTCTGGCTCCCTACCCTCCTGACAAGGAGAGGTGAGGTATTTGATTCAAGGCTAGATTCAGTCTTTAAAATTTAGGCAAGTTTTGGTCATAGATTTTGACAGTCATATGATTTTGGAAAGATATTTTATGAAAAGAATTATTTTTCTTTTGAGACAGGGTCACAATAGGAAGTAGAAGTGTAGCCGCCTGCTAAGGGTACCTGAGACCCACTCCAGGGTGGGTTGGATACTTTGCCTTGACCCAGCTTTGAGTGAGCTCTCACCCATATCCACATCAGAACGGTTTCTGACCGATCACCTGATTGGTCGAGCCTCAGATCGTGTTTTCGTTTCATGGTTTGTCTTGTCTTACTGTTTTATGAGACTATCTGACTATGGAGCCCAGGCGCGTCTCGAACTCTCAAGCCCCGTTTCTGCTTCTCATATGTTCAGATTACAGGCATGCCTGCCACACCTGCTACTCCTTGGGATGTCGTTTTTGTTTGCTTTTATCCTATAGCTCTAAAATATCACCAATACACAGGACAGGACACCTGACACAGATGCTCGTTGTGTATGAGATGGTAGACATCGAACCCAGAATTTAACACACGCTAGGTAAATAATAGTTCTACCATTTAATTGCACCTAAAAACCTGTTCAATTCAATAACTACAATTTTATCACCTCAGAGATCAGAAAATGAGAATGCCCCCTATTTGCAAGGCCCTCCGTTATCACTGAACTGTTTTCTCCAAAGATGATGGCCATTATTGCTTTGGCGATTCCTCCCTCTTTCCTGCTGACAAACCCTTTGAGCCAGGGTTAAGTCCAGGGTCTTGTGTGTGCTGAGCAAGCACTACAGCAGCGCCACAATCCTAAGGCCATCACTAATTTTTTGCAATAAGCAGTTTCTTGGTTTTCTTTCTAGTCTTACCATCTACATAGAATTCCTAAGCAAGAATTTGCTTCTGATCGTGAACAGAAGCAGGTCAGGGTGTAGGACTGTACTCCTGGCATTCAGGAGGCTAAGGCAGAAATGCTGTGAGCTTAAGGCCATCTTGGGCTACACAGTGAGGACCAGGCTAGCCAAGACTACACAGCAAGATACAAACACAGAAATCCTAATAATAGACCAACATGGGGTTTTTGGTGCTCTTTTGCTTTTGTTGTGTTTTTTGTTTTGTTTTGTTTTTTGTTTGTTTTGCTTTGGCTGTTTGCTTTTTTAAGGGTTCTCAGTCAGGCAGTGGCAGTGCATACCTTTAATCCCAGCACTTGGGAGGCAGAGGCAAATGGATCTCTGTGAGTTCGAGGCTGCTCTCACAACACGCCCCCCCCTAAAAAAAAGATAGGGTATATATAGTCTTGTCTGTCCTGAGACTTGCTCTATAGACCAGGCTAGCCTTGCACTCACATAGATCTGCCTGCCTCTGCCTCTTGAGTGCTGGGATTAAGGCATGCACTACCAAAGCATGGCAGACACATGATTTTGTGTCCAATATCCCACACCGAGATTCTGAACTACTACTCTGGTTCACTTTCCCTGCCGTCCAGTTCCAAGAACTTATGCTCACACTGGGACCTGCCAGCCTAGACTGCAGGGTCTCACAGACTAGGCAGCTGTGGGCATTTCTTGAAGTTCTGGTGCAGGTACTCAGGAGTCTTACAGGCACGGTCCTAAGAATGGAATCGATGGCTCACCGGGTGTGTCAGTTTTGCAAAATAACACTCAGCTGCTTTTCCACAGTGCTCATAGCAATTACTCCCACCAACTAGGGATCAGTTCCTGTTGCTCCATCTGCTCAACACTTGGTATTGTCTGACTTAGATTTTTGCCAATCAGCTAGGCGTTAATGGTACTTATTTTTCTGATTTCTGATGAAAGTGAACCCTTTCCATGTAGTTTTAAAATCCTCCCTTGTGGCTTTTAGATTTTCAACCAAGTTCCATACTATGCTGTCCTCTTCTTGCAATACTAGGGATTGAGTCCAGGGCCTCATGAATGCTAGGCATTCTACCACAAAGGTACACCCCCAGCCTGCGTTCCCCTTTTCCTTGTGTGTGTGGTGGGGGGTGATGCCTTTGTCTATGCATGTGGAGGTCAGAGGTCAGGCATTATCCTCTATCATTCTCCACCTCACTTGCTGAGAATTGAGCTGTCAGTCAGACAGGCTGGAGGCCTCCTTGGATGCCCTGCTCTGCAATGATGATGGTGTTTCGGGTATGTGCAGCCATGCCAGTTTTTATGTGGGTGCTATGGATTTGAACTTGAGCAAGTTTTACTCCCTGAGCCATCTCCACAGACCACTTTCTCTTTTTTTTTTTTTTTTTTTTTTTTTTTTGGTTTTTCGAGACAGGGTTTCTCTGTGGTCTTGGAGCATGTCCTGGAACTAGCTCTTGTAGACCAGGCTGGTCTCGAACTCACAGAGATCCGCCTGCCTCTGCCTCCCAAGTGCTGGGATTAAAGGCGTGCGCCACCATCGCCCGGCTACAGAGACCATCTTATTAATATTCTCTTCACCATGAGATCATGAAGATTTTTCTCGTCTGGTGCCGTCACCCTCACTTTCCTGAGGGGTCAGCACTCGGATGAGCTGCATTTGCACTATCAAGTCACTGCTCAGGGATGTTTTATTTTTTTACATTTTTTCTTTTATTAAGAATTTTTAAATACAATTTTTTTCTCATTTTACATAGTTATCCCCATTCCCACTCCCTCTCCACCCTTCCCTGCACTCCTAAGAAAGGGCAAGGCTTCCCATGGGGAGTCAACAAAGCCTGACACTTCACTTTGAGGCAGGATCCCCCCCCCCCCATCAGTGACACTTTCTGTTGGTGGAAAGAACACCAAGCAGGAGTGAGTGTAAGCGGAATTGTACCTGGTCCCCACAGTCCTCACCCATATGAGGAAGCTGAGCCTCATTGATCATTGGTTCCATGACAGAACAGTCTACCAAATTACAATCTGAGTTCAAGTGGCTATTTTCTTGCAGCAAGTTCATGGGCAAATTTGCTTTTCTGAGCCCCAAATCTCTTCACCTCTCCAAAATGAAATAATTTAAAAATGCTTACAAAGATGCCAGTTTCAGGCTGTTCACATGAGCTTGACAACAGCGGGACTGGAATTTAGTTTTCACATTTAACTATTTCATTGCTATGGTAGCTGGACAAACAGCAAGTGTCCCACCCGTTCTTCCCAGAGGCGGAGAGCACATGACATGATGACTGGCAGGAGACCTCTTACCTACATCCTATCCACCCTCTTCCTGGTAACTTTGACTCCTACTGACTTTTCCACCAGGTGCTGCCTGACCAACTGTTGACATCTGGAAGCCTACAGCCTACCTGGCTCCCAGGAAGAAATCAACCCACTGTCTCTCCCACATTATTTAGGAATTGGGACACCTAGGGCACCTGCCCAAGGCCCACATGGCTAGGGTGGCTCCCTCTTGGGAGGAGAAAGGGAAGCCACCAGTTTCGGTCTGCACTGATAAGAAGTGAGGTAGATGTGTTCAACCCTGGGGAAGACACAACTCCAGTCCACCTGCTTTCCAACACAGAAGACCAACTAGGAAGGCCACTGACTTTATTAATCTAGAAATATTTATAAGGAGAGTGACTATTTTTGCCAAAAAGGGGGGGGAGGAGCCAAAGGACAACCAACAGATGGTGAAGGGAGGGAGAAAGGAGCCAGAAATCCATTCAGGAAAGCTGGTAGCTGTTGCCATCGACCTGCAGGGGGAGGAGGGGCAAGGCATGCAAGGGCAAGAATTCCAAAATGGATGAAAGGCTGTGGGGAAGAGAACTCCCAAAAGACCCCCGGAGTACAAAGGAGGTGACTGTGACAAAAACAATCTTTTCCTTCATGGGGACAGGGAGGAGCCCCACCCAGCTGCTGACTCTGGAGACTAGATTCTGTGGCTGGGGGGACTGAGGAGTCCCCAGAGTGCACTACAAAAAGGCATCGCACCATTCTCGAAGGCACCCAAAGCAGTCCCGGGACTGCTTGGCATTGGCACCACACGTGTCTTTCAGCCATTCTCGGAAGAGGTCTTCGTCTTTCTTTAGCACCAGAAATTGGCCAAGAACCACATAAGCCTGCAAGACAGGAGGGCACACAGCTAAGCGCCTCGTGGGCTAAAAACAACACCCTAAGGGGGCCAGACCTCTGAAGCTAGGCAGGGCCAGCTGGTGAGTCCTTGGGAAGGCAAGGCCATTTTTAAGACAGAGTTCTTGCTTTGCTGCCTAGACTAGAATTAAACTCAATGCTCTTGTCTCAACCTCCCAAGTGCTGCTGTCAGAACCAGGACCCACTACACCTAGTTCCACTTTTGTGGCACTGAAAACACCCAAAAGATGGGACACAGTGGGGTACACCTTTAACCCCAGGACTTGTGCGGTAGAAGCCCTGTCTCAAAACAACAAAAAACCTAACCACTAAAATGACATTGTCTCCCAGATGCCCCCAAACCACTTCAAATTATCTACTACTGTCCGTGCCCTCCCCATACCCCTACTTTCCTCACTCCCAATTTTTTTGCTTGGAAACACCTGTTGCCAACTTTCACTCGGACCCCTCCCTGACGTTAGTGGCCATGTCACACCTTATCAAAGCCCCTTTCCTCCAGCTTCTTGCCCAGGACTTCACCAATCCCGGCCAGGCTCCCCACTGGCTTTTCCCCCATGGGCTCTGCCACGAAGTCTCGGTGCTTTTGGGAAGTTGTCATCTTGATCAGGTTTAACCTGGGAAATCCCAAAAAAACAAAAAACAAAAAAAAGCAGGTTAGGGCTGAAGACCACAACTCCCAAGGGCAATCTCCTAGGTCAGCTATTGTGGCTGCTTCCTCGATTCCTCTTATTTCACACCTGAGCAAACTGAGGGCCTGGGAAGTCTTTCCCCCGCTATTACGGAATCTTCACTTTTTGGTTTGGGTACTGACCCGGTGGAGAGGACCAGCTTGCACTAACAGGTGGCGCACGCAGGGCACCGCAAAGAATCCCAGACACAGCGGCCAGGGCCTGCCCCGACGCTGTCCCTCTCGGTGACCTTGGCTAGGCAGACGCCGACCCCGCTGCGACCACGTGGTAGGAATTGCAAACAAGGGGTCTCGCGGGCCGCGCCGCCCTCCAGAGGCCAGCTAGCGCCGCGCACCCGTTCCGCCGGGCCGCAGGCTCCGCCCCGAGCG
>NC_022015.1:40138714-40140865 GCF_000317375.1 Microtus ochrogaster
GCCCCGCCTCCTCCACGCTCCGCCGCACCGCGCACCGCCTCTCCCGCAGGGCCGGGCGGCTCCACTGCAACGGCGAGCCACGGCCATGAGTGCTCCTCGCCCTCCCGCCGCGGGGCGCCCCCTCCGCCCGGAGCCCAGAGCCCTGCCTCGCCGCTCACGCTCACCGGCAGCTCCGGCTCTGGTAACGGCTGCTCGCGCTACTCGGCAGCTCCCGCCGATACCTCAAGCTACTAGAACGTTCTTCGACTTCCGCTTCCGGGTCGTCTTATGAGCTGCCTTCCAAAAAATACCCAAATTGGGCGCGTCTAGCCACCCAGAACCATAGAGTTGAGGCGCAACCGCTAAGCGCGGCGCCCACAGGAATCGCTGTTTTCCGGTCCCTCACAGGAAGCCGCGCTGCTTTCTGCGGTCTTGTTTCTCCGGCCGTCCTTCCCACCTGGTGAGGCCGAGGAGACTACTACCATCTTTTTCCTGCCCGGCAACTGGAACGCAAAGACTTAGGTTTGCCTGACTAGCTCGAGGGACGAGTTAAAGGAACGGACAGCGAAGGGGCGGGGCGTCCGGAGGGCTACCCGGAAGTGCGATTGTCGCGGGTTCCTCGGAGTCCGGGCTACCGCCAGCCTCCTGACAGAAGCTAAGGAACACCCGAAGTCTGAGGCCCGGCGTCCAGACCTGCGCCCCGTCGTGACCACCTGCAAGTCGCTCTCTCTGCTTCCGTCGAGTGAGGCTTGAAGTGAGTCGTGGACTAGCTGCTTCCAGCGTCACCCTGGAAAACCGAGCGAGCTTGTGTAACGCCGAGCGGGTGAGTGCTGCGATGGTCGCCGCGTCCGTCTGCTCCGCGGAGTGTTAGAGATCCGCTTGCCTCCGCCTCCATGGGTTGGGATTAGAATTTTGAGATTAAAACTTTGAGCCGGGCGGTAGTGGCGCACGCCTTTAATCCCAGCACTCGGGAGGCAGAGGCAGGCGGATCTCTGAGTTCGAGGCCAGCCTAGTCTACAAAGCGTGTTTCAAGACAGCCGGGAGTGTTTCACAGAGAAACCATGTCTCAAAACAGCAAGAATGGACTGAGGTTAAAGGCTTGAGCCATCCCCCACCTCCCAACTGAGACTATAAAACGTGTTTTGTGGTTTTGTTAAGATTTGCTGTGTGTGTGGCTACTCCAAGTGCCCTTGGAGGCCAGAAAAGGGCATTGGATTCCCCTAGAATTAGAGTTAGAGTGGGTTGTGAATCAGCTGATGTGGATTCTGGGTCATGTTTGCTCTTTTTGAGTCAGGATCTCCCTATGTAGACCAGGCTGACCTCGAACTCAACAGTTGTCTGTCTGCCTCTACCTACCAGGTGCTAGGAATAACAGTGTACACCAGCATCTGGCTAAAGCTTGTGTTTTGTTTTTTTTTGATTTTTTTTTTTTAAATGTGTATCAGTGTTTTTACCTGCATGATGTATGCCTCCAAAAGAGGGCGTTGGATCTCCTGCGGCTGGAGTCGGGGCAGTTGTAAGCCTGTGTGATTGCTGGGAACCGCATGTGGATTCTCTGCAAGAGCAAATTGTCCAGTACTGTAAAGCTTATGTTTTTAACAGGGCAAGGAGGTGCTTTCTCGCATAAGGCTGCTTCTCTTGAAAGCAGTCCTGGCTTCTAAGTGTGCCATCAGAATAACTCTGGAAGAAGAGCTGACCGTCTCGGCCCCCTAGCAGCCCTGGACAGAGCCCAGCATGTCTCAGGCCACCAAGAGAAAGCATGTGGTGCGGGAGGTGCTGGGGGAGCACGTGGTGCCCTCGGACCAGCAGCAGATAGTAAAGGTGAGTGGGCTGGAGCTGCGTGTGGGAGGGCTCGGTGCAGGGCAGGGTGTGCTTGCTCTAACTGATGACATGCCTAAGTCTTGGTCTTTCCTGGAGCAGGTCCTCAGGACTCCTGGGAACAATCTGCATGAGGTAGAGACAGCTGAAGGGCAGCGCTTCCTGGTGAGCATGCCCTCCAAATACCGCAAGAACATCTGGATCAAGAGAGGTTAGAAGCCATATCCCTCTGCAGTACAGGGCCAGGCCTTGGCTCTTGATTTTCTAATCAATCAAAAGAGGTTAGAAGCACCCCTCCAGAGCCGGGTGGTGGTGGTGCACGCCTTTAATCCCAGCACTCGGGAGGCAGAGGCA
>NC_022015.1:40140965-40160724 GCF_000317375.1 Microtus ochrogaster
AAAACAAAAAACCAAAATCAAACAAAGAAAGAATACTTGTTCTTGCAGAGATCAGTTCCCGGAACCCACTTTGTGACTCACAACCAGTTCCAGAGAGCGTGTGTTAACTCCAGTACCAAAAAAAAAAAAAAGAGAAACCCTGTCTCAAAAAAAAAAAAAAAAAAAAGAAGCACCTCTCCACAGTACAGGGCCACGCTTGGCTCCTGATTTTCTCCCTCACGCAGGAACACCTTTGTCTTTTTCACCTACAGGGGACTTCCTCATAGTTGACCCTATTGAAGAGGGAGAAAAAGTGAAGGCTGAGATTTCTTTTGTGCTCTGCAAGAACCACGTGCGCTCTCTGCAGAAGGAGGGGCACTGGTAGGATAATCTTGGGTTCTGGAGATAGTGACTTCCTTGCTAAGGAATGGGGCAGGGGCGGGGTGAGGTTGTGCCTTCCCAAGAGGGACATTTGGAAACAGATGTTTGTTTTCTGAGAGTCTCTCTTTGTGTTCTGACCTGACTCTTCTCTTCTCACAGGCCTGAAGCGTTCTCTGAGGTAACTGAGAAACAAAGCAATATGAACAGGTGAGGAGCAAGCCCCAGCCCAGGGAAGACAAAAGTACAAGTTCACACCTTGGTGCCTGAAGGAAAAAGATGGTCCTGCTTTTCTCCTGTTGAGAACTTGAGCATACATAGTGGAGTGGGTAGCTGTGAGTGTGGCTTGACAGTCTCATGCTCTACGTTACAGGCTGGCTTACTAGGCAAGTGTCCTCAGGGGCGTTGTTTAATATCTTCAGACAGATTCCTAACTGGGTATGCTAGCACATGCCTGTAATTCTGGCAATTGTAAGGTGGAAGCAGGAGTTTGAACCAGCGTGGTCTACATGTAACAGGTCCAAAAGCCAGCCTGAGCTACATGAAACTTTTTCTAAAAAAAATAAATAAATAAAAGACGAGTTCAACTAAGAGGATTATGTAGAGTAAGGAAGGCAATGCTGAGTGTATCAGTTCGCACCTGGAGGTCTCAGCCCCTTTGAGAGTCACATATCAGATATCCTGCATATAAGACATTTACATTATGATCCATAAAAGGAAAATTAGTTATGAAGTAATTTTGTGATTTGGGTCATCACAGCATGCGAAACTGTGTGAAAGGGTCTGAGCATTAGGAAGTTGTGGACTTCTGGCTTAGCGCCTCAGCTGTTGGAAATGGGGGCTCCCTGCGTCTCTGATGCTAGCAGAGTTAGTTTTTGCTTCCTTACTGAAACCAGTGATGGGGTGGGTAGGAGGTAATCCTTAGTGGGTTTCCCTTTTCCTCTTCTTCCAGAAGCCCCTCCTGTTTCCTTGTTTATTATGTAGCTCTCAAACTCATCGTCCTCAGCTTCCTACATCCCAGGCATGTGCTACCACATCAGCGTTTTGGACTCTTGGATTTTTCGAACTGTACCGGTTCCTGACAGTTTGAAATGCTGGTCCTGATTTTCAGAAACTCTGGGTCATAGGTCTGGTTTTCCCAGATGTTGCTTACTATGTCTTTTGCTCACACAGACAGAGTCAGCCAGAACTCCCCACTGAGCCACAGCTGTCAGGAGAAGAGTCCAGTTCTGAAGATGATTCTGACCTCTTTGTCAACACCAATCACAGACAGTATCATGAGAGTGAGGAGGAGAGTGACGAGGAGGAGGAAGAGGAGGCAGCCTGAGCCTAGGACTTACTTCTCTACTTGCTCAGGGACTACCCCTTGGCTTATCAGGGCTTGGACATTCCCAGGCTGCCCTGCAAGCCTTTTCTTTTGGATGGGGACAGGGCATGGCCCCTTTCTGAACTGACCTAGAAGAATTAAACCCCTGGTGGGTAATGACTTAACACTGGTGTCTGAGTGGCTCTGTGTTAGGGAAGCTCGTGGTGAAGCCCTCTTTCTCGGTGGAGGCCTTGGTCACCTGTGGGTAGAATGGAACTGGAGTTTGGCTGGAATCTGCACCGTGTGACTTGTTCATAGTACCTCTCTGGGCACTGGGTACCTCACCCTGTGCTGTGCCTCCTTAACTAACAGCAGTCATTACCTGCTTACACTCAGTAGTGATCCAGTAGTTAAGGTTGCGGCCTAGGGGCTCTTAAGCACAGTTCAGGACAAATCCCATGGTGCCTTGTGAGCTGCTTCCCTTCCTTCCTAGTTACCCTTACTGTAGCACTACTTACTGTCTGCTGCCCTGTAAATGACAGCTCGTGCACCTCTCTCCCTCAGCCACCTGTCATCTCCAAACGTGTCTGGTCAGGGTATCTCTGTCCTTACCATGTCCTTGATTTTCAGAGTTTTGCTAATCTCCTAAGGCTATTAATTTTCCTATAGTCTTTTCTTGAGATGGTCTCTATAACCCAGGCTTGCTTGGGAATCATTGTGTAGCTTGGGCTCATCCACTCAACGGCTGTCCTGCCTCAATCTCCAAGAGATGGGATTACAGGAATGAGCCACTGTCCCTGGCTGTTGTAGCATCCCCATTCCTTGTACCACAGCATCAAAAGGCCTATTGTGCCTCATTCCTTTGCTCACAGCGGCCTCCCTTCATGTACTCATTTTAGAGTAGATCTCCTGTTACTTTAGCTAGAAGACCCTTCAGTGGTCCAGGCACTCGGCAAACTGCAAGCTGCCTCTTGGGAGGCTTTTGCTTCTGGCTGTGCACTGCTAGCACTAACCCAGCCTGCTGAAGACTGGGCTCACAGCTTAGTCTTCCCTCTGCTGGCCATCTGGCCATTCCACAGTAGAACCCTTCAGCCCTGTTGCCAACTCCTATAGTGTTTGTGTGCTGATTTCTGTTGTAAGCTAATGGGACTTATACTTTGGAGCTTTCCTCTTGTTTTCTGAGGGATTTTTTTTCTGTTGTGGATTGGTAGATGGTTGGTGGGGGTGTGGTCATTATGGGAGGTATACCTCAGGTTTGCTATATAGAACCTCTTGTTTCCCAACAGGAAATCTTATGATCACGTCCTCCCCAACTCTCATCTGTCCGTTCTTTGTGTTTGTTTTTTATTTATTATGTATACAATATTCTGTCTGTGTGTATGCCTGCAGTCCAGAAGAGGGCACCAGACCTCATTACAGATGGTTGTGAGCCACCATGTGGTTGCTGGGAATTGAACTCAGGACCTTTGGAAGAACAGGCAATGTTCTTAACCACTGAACCATCTTTCCAGCCCCTTCATGTTTTTTATGATACTAAGTATCCTTGAGTATACATATGTATAAAATATAAATGTATATATATGGAAAAATAGACCAGGTGGGTTAAAGCTAAAGATAAATTTATCTTCTCTGAACTTGTTTTGTTTTTTCAAGACAGGGTTTCTCTGCAGCTTTGGAGCCTGTCCTGGAACTAGCTCTTGTAGAACTAGCTCTTGTAGACATATATATGTAATTTAAATCTTAAAAACCATAATTCAAGCAACTCTGAGTTGTGTACATTTTGCTGAGTGTCTCTTAACCCTTATGCTTAAGATCTACATTTAAAATATCTTTTAATAAACTCTCTTTGGGGGGAGCTGAGAACTTGCTCAGCAGTTCCAAGCATTATCTACTCTTCCATAGAACCAGGGTTTCCATCCTCAGCAACAGTGTGGCAGCTCACATCTGTAACTCCAGTTCCAGTGGATCAACCCCTCTTCTGGCTTCTGCAGCCACCAGACAAGAAATGTGGTAAACAGACACACACATGTGAGACACCCATCCCCATATAAAACATAATAAAACCCTCAATTCAAAAAAAAAGAAAAACTGTTAACATAAATAGAATAGAAACTTAGTTCGCATAGAAAGTGTTCAAGCAGAAAATATATTCTGTAGGTCACAGAGGCATTTCCGGGGTCAGAGAACTAATCTGTTCCCTTTCAGAGTCCACCCCCAACTATTGTTGTGACTTTTATTTCTCAAGACAGGTTTCTATGTAGCCCTGGCTGTCCTGGTGAACTCACTCTGTAGACCAGGTTGGCCTCGAACCCACGGAGATCCACTTGCCTCTGCCTCAAGTGCTGGGATTAAAGGCTGCACTACTACTACCCAGCCTGTTCTGACTCCTAATAGAAATTAAATTTGCCCATTACATTGTAGATTGGAAGCAGGCACAGTTCCACATCTGGTCACCTTCCATATGCATGAGATGCACACACATCCTTCATCCCGTCACAGAGATAACTATTTACCCATCTGTCAATGCCCGTGGATTATAGCATTGTTAGGTACATCCTTGTGCACTTTCTGTTGCTAAGCCAACATATTTTTAGTTTAAAATGGAAATTTTCAAAATATCCAGAAACAGCAGAAAAACAGCCTCTCACGCTTGCCACTGAGCCCTACACATTGTCAATTCATCAGTCATGCCTCATAACTGCTCCTTCTGGTTTTTATTTATGCTAGGGTAATGTCATTGTCACATCCATCTATTGGTGTATATTACAGTAAATCTCTGTAACAGGTGGGCCAAAGCAGTAGGCAGAGCACCAGGCTGGAAGATGACCTCGGGACCTCAGAAGGATGCAGGCATAGCTTGAAGGGACAAGGGCTCCAGACCAAGGAGCAAAGGTACAACTGGCACTGGACTTCTGGCCTGTGGCCTGGGTACCTGTCACCATACCCTGAGGGCCAAGATGTACCTATGAAGCCTATCTGGATGGGGACACCCCTGCCTTCCCATGACATACCATGTTCAAAGAGGCCTAGAGGTGACATGGCTTCTCAATGAAGCCTGAGCAGGATTCAGAGATCATGCCTTCCCCTTGCAGCTCAGAGCCCGAGACTCAGTAACTTCAGCTAAGTCACACAAGCAGTAAACTGTGAAACTCAGAAGCCAGATCCAGTCCCTTGATGCTAGTGCCCTCCCCCCAGGTGACAGGAGGTGGCATCTCTGCCCTACCAGGAAAGGTAGGTAGTGCTGGGCACCCTAAAAACTATAACCAGGGAAATTACAGGGTAGTGGCTAGTCCAGCCCTAGCAACACCCATGTGACCAAGTTTCTACAAGTAACAACCACTTGGGATGACGAAGCCAACTCAGCCAAGGTGTAACAGGGACCGCACCATTAGGTGGAGGGGCTTCTGTTCCCGCTGAGTCAGCTCCCACAGAGGAATGTCCTTTGAGGGCAGGAGCTGGTTTCCCTTGTCACCTCTGCTACTTACTAGATTTCAAGTCACACAGTAAGGACCTGCCCCATCTTGCTCCTCTATAGTCAGTGAGACTGCACTCACTGCAGGCTCATGTGGGAAGCAGGCATTCCCATTGTTCAAATGTCAGTACTGAGGCTAACGGAGGCTCAGGAACTCGCCAGGTCACAGAACCGACCATGACCTGAGGCACAGCCTGTCTTGCTTCCTAGGTTTGATCTTAGACTGAGCATGACCAGGAAGGAAAAAATAAGGAGGGGACTTTATTTAACATATCTGAGAGGGGAAGGAAGGAAGGTGGCTTCATTTGGTGATGGTGTTCCTGCAGGGGGAAGAGAGCAAAGGGGTGTGAGACTGGAGAGAAGGTAGGCAGTGCCCTGCCCCCCCACCAGGCCCTCTACTCACGCATTCATGCTCTTGCCACTGCCACTGAGCACGATGTATGGTGTCTTCTGGGCCTTCTGCTTCTCCTGGAGCAGTGCCACAGTGCCCAGGGGCGTATCACTGGAGCTCATCTTTTTCAGGAGCTGCAGAGCCAGAGTAAAGTCAGCACAGGGGTGCAGACAGAATATCCTACAGCAGCCAAAATGCAGAGCCCCCCACCTCTAGAGACCCACCGCCTCCTCATCCAGCTTCTTCATCCGCCGCTCAGTCTTCATCTTGCCTGAACCCTTCCCGTGGAAGCGGTGGGACAGTTGCCGGAAGGCCTGGGGATACAAAACACACAGGAACATCAGAAACGCCAGGCCAGGACACCAGAGACACACGCATCCACTTAGGAGCTTTGCAACAGCGACTGGGAGTGCTGATTCCCCCAACCCAGGATTAGGCTCAAGTGTTAGGAAGAGAAGAGATGGGACAAGGACCTAGACCTGGGCATCATACATGGGTTGTGTGCAACCCGGGTGCTAGGAATATAGGGTGAGACCTGCCTCTGGGAGCTGGGGCTGAGCCCAACAAACGTGGAGCTAACATACATGATAGGGATGGGAGTCAGAAGCCTGGATACCGCCCCAAGGATGAACACCCTCAGGCTGGGGGCTTTGGGTACAGCAGGCAGCATGGGTGTCAAATCTTCCCGAGAGCCGTGGAAACAGTTGTGCTGTGCCCACCAAAGATAGCAACAGAAGCAAGGTTCTATCACCTCACAAGGTCCCCAACTGGTAGGCAGTCAGGCCCCCGGAATGTTTTTGCTCTTTCAGTCTTTGGACTTTGGGGGAGCCTACAATTCAGCTCCCAAATAAATCACACCCAGAGGCTTATTCTTTTTGCTGGTCTTGAACTCACAGAGATCCACCTGCCTCTGCTTCCCAAGTGCTGGAATTAAAGGTGTCTGCCACCACCACCAGGCCAGAGGCTTATTCTTAGTTATGAATGCCCAGCCTTAGCTTGGCTTGTTTCTTGCCAGTTTTTCTTAAATTATCCCGTCTACTTTGGCCTTTTATCTTTCTCTATTCCTGTATACCTTTTTTCCCTTCTTACTCTGTACTGGGCTGTGTAGCTAGATGGCTGACCCCTGAAGTCCTCTTCCCCTCATTCCCATATCCCTTTCTCCCAGATTTTACCTTATATTTATCCTGTGTGCCTACCAGCCCTGTCTAGTCCTCTCTCCTGCCTCGCTATGGGCCTCAAGCTCTTTATTAGAGCATTGAGTGTTTTTTAGGCAAAGAACCACAGTTTCACAGAGTTAAACAAATGCAACAGAAACAAGAGTAACACACCTTAAAACAATATTCCCCAACACTGGAGTGTTGCCCTGCCTTGCTGGGGGTGAGGGTGTTTTTGGCTCCATCCTGACCTAGTCACCCTTGACGTGGCCCTGTCTTCACGGCACCCTGCTCACCTCCTTGGGAGTCAGTTTCCTGCCCGTCTCGTCCACATACTCAATCTTAACATCAGGCTTGTAGCCGTCCTTCTCCTTGAAGTCCTGGGTGAAGCCCCTGTACTCCTCCCGCCGGCTGTACTTATCATCGATGGCCCTAGACCCAGGCAGAGGGGTGCAATGTGAGCTGCCAGCTGTCTACTGCATGTTCAGAGCAGCCCAGCTTTGTGTCACAGACATGCTCACATCTGCCCCGCTTCCTGCCCTCACTGCCACACTCACATCTTATCCTCGATGCAGTACACGGCTGAGGGCAGTGACTTATTGGGAGCCTTCACCCGGGCCACCTTTTGCACTGTGGTCTCCAGAAGCCCTGAGGACAGAGAAGTTGTAATACCCAGGAGGCCTACGCCTCAGGCAGACATAGCCAAAACAGCCTGAGTAAAGCAGGCCCCCGGGCCCCAGCTCACATGAGTGCTAACATCTCTCAGAGCCTTGCTCAGCATGTGAACATGTCACATCTGGTTTACAGACCAAGAAAACAGACGTGAGAGACCATCACCTCCCCAAGGAAACTGCAGAGCTAGGGTCTAGACCCTAGGGTATTGTCTAGCCCAGCGCACTTTTTCAAGGATCAGAGCCTTTAAGGCACAGAAGAGGAACAGGTAGTCCTACCCTGGACCACAGGCAAACCGAGGCTCAGGAGCTGGAGAGCTACTCAAAGCACTGAGTCAGAGGAAGAGGTAGCAGTGCAGACCCAAGGACATCATGTTGCAGACATTGGCACCCACCCAGCCCTTCCCTACCATAGCACCCGACTGCCAAGGCTCCTAGCCTGAACCCACACCTTTGTTCTGACACAGGAGCAGGGCAGCAGCCAGCCCTCTGTTCACGATGGGTTCCTCATCCAGGATGGTGGTAGAAGAAGCGGAGAACTAGAGAGAGGAGAAATGTGGGGTGAAGGAACAGCCACCTCCACCAGGCCAGGCTATGACACCAGTTTTAACGGATTCCCCAGCTGGCCCTTGGAGGTTTAGTGCCCTCCCCACGGGGGTGGAAGCTCTGGGACACTGGACAATGAGCCCGGGTTCCCATAGCCACGCCCCATCAGTGCTCACATCCTGTTGTTGCTTCTCCTCGTCGAGGTTGACGGTGCTCCAGCCGATGTTCTCTTCCCCATCTGATTCAGAGCCACCATTGGCCGAGCGCTCTTCATCCCTTTCGAAGTCCTGGGACCAGAAGTTAGGGTCAGGAAGTTAGGGCAGCCCTAGCCCTCTCCTGCGACCTTTGAGCATTGGAACAGAAGCTACCACTTTAAAGACACCAGGCCAGGGGAACAGCGGGACCCACCATGAGTTCCTCCTGCTCTTCCCGGTTGCCAGCCAACCCATAGGTGGGGATCTCCCCTAGCGTGCGGCAGAATTCAGAAGTGGCATTGAACACGATGGCCCCCTTCCGCTCAGGGTCCTCTTCCTCCTCCCAGCCACGCTGGCGAGACTCCAACTTCTTCACAATCTCCACCACCTGGGGGAGGGAGTGGCTGTGGGCAGACCCCAAATTTCTGGGGTGATACCACAGAGACTCAAGAGCCCACAGATCCTCCCTGGTGGCAATAACCCAGCTATTTCCACACACACACAATGGATCTTCTACCAGGGCTCCATGTCCCCTCTGGTTTCTGCAGCCTCACTCTGTGCAAACGCAGCAATGGTTCCCTACTACCTAAGGAATCTACCACACTGGAGTTACCAAATCAAGAAACCTGGTCCTAACCAGATGTTACAAACACAAGAGACTCCTGAGGGAATGTGGGTGGCAGGCTCACATGCTCACAGGGAAAGGCCCCAAACCACACATCAGCTTCCATACTCAGCCTCACCTTCTCGCCGCTGTCTCGAAGCTGCTGTAGTTGCTGCAGTTGCCGCAGACGCCGCCCCTTCTCCAGCTGCTTCTGCAGCTCCAGCTCTGCTTCATCTTCTTCCAGCACCTCTGGGGACCCTGACGGAAGAGCTCCCCCATCCTCTGGTGGAAACATGGAGGACACCTGCTCACAACACCTTGGCCCACAGACCCACCCCACTCCCTGCTAGCCAAACCCGAACCTTCATCACTGATATCCATGTTCTCTACTCTAGTATCATCTGATGGTGGGGGCTGGGCCACAGGGTCCTTCTCATCCTCCAGGGCCTCCTCCTCCACCTCAGGAACCCGACGCCGACCCCGGCCCCGAAGCCTAGGAGAACGGCACAGTTCAGTGAATGGTGTACCCTAGGCTGGCCCAGCCCTCATACCCACCACTGTGCAGAAGCACACCTGGATCCAAAGTCCCCATCCTGAGTCTGGTCCCCGAGAGGCAGTAAGTCATCTGCCCGCATTACAACTTCCTTCTCCTTCTTTCGGATTTTCTTCACCCTCCGCTTGGTCTTTTTGAAGGTCACCTTAAGAGAGGAGCACAGAATAGTGGGATGGAGTCCTGGACACCACTACCTCCATTTTCCTATCACTCCTCACAGCAAGCCTCCAAAGACGGCTGCTGGCATCATCAGTCCACATGGGTGCCCAGGCTGTGAAGTGACTCACGCAAGGAACAAGCTGCTTTGGGGACAGAACTGGAACATAAACACAGGCCCACTGGTTCAGTGGTCCCTATTCATCAACACTAGCACTTCCGTGGGCTGCCATTCACTGCTCACCAGGAACCAAGTGCTATGCCAACACTCAGTTTCCCTCCCAAGCTCACGTTGGCAGTGTGTGACGAGAGGAGGAGAGACTCACCATCTCTTCAGGACTGAGATACTCAGAGGCAAGCCGGGGCCCTACAGAGCTCAGAGACTGAGCCTGCAGCCGTAGCTTAGCCCGGATCTCTTCCAGCTCGCGCTCCCTCAGTCCATCAGCCATGCCACCCTGCTCCAAACGGAAGGAATGTGGCCTCTCGCCCTCCAGCTCCTCATCGTATTTGGCCAGGATAGAGCGGGGCTTTTGCTGCAAGACAAGAGGGTGGCTGGGACCTAGGGCAACTCTTGGGAAGTCATGGAATTGTGGCTTTCTTAGCACCACACACTATCCGCCCCAGCTTCTGCCCCACAGGCAAACCTGTGCCAAATCATCCACACTCTCATCTTCTGCATAGGGCAGGTAGTCGGGCTTCTTCTTCCGCAGCTCCACATTCTTGTCTGCCCGCTCCTTGTCCACCATGTTCACGTTCACCAGCACGTCCTCTCCCTCCTGCAGGACTCCTGAAACAGCAGATGGCACAGTTCCCACCCTCCCTCCTGCAGGACTCCTGAAACACCACAGACGGCACAGTTCCCACCACCCCAGCTTAATAGTGCCCACACCCCACATGGAGTAACCAGCTCAGCTCACCTTTGTCCTTTAAGGTGAGGACCACAGTCTCCCCTTCTCGAAAGGAATCGATAGCATGTTCCACAGTGAGGCCCTGCAAATCCCGGGCACTATACAAGTCCTACAGGCAAAGAACCAACCAAGTCAAAAGCCATAAGCCACCCAACCCTGGGATGCCCACATCAAGGCCAGCGTCCACCAGAAAGTCTCTGGATGCTGCAGCTTCACCTGTCGCCTCTGCTCAAACTCCTCCTCCACTAGAGTGCTCACACCAAACTCTTGGTCCATCTCCTCCAGTAGCTTGGCCTGTGGGGAAAGGAAGGATAACCAGTAACCTCAACTCAGTGACCAAAAGGCACCCAGGACCCTAGCAAGCTGCTGCACAGAAGGACAGGCTTTGCAGTGAAACTGGAGAACCCAAGTCCCTGAGCACAGCCCACCCCTGGCCACTCCCCCACACCGCCAGGGGTTCTCACCCGCTTCTCCGCCAGGTCCTTCTCCTTCTGCAGCTGCCGGCTCCTCTCGATCCAGGCTGCAGTGTCATCCAGCCAGGGGTCATCCTCCCCGAGAGTCTTTATTTTCCTGAGGAGGGAGGACACTTAGGATGGAACCCAAACGTGTTCTCCCAGTCTGACCCAGGGGCAAGGAAGCAAAGAGAGTCTTCCTGCTTGGCCAGAAAACCCTCACCCCAATTTTTGGTTCAGCAACCGCTTTTCCTTGGCAGCTGCCAGCTTCTCTCGTAGCTCTTCACGCTGTCGCAAGGCCATGGGGTTGATGACATCAGCTGCCACGGGCTCCTCCTTGGTGCCCGCCTCTGGAAGGGGGGCCCAGACGTGAGGCTATGCTTGCCCATGGCTGGTGGGGAGAGGAGGGAGCCACTCACCCTGCCCCTTCCAGCCCAGGGGCCAGAAGGGGCCAAGAGAGGGGAAGAACTTTCACCTCCCTATTCCTATCTCACCCCTTGTTCCCCTCTGTCACTCCACATAGTGTGACAGGAACCTCCCCTCTATGCCTTCCAAAGCTGCTCAGATCACATGGGCTTTTCCTGTCAGTTAGGTTTTTGGTGAGCATGCTTATTTTTATAAAAGCAAACCAATACCACTTAGACAGCCTACAGCAACTGTGCATGTCCCTTAGCCTGCCTAAAGCCAGGGTGAAGGTACCAAGACCACACAAGAAAAACATATCTCAGATTCCTCACTAAGACACAAAGGACAAGTCTTGGCCCTCTGACAAAACATACGGAAGGCTACTAAATGGAGCTGCCTCTGCATGCTAAGCCCCATTTCCTTCCCACTTAGATGCCCCAGTTCAGCCTGACACTCACCTTTCTTGACAGCATTGACCTCCAAGGGTTTCAGCCCCAACTTTGCACGGAGTTTACTGAAGACAAGAGATAGAAGTATTAGGGTCTACCTGAGAAATGGGTAGCAAGTGCATTTATGGATAGGCAGGAGGTGAAAACAAGGCGAGAATGAGTGTCCCTAGGAAGACAAGCAGAGGCCCTAATCCCAGCAGCCTAAGGCGTGAAGACACAGGCTTCCAGATTAGGGAACGCCTAATTGGGGAAGGCCCTCCTTCCTCTTGGGTCTCAGTTTCCTCCACCGTAGCTCCCACGCTGACTAACTGACTCATGTGGCTACCCCAACTCTAACTGGCTCCATTTGCAGTGCAAGGGTTTCTGTAGGTGACAGTGCCGGGTGTACCCGCTCTCAGAGGAAAACCAGACAGCACACGGGCTACTTACTTGGTCTCCTCGATGCTAAGTGATGAGGCATCTCCAGAGCTAGTTTTGGAGCTGGCAGCTAGAACAATAAGGAGGATGGCTTAAGGGACCCATGAACATGGGACCAAGAAGCAACACTGTGGGCTCCAGCTGCAAGGTCGAAGACAAGGGCCCTTCACCAGCACCTGGGTAGATGACACCAGAAAACAGCAGCCTTCTTTCCCCAGATCCCCAGCAGCTGCTACCCTGTCTAGCAACACTGCCTCTTCCCTTTCTTTCTGACCCAAGTGGTTCAACCCTCTGCATCCTTCACTGCCCTTCCAAACCTCTGTACTCTACCTTCGGCCTCCACTGTCCCCTCTGCTCTTGTTCTCAGGAAATTCTATCAAAAGATCAAGCATCAGCTCCATGAAGCCGTGTTCAATTACTGACAGAATGAGAACTCCACCTTGAACTGCACAGCTCTCTCTGCTCACAGCAGCGTATGCAGTCAAGGAATACTGACTAGGGTGCCTTCCAGGTCAGATGTTGCAGACACAGGTAAATAAGCCCTCTGGACTTGCTCTACCACCCCACCAACAGGAGGGAACTTCAACAAACATCACACAGAGGAAGATGCCACCAGGACATCCAAGTCCCCTACCCCTCACTTCTTGCAGCCCATCTCCTGTTTTTTAAACCTAACAGGGCCTTCCTCCTCCACCTAGGCTCCGGATCCCATATTCTATATGGACTCGGGAAGTCCCAAATCTCCCTTTTTCCAATTAGATTATTTTCAAAAAGTTTCAATTTGGGGCTGGAGAGATGGCTCAGTGGATAACAGTACTTAAGGTTCTTACAGAGAAACCAGGTCTAGTTCCCAGAATCTATATGGCAGTTCACAACCTAACTCAGTTCAGGGGACCTAATGCCCTCTTGTGACCTCCATAAGCACCAAGTATGCACGAGGTACAGATCCACACATGATGATTTAAAAGATTTTTGTTTAATGCCCTGTGGTGTGTGGCGCTGTTAATCACTCAATCTTTTCAGCAATTATCTCTTTGCACAGGTCCTACGACCCAGCTTAGTTTTCCTCCCATTTGGCTAATCTTTATTTTTTAAGTATGATCCTTTCCCCACAACTGAGCTACTGGTATTTATCAAGTCCTATTTCTGACCCTAGTTCCCCCTCCACACATTCGAGGGCACTTCTTTGCTTTCCTGAATACACTCTGGTCCAAATTCATTCTATCCCGCTTCAACTGCAGGTTTTCCCATGCGCACCAACCACAAAGCTCTCCGAAACTGTGCCGTTACCCCTTGCTTCAAATCCGCTAACCTTCTAAATGCAATTTCAACAGACGACCACACACAATTCAGCAGGCCGATGAGGTCAAAACTCAAGGGGACATTCCCTAATCCTCATCCCTCCCATCCTCGGTCCAGGCACTAAATTTAGTTCATTCCATGTCCTAAACATCTATATCAATCTGTCCACTCCTCTCCATCCCGCAGCATGGAGAAACATGCATACTCACTATAATCCTCACCTGGCTGGGCTGACCTCCCTCATCTCGGTCTCTACTATTTCTGACAAGCTTTCAGTTCAGTGATCCTCTTAATCATACAAAGTAAATCAACTCACTTCCCTACTCAAACCCTCGGCTCCCTGCCATCTTCACAAAGCGCAAAATTCTCAACAGTGTTTACAGCATAGGGTCCTTGGTGTTCAGACCCAGGCGTATCTTACTGCTTCACGACGCTACCACGAGCCCAACACATTTGCCCACGGTCAGGTTTCCCTTGCCGCTTGTGCATGCTCGTATCTCATGCACCCAACCAACACAGAAGACACAAATCTTCACGAAGTTTAACATGGGGAGTCAGTCTTTAATCCCCAACAACCAGAGGGAGTCTTTAGCACGAAAGGCAGAAGGCCCTCGGGGTCACCCTGCACCCTCCGTCCCGCACACCCCAAGACCCTGCCCCGCCCCCGCCCCGCCCTCACCGGCCTCGTAGCCGTCATCGCGTTTCTCCCGCTTCACGCGCCGCTCCGAGGGCTCCGCTTGACTTCGTTCGCGACCGTGGGCGCCGCCGCGGGCCTCGGCTTCGGCCCCGCGCCTCCCGCTCCCGCGCTCGCCCCCACGCTCGCGGCTCCGCTTCCGTCGTTCGCCGCCGCTGCTGCCGCCACCGCTGCTCCGGTGCTTGTGCTTCTTATGCTCTCGATGCCGCGGCGGCTGCTCGGTGGCGCTCCCGGTACCGGCCGCCGCCGTCGTGCCGGCAGCCTCCTTCTCTCCGCGGTGCTTCTTTGACGACCCCATGATTAGCGCGTCGGTCTGGAGCCGGGCCGCCACCCGAGCCCAGGTGACGCAAAATGGGAATACTTCCGGGTCGCGCGGCTGCCGCCGACCTGTTGCCGGAAACTAAGAGCGGCTGCTTCCGGGGCCCGCCTGGGAACCTCCTAAGACGGCGCGTTCCCGGCTGCCAGGTATTGGTCTCTGCGCATGTGCTCTTGCCGAGGCTCCGGAACCGCTTCCTCTCTGTCGTGCTACCCCCGTGTTGCTCTGTACCTCTAAGTCTCCGTGGGCGGCCCCTCTCCAGGATTGTCCTTCTAGTAGGCTCCGGGGCCGAGGTTGCATCCGGTGCTGGAAGATACCTCATGTTATCTTCATAAAGAAACCAGCTCCGAAGGCCCAGCCTTGCAACCCCAATAAACTAGTATTGCCAGCGAGCACTGCTGTCGTCCTCCGTTCCCTGGATTGCTGGTGGATTGGGCCTTTTTAACCTGCTCTCTGCTAAGGAACGCTCTATGAATTTGTACCTGTGAACCCCACGAAACTGAGTGGGGTTTTTTGTTGTTGTTTTGTTTTTAGTTTTTATTTTTCGTTTTTAAAGATTTATTATGCACACCGTGTTCTGTCTGCATGTTTACCCGTAGGCCAGAAGAGGGCACCAGATCTCATTATAGATGGTTGTGAGCAGCCTTCTCCTGGGCCCATTTTTCTTTCTAAGATAGGGTCTGTATAGCTCTGATTGGCCTGGTGGCTGGTCTCAAACCCACCACAGTCCCTGTTTCAGCTTCCCTTGTGCTGAGAGTCGCTGGGATTTCAGGCGTGCACGCCCACACCGAGCTCGAGTGCAAATTTGGCACATCATATTTTTTCTAGGATTACAAGCGCAAGCCACCATGTCTTGCTTTCCCGCCTTTTCTCTCTTCCTGGGCTTTTTGTTTGGTTTGGTTGCTTTGTTTTGGTCTTGAGGAGGACTTTAAAGTTCAGGGCTCACACACCCCTTCTGATAGTAGTTGCTCCTCTGGGGGCTTCCTGTATCGCACGCCTCGGCATGTTTTGGTATGGTCTGTGTGCCCCTTTAAAGAGCTCTGTTCCTAGCCGGGCAGTGGTGGTGCACACCTTTAATCCCAGCACTCCAGAGACAGAGGCAGGCAGATCTCTGTGAGTTCAAGGCCAACCTGGTCTACAAGAGCTAGTTCCAGGAGAGGCTCCTCGAAAAACAAAGACATAAATAAGCAAGCAAGCTTCACTCCAAGACTATCTCAAAGAACAAAAAGATATCAATAAATAAAGCTCCAAGACCTGGCGTCCTCAGAGGCAGGGTCCTGTTCACTAGGATTTCTAGTCTCCAGGTATATGTGTGTTGGAGAAATCATGGGAAAGTCTCACTGATGCCTTTCCAGGTGTCCCACTGCTCAGTAGCAAAGACACAGCATGTGTTTGCTGAGGAACGGGGTGCAGCCAGGGTTCCCAACGGATGTGGGAAATAGCTAAGACGAGGCCACCCACTTGCCACTACCTCTCCCCCAACGCATAGCCAACTTTCCTCAGAAATCTCACACCATACTTGCCATAAAGCATTTAATTTTTATCGCAGGGACTGTGTTCTGGGTCCAGGGTCGGGGAGGGAAGCCTTCCAGGTGGGCTGCTGTTGGGTTCTATCTTTGGGGGTCTCTGAGAAGAGGACTCCATTTCTACTCCAAATGACCGGTGGCTCCTTAAAGACACAGATGGAGGTCAATGGGCTCCACAGCGCCCTACCCCATGCTCAGTGCAGTCTTTCCATGCGTCCAAATCTAACTCCTCTGCTTGGTGGCTGTGCGTCTCTGGGAAGTGACATCCCTCCTGCAGTCACGGGGTTGTTTTGGACTGTTTTGTGTTTTACCATAAACTGAGTCTTATAATCCCTGCTCTATACCATATTATTTATTCTAAGGTGTCAGGGGCGGTATCGGGTGACAGTATGGCACCAGCTGCTTGGCGTCTTCTTGCTCAGGGTTGCAGACTAGCTTTAAGACTCATTTGTTCCTGTGTCCTGAGTAAGGCCCTACTCTGGTCTCATTGGGAGGTGGGAACAATAACCTCGGCCCCCCTTCCGGGTGACATGGAGAACACTGGGAGGACCAGCGGCTGGTGTGGCTGCCTTGTCCCGCCTCACCTGTGTTTCCGAGAGAGGCCCTGCACGTTGCCTGCCTCTGCCAGCAGCTGTTCCTCGTCTACTCCCAATGCTGACAGCACCTGGGAGAATCGCCGATTCACTGTGAGTCTGGCGTTGGTCTGACAAGAGAAAAGAAAGGTTCCTCTTCTTCACCAAGGCTGCTGGGGCCACTGCGGGGCTCTGATCATTAAGAAGGGGGTCCCAAGCCTTCTGGGGGAACCCTCAGGGCCCCACTCCAGTTTTGTTTCATTGCAAGGCAGCTCCTTTCAGGGAGCGAGGGAGGGGGCCGTCTGCCTCCACAGGTGTTAGCCCTCACCTGCATGGCCTGCTGGAACAGGAAGGGCCGGGCCTGCACCCTGTGCTGGATGCCCTGCAGCTCTGCCTGGTACTCAGCAAAACGCTGTCGCTCCTTGCGCCTGTAAGAAAGGTGGGCCTCTGGGTAGCTGCCCATGGACACACCCCAGGCCAGCAGCTGCTGGTTCTCACTGGAGCTTAGTAACATAATGGTTCCTCCTGACGCTCACAAAACTATTCCATTCCCATCCTGGCCCTGTATTTCGTAGGTGGGATTATTAGGGTGGGACTTATTTGCCCCATTTTACTGATGGCTCAGGAAGGTCACATGAACTTGTCCAAGATTGTAGGATTGAGCACCTGTCCCAAGTTTAGGTTGTGCATCTGGGGCTTGCCCTACCTTCTGGCCACCCCCAAGGAGGGAACCAGTTCTGGCTTCTGAGCTCTTTCTTGCACAGCCTCCCCCAACCCCTTTTCTCCTCCTCTTGCAGGTCAGGAAATGATGAAGAGTATTGTGCACAAAGGGGCATCTCCCAGAGCTGTTGTCTAACATTTGGGAAGCCGAGCAGTAGAACTGCCTGAACTCAGAGCTAATCTGGGCTACAGAGTAAGCTCCAGGCCAGTCTGGATTGCAGAGTGCGATTCTATCAAAAACAAAAAAGATCTGGGCTGCATGAGAGAAAAACTTACTGTTTACAAAAATCAGCCTGAGAATGTTAAGATGGTGCAGCAGGTCATTGTGCTCGCCACACTTAGGGCTGGCAGCTTTTGTTCAAGCTCCAGAACCCAGAGTTGTCCTCTAACTGCCATGTCTGTGCTTTGACAAGAGCTCCTTTTCCTTCCGCGTGACCCACAACCCCGTAATTCCAGCATTCATCAGGCAGAAGTGTTGGGATAATCTTTTATGAACACTGTGTGAAAATGTGTCTGTGCCTAAGGCACCTTCTGATTGGTTTAATGAAGAGCGGAGTGTCCAGTAGTTAGGCAGGAGAGGGTAGGCGGGACTTCTAGGCAGAGATAGGAACTCTGGGACAGAATCTGAGGTGGGAGAGTCACTAGTCAGATGCAGAGGAAGTTGGACATACAGTACTGAGGAGAGGGAACGAGCCACCTGGCAGGATGTAGATGAATACAAATGAGTTAATTTAAGTTCTAGGAACTAGTTGGGAACAAGCTTAAGCTAAGGCCAAGCTTTCATAATTAGTAAGAAGTCTCTTGTCTTCAGGAGCTGGTGGTTCAAAGAAAGACCTGCTACACAGGAGTAGGAAGATATGAAATTCTGTCTGCTACATAGTTCTAGACCAACCTGGGCTAGCTGAGACTACAAGTCTGCTCCTCCAGCCCAGTGTTAACACTGCCTCTGACCTCACTCCTCAGAGGACTAGATATCTGTCAGTTAGTGCACATAGGACATGCCCTGCATGGAGTGGCAGAATCCACAGATGGGATGAGAGGGATAAGCAGATAAGGCCTGAAACTCGTGCTAGGCTCTCAGGTATGTACATCAGACATAGCAGGGAAGGTCCTCCCGTGCTAGGCCAGAGAAGGAAGCTTCCTCACTGGAGGACGACAAAACAAAACAATATCTGCTAGGAAAACCATGCCAGGACCACAAGCTACGACTAAGAAGAGCCTTCACCAATAAGAAGAGACTTTGAGAGGTTACAAGTGTGGAGGCATTAGGATTCTGCCTTTTGCTTGATGTCCTGTGTGCTGTTGTTCTTGTATAGTTTGGGGTTTTGTTTTTTGAGACAGGGCCTCACTATGTAAACCAGGCTAACCTGGAACTCATTCCCAAGAGCTGGGACAAAAGGCATGTGCCACTGTGGCGGCCATCTTCCTTTTTTAGATAGGGTCTCTTACGACGCTGGAGCTCACCACCTAGGCTAGACTGGGGGCAGTCAGCAAGCCTCCGTGCCAAGCACTGGGGCTGTAGGGCCACACAGCTGCACCTGGGTTCACTTTGTTATTTTTTAATTAAAAAAAAAAAAAAACATGAGTGCTAAGGATTCAGCCAGGCCTCGTGCAGTAAGCACCTTGCTGGCTAAGCCATCCCCCAGGCTTCTACTCATTCAGGTTCTAGAGACTGGATTGCGCTTTGTAGTCTAGACTAACCTGAAGCACAATCCTCCTGTCTCAGCCTCCCAAATGCTAGAATTACAGGCATATACCAACATGCCAAGCTTGTTTTTCTTTGAGACAATCTGGCTATATTGCCCAGGCTGGACTCAAATTCCAGGCCGCAAGCTATCCTGCTTCATCCTTCTAAGTAGCAGGGTGAATCGTGTACGTCATTATGCCCAACTTCTTGCTGGGTATCTACTGTCATTTCCGTCAGAAAGGAAGTACATGTCTTGAAGTCCACACCAAAGAAGAGAGGGAGAAAAAGGACAGAGAGAGAGAGAGAGAGAGAGAACGCTGGTGCCAGTAGGTACCACCGCTGGGAAGCAACGAGTCTTGGCTGTAAAGCTGAACCTCCTCACGGGGAAAAGCGTTCTTTTGTGGCACTTGTCCCAGCCAGGCTGGAGGACTAGCAGGGAAGGTCTGTGCCTTCACCCTGAAGGGAGGAAGAAGGGTCTAGCACTCCTCTCGTGCACCTGTTGGCTGGAGAGCAGACCTTATTCTTACTGCTTACTCAAGAATAGATGCTAGCAAGGCATGGTGGCACAAGTGCCTGTCATCTCAGCTCCTGGGAGACGGAGGCAGGCATATTGCCACAAATCTGAGAGCAGCCTGAACTACTGAATGAGACCTATCTCAAAAGAAAAATGGGGGGAGGGTGCAAGACGGCCTGAGGGCCTGAGTTCAGTCTCCAGGACTCGCATGGTGAAAGGAGAGAACCTGGCTCCTGCAGGATGTCCTCTGACATGCTTTTTAAAAAAAAGTTGCTGGGCCGGGCAGTGGTGGCACACACCTTTAACCCCAGCACTCGGGAGGCAGAGGCAGGCGGATCTCTGTGAGTTCAAGACCAGCCTTGTCTACAAGAGCTAGTTCCAGGACAGGCTCCA
>NC_022015.1:40160824-40161899 GCF_000317375.1 Microtus ochrogaster
AAAAAAAAAAAAAAAAAAGTTGCTGGGCGGTGGTAGTGCACTCCTTTAATCCAGCACTTGGGAGGCAGAGGCAGGCAGATGTCTGTGAGTTCAAAAAAGCTCCTTATAAGGAGAAACGAGGCAGCACATGTCCCTAAAAGACACTCTGTCTATAGAGTTATCTATAAGGTTGAACTAGCCCGGTGCGGTGGCACACTCCATTAATCCCAGCACTAGGAAGGCTGAGACGGGGTTCTCTGTGTTTAAGGGCAGCCTGCTCTACATGGCAAGTTCCAGGCAGCTAGGACTACATAGAGAGATCCTGTCTCAAAGTAAAAATAATAATAATAATTAAAAAATGAAAATGACACAAGAAGACGGATTCAGCTTAGGTGACCTGAGCCCTACCAAGTCCTTGGTGCCGTGCTGCAGCACCAGAACCCTTTTCCCACACCTCCCGAGCCAAAGAAAAGCAGGCCTGGAGAGAGCCCACAGGTGGTCAGGTCACGGGCTCAAACGACTGTACTCAGTCACGTTGTCTATGGCATGAGGTTGGGCCTTTGCAGGGACTCCCGTGTGTCCTGTCACTGAAGATCAAGCACTAAGGCACCCAGTGTAGCCAGGTAACTGGTGGCTATAAAGCAAATGGCCCTAAGAGAGACAAACATGGACCCGCCTAGGAAGGAGAAAAAGACGGGATCTCCTGAGTAAATCAGGAGCACGCGGGGCAGAAGGGAGGGTAGAAGGGGAAAGGGGAGGAAAGAAGCGGAGTGGGGAAAATGTATAGCTCAATTAAAAACAATAAATAAATTTTTTTAAAAGAAAGAAAATGGTCCCCAAAGAGAGAGGCACTATTAGGAGGGGTGGCCTTGTTGGGTAGGTGTGGTCTTGGAGGAAGTACATCACTATGGAGTCAGGCTTTGAGGTCTCATATATGCTCAAGCCACGCCCAATGAGACAGTGCACTTCCTGTTGCCTGCACAAGATATAGAACTGTCAGCGAGGGCTGGAGAGATGGCTCAGCGGTTAAGAGCATTGCCTGCTCTTCCAAAGGTCCTGAGTTCAATTCCCAGCAACCACATGGTGGCTCACAACC
>NC_022015.1:40161999-40165524 GCF_000317375.1 Microtus ochrogaster
GAAGAGGCCACCAGAGCTCATTACAAATGGTTGTGAGGCAAGTTCTGTTAAAAAAAATAATAAAAAAAATAAAATATTTTTTAAGATTTATTTATTATGTATAGCGTGTTCTGCCTTCATGTATGCTTACAGACCAGAAGAGGCCACCAGAGCTCATTACAAATGGTTGTCAGCCATGTGGTTGCTGGGAATTGAACTAACTGCTGAGTCATCTCATCAGCCATAAAAAATAATTCTTAAAAAAGTATAAAAACAAACCAGCCAGGTGTGATGGCACACACTTTAATCTCAGCACTTGGGAGACAGAGTCTGAAGCCAGTGTGGTCTACAGAGTGAGTTCCAGGACAGCCAGGGCTACACAGAGAAACAAATCTACAATATAGTGGTTATGATTTTTCACAAGATTTACGGTGGATTTGAAAATCGCTAAGAGATTAAATCTTAAGTGTTCATTTTAGAAAATATGTATGCCAATACACATTTTAATTAGTTTGATGTAGCCATACATACACATAATTTTAAACTAACGAAGAGTAAATCTGTAAGAAAGGGTTATTAGGGTACTCTGAGACTCTGATGACCAAGGGTGGTAGTGCAGATCTGTAATCCCAGCACCAAGACAAAGGCAGAAGGATCCAGAAGGATCAGAAATTCAAGGTAGCTCCAGCTGCATGATAAATTCAAGGCCAGCCTGAGCTACATGAGACTGGGCATCAATATCTCCTCTCATCAGAAAAAAAAAATGCTGAGAATATGAATTTGAATTTTCCCCAACCTCACATGCCACTTCTTTTTTTTTTCAGAATGAGTTTGGATATTTATTTAGTTACAGAGGGGAAGGGGAAGGGGAGAAGGGGGAAGAGCAGAGATTCAGAGAGAAAGAGAAACAGAGGGACCTCACATGCCACTTCTAATCGGGCCCCAAGGCCCACTAAGTCAGGGTCTAAGAATCTCAGGGCTGGGCCAGCAAGATGGCTCAGGTCAGGAACTTGCTGCCAATCCTGACAATGTAAGTTCAATCCCCCAGGCTCACATGGTGGAAGGAGAGAACTAAGTCCCTCAAGTTATCTTCTGACCTCCATATGCCTGCACATGTAGACAACAGACAAAATATAATATTTTTTTAGATTTCATGACTGATGATATAGCTCAATAGTAGAGCCTAGCATTCTCGAAACCCCACCCCTCAACACACACAAACTAGGTTTCTATAGAACTCTGGAGTGGATCCTCTTCTCTCCATCCACACCGGCACATGGTCCTGGCCCTCATCATCCCTTGGCCAACAGTTGCCTCCAGGCTTCTCTGAGCCGGTAGTCTCTTGTTCTAGCCCAAGTGTAGCAACTGGAACTAAACACATTGGCCATCCATCTTCTTTTGTAGACCTTGGACTTGAGACTGGCCCAAGTCTTCCCTCCCTCCTGTCCTGAGGACTCACAAGAAGACAATATATGTTACATCAATAGGCTGAAGGATGGGGCTGGAGAGATGGCCCAGAAGTTAAGAGCACTGGCTGCTTTTCCAGAAGTCCTGAGTTCAATTCCCAGCAACCACATGGGGGCTCACAACCATCTGTAATAAGACCTAGTGCCCTCTTCTGATCCGCAGGCAGAACACTGTATATATAATAAATAAATCTTTTTTAAAAAATATAGGCTGTCGGAAGGATAGGAGAAAAGAAAGGCTGAAAAGTGGCGTGTGTCAATGCAGTAGGACAAGGAGACAGATGAACATTATCAAGAGAAGGCTGGGTGGATGATCAGGAAACCTGGTGAATGGGTGAACTAGGAAGAGACTCACATGTAAAACTGGTCTCTTCCTACCCTCGCCCTCAGTTCTTGCACTCCTTCCTCTTTTCCCTCACCTGTTGGCCTCCTGCCGTTTATGGAAGGTGCGATTGGGGAAGTTGGTAGATAAGTAACTTTCATCATCTCCCAAGATAGGGGTCCTCCTACCCCTGGTAGAGGCCTGGACAGCTGCCCGCAATGCGTTCCAGGTCTGCTTTTGAGGACCTGTGAATGGGGAAATCAAATCAAGATGACGTCGTCTCCTGGGTCACTGGGAGTCCTATCCAGCAACCAGACAATCCCTAGCTCACCCCAGCCTCTACTACCTATCCCTACCACCACCCCAACCTTCCGAGTGCAGCTCTCCCACAGCTTCCAGGCACCTCAAGCCTCCTGGCTGCGCTCACCACAATCCAATTCCTCCTGTAACTGCCGGTGTAGCCGCTCTAGGTCCCAGGGCCCCCTCAGCTCCTTGGCCCTTGATTTCTCCTTCTGCAGCTTTCGGAGGCTGTTGGAGCTGGAGCTGCTTCCCTGGCTGTGGCCCTGCAGCTCCCCTTCCGAAGCCTTTTCTCCAGAATTCCTCCTCTTATTATGAGAGCTGCCTTTCCTCCTGTGGGGGGCGCTGTGTTCCTCCTCCTCTGTCACCTCTGAGATCCACTCCTCCTCCGAGATCAAGCCCCGCCCCGGGAGCTGGGGCAGTTCCCCAGGGCTCAGAATCTTCTCTGTCTCCTCTGCATCCTGGCCTTCCACCTCCGAGGCATCCTCACACTCTGACCCTGACCCTTTTCCTGGTGGCCAGAAGCTACCCTGGCTGCTTCGCTCCAGCCCTTGGCTCTCTGCTTTGCCAAGAGGGAGGGTATTGCTGCCCCAGGCCCCCATCTGATTTCTCCTCTCCAGGTTTTGTACTTCTGTCTTCTGGCAGAAGCCAAGGTCTTCTGAGAGGCTGCTTACTGACTTGCGCCTGGACTTGAGCTGGAGCCCAGCTGGGGGCAAAAGCAGGCCTCGGTGGCCGTGGGCCACGCAGGAGCTTGGCTGAAGCAGAGCCTGACCATCTATGATGAAGCTCTCCCAGGCCCACTGGAAAGGAAAGGAAGGTTTCCGAGCAGGTGAACTGAACAGACTGAAGGAGAGGACAGAAGTCAGTGAGGGTCCCTGGTCCATCCACACACCCCCACCCCCACACACCCCCACCCCAGTCCATCCCCAGTCACTTACTCCTCGGCCTCAGCTGAGCCTTGTCCTTTCTTGTTCCTCCTCCGGGTCTTGCGTTCTTTCTTTGTCCTCTGCCCTGCACTCTGAGACCTCTGCAGCTGGCAGCTCTGACTCTGAAAGCTATCGCCACTTCCAAGACTTGCCTGGGCAGGACCGGGGAGAGGACAGCTTCTGTACTACTCTGCACCTCCCCAGGGGCTTCCTCCTTTCTATGCTGTCCCTAAAACTCACTGCCTCTTCTGTTAAAATAGCAAAAGCTGCAGACAAAGCTGGGGAGGTGACTCACAAGGTAAAGGCAATTGTCACTACACCTGACAACCTGAGTTTGATCCCTGAGACCCATGTGATAGGAGAGAACCAACATTTACCTGTTGTTCTCCGACCTCCACTTACACACACACACACACACACACATGCACGCGTGCGCACGGGCAAATAAAATAAAAAGCTGTAGATGCTAAGGCACCAGACCTTTAGGGAGTTACACATTTGACCTTTCCAAAAACACCCAAGGAAGTGGGGCTTG
>NC_022015.1:40165624-40168164 GCF_000317375.1 Microtus ochrogaster
AATTAATTAAAAAAAAAAGAACTGTCAGCTACTTCTCCAGAACCATGTCTGCCTACCTGCTGCCAAGTCCCGCCATGGCAATAATGGACTAAACCTTTGAACTGTAAATATTTTTCCTCTTAAATATTTTCCTTTATAAGAGTTGCCATGGTCATTGTGTTTCTTCACGGCAATGCCAACCCTAAGACAGTAACCAAACAACTGCAGGGCTTCCTTCAGGCCTCTGTAGCACTGTGTGGGTACTGGCACTACCTAACTCATGGCCCATTAGGAAGAATGCCTGATTTGTGAAGTGGCTTCCTAGAAATATAGTCTAAGTTAGGTGGAGTGATACAGCCTTAATCCCAGCACTCGGGCACAGGAGGATTGCTACATATTCATGGCCAGCTTGGTCTAGATAGTGAGTTCTAAGACAGCCTGGGCCTCCAGGATGCAAAAGAGAAAGAGCTGGGCAGAGTGACACTTTTAATCCCTGTACTTAGGAGACAATGGAAGGATTTCTGTGACGGCCAGGCCTGCATGTGTACCTGCACGGCTCCCAGGCCCACCAGGGGTACATAAGAGGCCCTATCTCAAAAAGGGGGCAGCGAAAGCATGGAAAGACATTGAAGCTCATTATCCCAGCTGGCCATGCATACTGTCTCCAGGAGGGGAGGCCCTGGGACTATTTATCACATAACTATCTCTAAAATCTTCAACATTTTAAATATATATATATTATATGTACGAGTGTTTAGCCTGCATGTATATAAGTGGGGTCTTGCAGCCTGCTGCCCAGCTCAGCCTCCCTCCTACCTCAGCTCCTCTAGTTTGCGCTGAGCGGTCAAGGCCCCTCGGCTCCCTCTGGGCGTGTAGGCTGCCAGACAGCGAGCCACCTTCTGCTGCACCTGGTGCTCCCGTGCCCTGCGCATCTCAGCCTGCTGCCGCTCCTCCAGCTGCTGCCGTTCCCAGGCCTGCAGCAGGTTTCTGGGAAGGAAAGGGAGAGGTCCATGAGGTATCAGGAGATTCAAGGAAGGTCAGGGAAGCACAGAGGAACACGTAAGCCTTGGAGTGGGAGGAAGTCTGTGTCCTGGGAAACAAATGGCATTTCATGGAAGCCAGGCTCCACGGAGCCTGCAGCCAGCTTAAAGCCTTTCCCTCTTCTTCAGCAGAGAGATCCAATTCTTTTGTTTGTTTATTGTTTTGTGTTTTCAAGGCACAGTTTCCCTCTGTAGCCCTGGCTGTTCTGAAACTTGCTCTGTAGATCAGGCCGGCAGGCTGGACTCAAATTCAGAGATTTGCCTGCTTCTGCTCATGAGTGCTGGGATTAAAGGCATGCGCCACCACCATCCAGCTTTAGATCCAGTACTTAACTCTTGGCTCAGGCCTCCTGAGCACTGTAGAGCTCAGCCAAGGCTTCCTGAGTTGTGAGGAGCTCAGCCCACAGCCTGGGACCCTTTCTGCATCGCTCCGTTACCTTGCCCAGCAGCTGTCTTTGAGAAGGGCAGGTCTCTAACCCTTTCCTCCACAGCAGCGAGGTTAGTCCCTAACATCTCAAGGCACAGATGGATGGATAAATGTGTGGGAAAGAATAAAATTGTTGAAGGGATCAAGATGTGAACATGTGGGCAAAAAGTGTGGATAGCTGAACAGCAAGTAGACAAGCCTGGAACATTCTTTCCCAGATATTATGGACAGTTTGCTCTCATCAGCCTTGTCTGTAGTGAAATGTCATGGCTCCCAGAAAGACTTCCCCTTGGCTACTCTGTCTTCCTTTCTAGGAATCTCCGTCTCTAGCTACATACTTCATTCTTTCATTTCTTATGTATCCCTGGCTGGCCTCAAACTCTTTCTATAGCTGAACCTTATGCCTCCACCCCCAGAGTGTTGGGATTACAGGCTGTACCACCACCTGGGCTTTAAAGCTTTCTTAACAGAAGAAAGGACTGGAAATATCATGTGTCCTGGTTTGATAAGAAACTAGTAACAGCCAGGCGGTGGTGGGTCACACCTTTAATCCCAGCACTAGGGAGGCACAGACAGGAGGATCTGTTGAAATAAGAGTGGCTGGGCTGCGTCCTCAGCACCCGGCCGCCCACATGGCTAGCTTAGCTTATGCCCCGAAATAATTACACGGAAACTGTATTCTTTTAAACATTGCCTGGCCCCAATAGTTTCAGCTTTTTATTGGCTAGCTCTTACATATTGATCTAACCCATTTTTATTATTTTGTGTAGTCCACAAGCTGGCTTACCAGGAATGATCTTAACCTGTATCTGCCTGGAGTTGGAGAACCATGGCGACTCACTGACTCAGCTTCTTTCTCCCAGCATCCTGTTTTGTTTTTTCCACCTACCTAAGGGCTGGCCTATGAAATGGGCCTAGACCGTTTCTTTATTAATAAGAAATCATTCCCACATCATTTCCCCTTTTTCTGCGCCCATGTTCCCAAAATATTGTTTATAAATGTTATTTTACATTTAAAGGGGGAAATGATATAGGTATGAATAATTTGCATTGGTATGGATTTTAAGGTCAATTTTGTTATATGTATATGTATT
>NC_022015.1:40172379-40176649 GCF_000317375.1 Microtus ochrogaster
AAAAGCTGCAGACAAAGCTGGGGAGGTGACTCACAAGGTAAAGGCAATTGTCACTACACCTGACAACCTGAGTTTGATCCCTGAGACCCATGTGATAGGAGAGAACCAACATTTACCTGTTGTTCTCCGACCTCCACTTACACACACACACACACACACACATGCACGCGTGCGCACGGGCAAATAAAATAAAAAGCTGTAGATGCTAAGGCACCAGACCTTTAGGGAGTTACACATTTGACCTTTCCAAAAACACCCAAGGAAGTGGGGCTTGCTATTACCCATTTGCAGGCAGAGTTAGACTCTTGCACTTCCAAGAGGAGAGGCCACAGAACTGGTGAGTGGTGGGGCTGGAATCAATACATGTTGTCACTGTTTCCAAATCCCAAATTTGTCACCATGGAACTGTGCTGTGAGAGAAGTGTCCAAATGTTCCCAGCACACAGAGATAATAATTTCCCTGACTTAATTATTGTGTATATAGGGTTATCATACTGATCCCCATCAATAGATCTTATATTGTTGTTGTTAGTTTTTGCTATTTTGTTGAGATAGGGGCTAAGGATGGTCTCAAACTCACTGTGTAGCTAAGGATAGCTTTTCTTTTGTTTTGTTGTTTGAGACAGTTTCTCTCCCTGTAGCCCTGGCTGTCCTGGAACTTGCTCTGTAGACCAGGCTAACCTCGCACTCACAACGATCTACCTGCCTCTGTCTCCTGAGTGCAGGCATTAGCAGGCATGCGCCACCCCTGCATGGCGGAGGGTAACTCTGACTACTGCTTCTCGGGCCTTCACCTCCCAAGTGCTGGAATGACAGGCTTAGGTTGCACCAGCATGTCTTCTTTAAATCTAGGAAACTGTCTGGGTGTGATGACACATGCCTGAAACCCCGGATACCAGGAAACTGAGATGGGAGGCTTGTGAGGTCTAGGACAGCCCAGATAATTTGGTGGGAGCCCACCAAACAAACAAATCCTCCACCACCACCTCCCAAACAAAACAACAACAGCCAAGGCTAGCATTCTTTTGGCTGTCACACAGGGCTCTGGACTTAGTGCAACAAAAGTGGAAGAAAGTGATTTATTTCCTAAAAGCCCTTTCTGCCCTGCCATGTTTCCAAATTGCTCCATCTGTCTGTCCTCTGTGTACCTGCCCCAGGCTTTCCTAACTGTTACCAGAATCTTAGCTCTAGTTTTATGTTTCCTCGAGACCTCAGGCAGCCCTAGCTTCTCTTGGCCGAAGATGCTGCTGAGCAGTTGGAAGTTCCCCAGCTGGGCCTGCCTCCCTCACCTGCTCCTCCGGAGAGATGCTTGATAGAAGTTTGAACAACCCTGTGGCCGTCCCTGGAGCCAAGGACTCTGAGCTCTGCTTTGGTCTCTCCGATATGGTCCTGGCCAGCAGTTGGTCAGGGTTTGGCATATTGGTACCCTGCCGTCTCCCACATCCATCTGCCAGCTCTGGAACTGCCCGCTCTGCCATCTCCATGACAACCAGGCTATGACCAGTCTGAATGACTCTAGCAAGAGTACTAGGTAGGGGTCAGCCAGGATGTATGATGCTGACTTCCTTCCAGAGATGGCGTTCAACAGGACCCAGGACTGCACTCTGCCTCTGCCTCCTGGGTTGGTGTAAGCTCCCTACTCTTTAGGCCTATGTTTGCCTATCTGTTGTGAAAGGAACATCAGAACTTGTCATCTCAAAGGGCCCTCAAGTCCTGTGAAGATGTCCACACAGTTGATACGTGAGGCATGTCATGTTCCTCAGCCTGCCTTCATCTTGGTTGAGCTTCATCAGTGATGTAGGATTTCCCTCTGTATGCTGTGAATATGTTTTATTACCATTGGTTAATAAAGAAGCAGCCTCAGCCTATGGCAGGGCAGAATAAAGCCAGGTGGGAAATCCAAACAGATATATAGAGAGAGTAGATGGAGTCAGGGAGATGCCATGTAGCTGCCAAAGGAGAGAGATGCCGTCAGAGCCTTTCTGGTAAGCCACAGCCTTATGGTGATACACAGATTAATAGAAATGGGTTAATTTAAGACATAAAAGTTAGCTAGAGGACACAGTCAACAAGACAAAACAGCCTACAGAATAGGAAAAGATCTTCACTAACCCCACATCAGACAGAGGGCTGATCTCCAAAATATACAAAGAACTCAAGAAATTGGACACCAAAAGAACACATAATCCAATAAAAAAAATGAAGTACAGACCTAAACAGAGAACTCTCAACAGAGAAATCTAAAATGGCTGAAAGACACTTAAGGAAATGTTCAACATCCTTAGTCACCAGAGAAATGCAAATCAAAACAACTAAGATTCCATCTTACACCTGTAAGAATGGCCAAGATAAAAAACACTGATGACAACTTATGCTGGAGAGGTTGTGGGGAAAAGGGAACACTCCTGCATTGCTGGTGGGAGTGCAAGCTGGTACAACCCCTTTGGATGTCAGTGTGGCGATTTCTCAGAAAATTAGGAAACAACCTTCCTCAAGACTCAATAATACCACTTTTGGGTATATATCTAAAGGATGCCCAATCGTGCCACAAGGACATGTGCTCAACTATGTTCATAGCAGCTTTGTTTGTCATAGCCAGAACCTGGAAACAACCTAAATGCCCCTCGACTGAAGAATGGATAAGGAAAATGTGGTACAATTACACAATGGAGTACTACACAGCAGAAAAAAAGATGACAGCTTGAATTTTGCAGAAAAATGGATGGATCTAGAAAACATTGTTTTGAGTGAGGTAACCCAGACACAGGAAGACAGTTATCACACGTACTCACTCATAGGTGGTTTGAACATAAAGCGAGGGAGACGCCATGCTCCCCTCTCCCGGCAGACGTGATAGCTCTGCTCTCTGAGGCAGACGCATGAAGCTCAGACCCAGGATGGACGTAGGCTAGAATCTTTCCCTCCGTCACTGGATCACCCCCACCAAAATGAAGTTCCATCCCTTTCTGACTCCTGACCGAAGTAAGAACCGCAAACAGCATTTCAGTGCACCTTCTCTCATTCAGAGGAAGATCGTGTTTTCCCCCTTTCCAAAGAGCTGAGTCAGAAGTACAATGTTCGATCTATGCCCGTGCAAAAGGATGAAGGTCAGGTTATCCGAGGACAGTACAAAGGCCAGCAGACTGGCAAAGTGGTCCAAGTGTCAGAAAGAAATATGCCTGCATTATTTCATATTCCACATTGAACAAGGGCAGCGAGGAAAGGCTAATGGCACAACTGTCCGAGTGGGCAGCCACCCCAGCAAGGTGGTTATCATCACCGGGTTAAAACTGTGCAGAGACCGCAAAAAGATCCTGGAAAGGAAAGCCAAGTCTCGGCAAGTGGTACTCGCTGCCCCTCGTGGCCCACTGCAGCCACTTGGGAACTGCCCCTACCTGGGACTGACTACTCTGGGGACCCGCTGCCCACTGCCGCCACTTGGGGATCTGCAGCTTTTCTGCCTCAGCAGCCACTCTGGGATCTGAAGCATTTTTACTTTTACCATTACAGAGCTATAAGGATAAATCTATGGGTTTTAACAGAGGAGAGGATTCAGGAGTTCACATAATTTTGTGATTTCAAGATTTAAAATAAAAAAGCAAGGATAGTAAAAAAAATAAAAATAAAAATAAATAAATAAACATAAAGCGAGGAAAACCAGCCTATAAACCACAATCCCAGAGAACTTAGACAACAATGAGGACACTAAGATTATTTGGGTCTGGGCAGCCAAGAAATGAATGAACGGTCTCCATTTACACATGAGATCTTATACAATTACTCTGCTCTCCAAGCCTCTGGCTGAGCCAGTCCACTGGATAGCATGCCCTCCAGAGGCAGCAAGTAAGTCAGAGCTGAGAATGGCTGTGCTTTGATCTTAGATTTTCTGGGTGTGCCTGTGTGTATATGTACTTTGCTTTTGTTTTGATTTTTCTATGGATTTTGCTGTTTTGTTTATATTTATTTTATCTTAGGCAGTGTCTCACATGTAGCCCTAGCTGGTTAAAAGTCACTATGTAGACCAGGCTCTCCTTGAACACACAAAGTTCTGCCTGCCTCTGCTTCAATAGCACTGGGATTAAAGTCATGTGCTACCATGCCCTCAAGTTCTCAGCTTTCTCTATGTGGATGCTGGGAATCTAACTCAGGTTCTTATGACTGGGTAGCCACTGAGGCATCACTGCAGCTTCATCCCCCTTTTTATTTGGTTTTAGGATTGGAACACAAAGCCTCATGAATCCTAAGTGCACACTCAGCCCTGAGCACAGCC
>NC_022015.1:40178154-40181375 GCF_000317375.1 Microtus ochrogaster
TTTTTCCAGACAGGGTTTCTCTGTATAGCCCTGACTGGCCCAGAACTCACTCTGTAGACCAGGCTGGTCTTGAACTCAGAGATCTGCCTGCCTCTGTGGAGTGCTGGGCTAATGGTATGTGTCACATGCCCTGCTGAATTGTCTGCTAATTCCAGATCCGGTACTGAATGCTTCAAGGAGACTCAAGAGGCTGCTGCTGTGGTGGTGGCCCAGGGGGTCAGCAGTGCAGGTGACCTCCATGGAGGATGGGCCTAGCAGTGAGAACTGACTGGCTCTAGGGTGAAAATGAATGGACCCTGCCAAGGGAGCCCAATAGGATGGGTCTGTGTGTGCCGCCAAGTGGAAGAAAAGCGGAGCAGTCAAAGCAGAGGCGCTGCCCTTTGCTGGAGCTGAAGTTGGAGCTGATCTGTAAAGGTGGCCAGAAAGCCAGGCAGTACCTGCAGACAGGAGCAGCATTTTCTATTTTTCACTTTTGATATGTGTCTGGTTATTTTGTCTGAATGTACGTTTGTGCACCATGTGCCCAGGGAGGCCAGAGAGGGTACCGGATTGCTGACACTGAAGTTACGGAGGGTCAGGAGCCACCATGTGGGCACCAGACACTGAACCCAGGTCCTCAGCGAGAGCAGTGCATTCTGCTGGAATAGCTTTTCTCCACCATCTGGAGCGGCTACTGCCGATTCCTTACCACTTTCCTGCTTCTATCCCTGTGACCCACAACAACAGGATAGCAGAATGGGATGGGGGGTAAGAACAGAGAAGCCTGGTTTTCCTACTCCTCGGGAGTAGGGGCTCCAGCACCAGGAGAGAAGCAACTGTTCAGAGAGGTGAAACACCAAATACAAGTGAGTCAAGCCCAGAGATCTGACTACTCATAACACCAGCCATTTCTTTCCAGTCATTCACTCACTTATTCTGTTTATTAATTATTATTGTGTGTGAGTGATAGGGGAGCTTCTGACAGAGCCTGTGTGTGGAGGTCAGAAGACAACTTTGTGGAGCCTCCTCTCGCTTGTCACCTTCATGTGGCTTCTGGGAATGCCTCTCAGATCGCCACACTTTCACAGAAAGAGTCTACCGTTGAGTCGTCTTCCTCGCCCCTATGTTGTGGTTTAGGTGGTTACCTCTACCATCTTATGTAAATGGAGGCTGCTCTTTCGTTCCTGAATAATCACAGAAACTATATTAATCGCAACACTGGCCTATAAGCTCAGAAGCTCGGGGGTTTTTTGTTTTTGTTTTTGTTTTGTTTTGTTTTCTTGAGACAAGGTTTCTCTGTTGCTTTGGAGCCTGTCCTGAAACTAGTTCTTGTAGACCAGGCTGGCCTCGAATTTACAGAGATCTGCCTGTCTCTGCCTCCTGAGTTCTGGGATTAAAGGCGTGCGCCACCACCGCCTGGCTTAGCCAAGACTTCTTAATAACTAGATCTTACACCTTAAATTAACAAATTTCTATTAATCTGTGGTATTGCCATGAGGCTGTGGTCTATCGGGTAAGGTTCTTTTCTGGAGTCTTCTTGGGCAACTATATGGTGTCTCTTTGACTCCACCTACTCTCTCTGTATATCTCTTTCAGCCTGGCTATATTCTGCCCCACCATAGGCCAAAGCAGCTTATTTATTAACCAATGGTAATACAACATATTCACAGCATACGAAGTGGAATCCCACATCAGTCTTACTCTGGAGCCAGGCTAGCCTCAAATTTTCTTAAAGGTGTGAGCCGCCACACCAGGCTAGCAGAGATTTTTTTTTTTTTTTTTTAGTGACTTCAGGTGATCACAAGACTATCTGCTAAGGGAAGTTAAGTGGGAGATTCAGGAAAGACACCTTGTTAGGGAGACAATTAGACACTTGAGCTGAGAGAAAGGATGGAGCAGAAGTCAGAATACTTAGGGGTCAGGAGAGGTCAAGGAGATATGGCATGGAGACCAACAGATTAAAGTGGTCAGCAAGAACGAAGATTGTGATTGGGTGAGGTGCCACACACCTTTAATCCTGGCACTTGGGGGCAGAGGTGGGCAGATCTCCTTTATAAATTCAAGGCCAGCCTGGTCTATATAGTGAATTCTAGAACACTCAGAGACTCTGTCTCAGAGACAAACAACCAAAAAAAGAATGAAGATTGCTGAGTAAGAGAGAGCTCCTAGCCAGAGCCACAGAGAGATCAACCACAGCAACGCCAAGGATTAGCAGGGAGCCTGGCAGCCTTCCTTGGTCCCTAGACTCATTCTCTAAGGAGGCAGGAGGAAGACGTATCACAGATTTCTGCAAGGCAGACTAGGGATGCGGCTGGGGCGTCTGAACAGCTCGGTTGGTAAGGGTTCTTGACCTGATTTTGATTCCTGCATGGAAGACAAAGGACCCACATGGTAGACAAGGACAGATGCATGCTCCTCTGGTTTCTGAGTGCACCATGATATGTATCCTGCCTGCCTTCCTTTTGGTGGCACTAGGGTGTTGTAGGACATTATCTGTAAGGAATATGAAGAAACGTCTTCTCATCCCAGACAGAGAACCAACACTAGTATGGATGTGGGTGAGGGGTTACTTACTGGAGCAGAAATGAGCCAGGGACGGCTGCATTAACAGAACCCACCCCAGCATGGGAGGCCACTCACGGAAGCTGCAAACCGGAGCTCACTGCACAGCTTGCAGGCAGCTCACATGTTAGAAACTGCTCTTTCAGGTAACTCGGGTGCTTTCAAACAGGGTCTCACTATGTAGCCATGTCTGGCCTGGAACTTGTTATATAGACCAGGCTGGAACTCACAGATCCGTGTGCCTCTGCCTCTGGAATGCTGGTTAAAGGCATGCATCAGGCAAAAATGTAATTCTTAACCAGAAGGGAAGGCATCTGTTCCTAAAACAAGCCCAGAGAGAAGCAATCTCCACAAAACAATTCTGCTAAGTCCCTGTCAAAATCTCAGCTTACGGGCTGATGGGATGACTCAGCCATTAAAGGCTCTTGCAGACAAGCCTACTGACTCAGACTCCATCCTGGGAACCCACGGGGTAGCAGAGACCTGTGCATGCTGCACCACATCCCACATACGAAATACATAAGGTTTTAGAAAACAATACCTTAGTTGTCTTTCCAGGTCTTGATAAGCTGACTTTAAAATTCACATGGAAACCCAAAGGACTCAGGATAGCCAGTCTTGAAACAAAACAAACAACATATCAGATGACATATTTTACATTTTCTGATTTTTTTTTTTTT
>NC_022015.1:40184305-40186247 GCF_000317375.1 Microtus ochrogaster
AAAAAAAAAATTGCTCTATAGACCAGCCTTTCACTCACAGGAATCCTCCTGCCTCTGCCTCTGCCTCCTGAGTGCTGGAATTAAAGGTCTGGCCATATCCAGAACTCTCCTCGCTCTCTTTTTCTGTTTTCCACGTTTTTGTCACATGCACTTACTACTGTGCATCCATGTGTTCACGGGAGACCTGGGAGCGGGCAGCATCAAGCTATTCCATGGGAGACTATAGGCATCTTTTTCCTTTTTTTAATATTTAAGTTTTTGTGCATGAATGTTTTGCCTGCATGTATGCTGGTGCCTTAGGATGACAGAGGAGGGCGCCTGATCTCCTGGAACTGGAGTTACAGACAATTGTGAGCCACTGTGTAGGTGCTAGGAATCAAACCAGGGTCCTCTGGGAAAACATCCAATGCTCTCAACTGCTGAGCTATTTCTCCAGCTCTTTGTCTGTTTTTAGGTCGTATCTCTTGAACTCCTGGTCCTGCTGCTCCCATTATCAAGTGTCGGGAATACCCTGGTCTCCCTCCTCTGGCTACCATGCCCAAACGTGAGTGTTATTGACTTGGTGAACACCAGCCTAGATCTCTCTTGGGAAGAAGTCTAAGGAGACCAGTGGATTATGGGTGAAAGAACCATGGCAACAGAGTAGATTTTTCAAAGCGGGTTCCCCACTGACGTACCCACCAGCAGGATATAATTTCTGTGCCCAGGAACCTTCTCCAGCAATGGGTGAGGTTAGACTTGCCCCTTAGGCTTCTTTCTGGTGGGGACTTAGAAGCCCATCTCTCCTCTGTGTTGTAAGTTTGCTGAACAAACCTTGCAGTGAGCTGCAGGGGGCTTTCCAGTTGGCAGTGAGAGTCATAGCCTTTGGCTGACACTGGTTGTGCCACACCCAAGGCTAAAGCCTTCACACAGGCCTTTGCACAAGGCTCTCAGATAGCTCAAGAACAGAGGGAAAAAACTGAACCGTGATGGCGGCACACGCCTTTCATCCCAGCCTTCAGGAGGTAAAGGCCAGCCTGGTCTACAAGAGCTAGTTCCAGGACAGGCTCCAAAGCTACAGAGAAACCCTGTCTTGAACAAAACAAAACAAAAGAACAGAAAAGAACAAAGGGAAAAATGGTCAACAGACCAGTAAGGTATAGACTGGCTCTTCTAGATATTACCCTGAGCTGTTTTATTCGTCCCCACTCTAGGAGGCATCCAAAGACCTGGCCCTGCTGGAAGCACTGCCCTTCTGAAGCCTCTTTCCTCTGACTCAGGAGGCTAGCCCTTTCCAATTGTTCCGAGGCCCTAAGATAGGAATTGGCTGGTGTGGGGCTGGAAGGGTGGTTCAGCGGTTAAAAGCATAGACTGCTCTTCCACAGGACCCAAGTTTGGTTCCCAGCACTTACAACAGACATCTTACTGCTGCCTGTAGTAGCCAGGCGGTGGTGGTGCACGCCTCTAATCCCAGTACTCAGGAGGCAGAGGTAGGTGGATTTCTGTGAGTTTGAGGCCAGCCTGGTCTACAGAGTAAGTTCCAGGGCAGGCTCCAAACCAAAGCTACACAGAGAAATCCTGTCTCGTAAACAAAACAAAACAAAACAAAACTACCTATAACTCCAGTTCCAGAAAACCCAACACTTCCCATCTCTGAAAGCACCTGTGGGAATAACTCCCACTTTTTTAAAACAAAGATTTATTTATTTATTGTGTATACAGTATTCTGCCTGCATGTATCCCTGCATGCCAGAAGAGGGCACCAGATCTCATCACCGATGGTTATGAGCCACCGTGTGGGAATTGAACTCAGGATCTCTGGAAAAGCAGCCAGTGCTCTTAACTGCTGAGCCATCTCTCCAGCCCCCATAAACCGTACTTTTAAAATTATTTTTTCTCATCCAGGTGTGGTTGTGCATACCTTTAATCCCAGCACTCTAGAGGAAGCAACGCGTGGATCTCC
>NC_022015.1:40187051-40188486 GCF_000317375.1 Microtus ochrogaster
TGTGTAGTACACACAGCTAGCACAGGTGAGCTCCCAATACAGGTAAACGTGTGTAGTACACACAGCTAGCACAGGTGAGCTCCAAACGCAGGAGGAAAATCAGGGCAGAGGCGCTGCAGAGCTTGTGAAAGACAAGTAAGCGCAGGTGAGCCCAGGGCCCAGCTGCACAGGCTCCAGCTCCCACCTAAAGGTGAGCTGCCAGTCCCAGAACAAAGGGGCAGGAGAACTTGCAGGCACGGTCACAGGCTCCTGTGCTTCCCAAGGTCTTCTGTGTAGAAACAAGGGTTTTCCAGCACCCTGGTTTCCCTAACTTCTCATCCTATGAACCCTGAGCTCTTGAGAGACAAGAGTTGCACTATGCTGCCCAGGCCATCCTCAAACTTGGGATCCTCCTGCCTCTACTGGGATTATAGGTGCCACCACACTTGGCCCCAGAACCCACTTAAACATTTTTATTTTATGTGTATGTTTGCCTGCATGAATGTATGAACATGTGTGCTGTGTTGCTGGAGGGCATTGGGTCTCCTGGAACCAAAGTTACAGATGGCTGTGAGCCTCCATGTGGGTTCTGGGAACCAAACCAGGGTCCTCTACAAGAGTGTCCGTGCTCTTAACTGCTGAGCCATCTCACCAGCCCCAGAATCCTCTACTTTGATGGATTCTACTTGACAGGCTCTCAGGGTCTTCTAACTCCACTCTTGCTTCTGCTAGGCATGGTCTTTGCTATGGTGTCCTGTGTGTTTACCTTCCCTGGGTTTGTCCCCATCTGCAGCTACGAATCAGTGTTCCTATGACCCACACCCTCTTCACTCCTCATGCTCCCCAGGTGTGGGTGGAGTGGGAGGAGATCTCCTGGTTTATGTGCCTGGGAAATGTGGGCATGGCAGGCCCCTGATGGGACTGAGGTGTTCCAATGTCCTCGGGCCCAGCGCCTGTGCTGCTCTCGTTCTCCACCCTAGGAGTGGGCAAAGTAGTTCCCAGCAGCTCCCAGCAGCATCAGCAGCTCAGGTGCTGGGGGTCAGTGCCAGCTCTACAGCCGTCACCATACCCAGAGTGTTGCATTGACTGACCAGGCTGCACCATGCCCATTCAGTCCCAGAAGTGGGCTCAGCTGCCTACACCTCAGGTTGGGTGGAGGAGTTACAGGAGCATTATAACCAAACTGGGAGTGGAGGAAAGACAGACAGCACCCAACCACTGTCATCAAGTCCTCCCTCTTAAACCCTGCCCTAGCCTGTCTTCTCACACGGCACAGGTAACTTTGCCTCCCGCTTCACAGTACAGTCTCCATTAAGCTACTGGCTCTTCATGCTCCCTTCAAAACCCCATCCCCACCCTCTCTCCCTCAGGTTCTGCTATTCCCCCATCCTGTCCTGTGCCCCTTCCTCTCTGGAAACCTAAGGTTCTGTCAATTTTAAAATACACATATATATAT
>NC_022015.1:40189017-40191000 GCF_000317375.1 Microtus ochrogaster
AAAAAAGCAGAGGGCTGCCAGGCAGTGGTGGTGCACGCCTTTAATCCCAGCACTCGGGAGGCAGAGGCAGGCGGATCTCTGTGAGTTCGAGGGCAGCCTGGTCTACAAAAGCTAGTTCCAGGACTGGCTCCAAAGCTACAGAGAAACCCTGCCTCGAAAAACCTAAATAAATAAAAAATAAAAGCGGAGGGCTGGAGACATGGCTTAGCATGCTCTTCCAAATGACCAGGGTTCAGATTCCCAGGACCCACAAGGTGGCTGGCAACTACCTATAACTAGTTCTGGGGGATTCAATGCCCTCTTCTGGCCTCTGTTCACACCAGCACATATGTAGTGCACAATTCAGGCAAAACACCCTTACACATGATATAAATTTTACAAAGCAGCAGCAAACATACCCCGCATTCCTTTAGTCCCTTCTGAGCCCCAGCATGGCCTCAGCTCTAACTACTGAAGCAGTGTGCAGAGGTGCTCCTCTTTGGGATACTTCCTTGTCTAAACATTTGGCAACTGTCCTCTCCCTTCTACCAGACCATCCGGATAGCTCCGTGTGGCAGCTTTTGTGTCTGGTGGTCTTCCAAGTTCATACACCTGTCTCTAGGCGTCCATAACATGGCCAACTCATTCTTTCTTCAGTGACCTCAAGAGCACCCCAAATTCATCACAGCCAAAATTGAGATCTTCAAGCCAAATCTTCTCTTTTCCTCCTGTGTCCTTCAGCTGGAAAAGGGTCCTGCCCTTGCCAAAGAGCTGAAGAAAGCTAGAAGAGGTGCTTACTAATATCCTCTGCAGCCTGTCTTCAAGCCTAAGGTCAAACAGGCCTGAGTCTCCTCTGAGGCCATCAGCAACCTCACCCACACGCCCAGCATGTCCCCAAGGTCCCCTGAATGTCTCCATCAGGAAGAAGCTTGTTAGTAGATGGACCTACCATCTCCCTCTAGGCTTCCTAGACTTTGGAACCAAGTGGCCACTACCTCCCGCTTTCCTCACCATTGCAGCTCTTGGAGGATGCAGCTCTTGTCTTTGGCACTGAAGCTGCTCCACAGGCCCTCAGCTAGCTATCATCTACCTGCAGAGCACCACCGTGTAAGGCCCAATCTCAGTCCTGGCCCCATCTGTCCCCTCTCAGCAGCTCAGAGAAGGGTCCACAGCACATGAGGAGCTAACCTTCAGCTGTCTCAGCATGTGTTGCTTGTTCCTTAGACCCCTTCCTTTCTTCAGTGCCCCCCCTTTTACTCAGTCACTGGCTGGCCCACCACTGTCCCAGCCTGCCCCCACGTGGGGAGGTAAGTAGGGGGGCAATAAGAATGCAGCCACAGCCGGGTGGTGGTGGCGCACACCTTTAATCCCAGCACTCGGGAGGCAGAGACAGGTGAATCTCCGTGAGTCCGAGGCCAGCCTGGTCTACAAGAGCTAGTTCCAGGACAGGCTTCAAAGCTACAGAGAATAAATAAATAATGCAGCCACAAATCCCTGGACACAAGCTGAAAAGAAACCAGAATCCTCTTCCTTTTTTTAATAAATGTATTTAATAAATTTAACAACAATTCCATCTTTCTTTTCTCCCCAGAGCAGCTAATACTAACTAAAAGGGGCATATAGCCTGGGGTCAGGGCAGTGAGCGCTAGGAGTCATAGTCTTCATCCTCTGCATCAGGTGCTGAGGGGCCAGGGGGCGCTGGGGGCAAAGGCAGAGGAGAGGTGAAGGGCATGAAGGGGGTTGGAGGGCTGTGGGACAGAAAATGGAGGAAATCAGGGCACGCTACTGTACTGCACACAACCCACAAGGCCTTCCACCATCCTCCAGCCCCCAGGAGAGAAGGGCCCAGTGAAGAGCACTATCCAGGTTCTCTCCCAAGGGTGGTGGGAACAAGACTCTCAGAACAGGCTCTGTGTTTGTTTCCACCCCCGCCCCACTCCCTAAGTCAGCCACCGCCACCAACCACCACCACCGCCACCAACCACCACCACCACCACCAACCAC
>NC_022015.1:40191100-40204675 GCF_000317375.1 Microtus ochrogaster
ACCACCACCACCAACCACCACCACCACCACCAACCACCACCACACCAAGTGGCTAGGAAAATAAACCGGGTGCTGAGGAGTTTGGCATTGCCTCCTGCTGGTGTCCCTAGGGTTGCTTACGTCTGAAAGTGGGCAGGGGGGTGACTGGCTTGGGGCGGAGGCTGTGGTGCCTCTTCTTCTCCATCAGTGTCTGTATCCTCAGACTCATCCTGTGAGGACAGCAGGGGTCAGGGTTAACGAGAGAAGGCCTGGGCCATCACTGGGGAGCCCAGACCCCTGGGAGAGCAACGACAGATAGGTCTATGAGGATTTAGACATGCAGACAGGGGTACCAGGGGTCGTGAGAAGATCAAGCCTCAGCCAGCTTTGCCTAGCACAGGCTGCCTCTCCCACAGTCCCTCTCACTCACCTCCTGTTCCGAGTCTGTCCCAGACAGCTTCTTGTCTTTGCCTTTGCTTCCAGTGCCTCCGTTCTTCCTGCCACTGCTGCCTGGTTTCCGGCCCCTTCGGGAAGGTACAGTCCATCTGCCCAGAGGACTCTCTCCTCCTAGTTCACCCCCCAGCCACCCCCAACCCTGTGGCCTTGGCCTTTCCCACCTATATACTTGGTCTTGGCTACCCACCTTCGAGGACCCTTGTCCCCATCCATGTGGTTGTCTTCCCCATCTCCCTGCATGTCGGGCACGGATGCCACCAAGTCTTTCAAGAAGTCAAACTGCTGCTCCAGCTCAATGCACTGTTTCCTGAAGAAGTGGGAGAGGAAGACGTCCAAACGGACCCCAAACACTTAGGCAGGACCCTAAGGATAGCTTTTCATGTCACGGCACCCCTCCCCACTGACACCCGGTCTGGCGAGCTTGGCTCCGGTTATGCCCTCCACCTGGAACACCTAATCCCTCCTACAGCAGTCCAAACCCACCAAACTGGCTCAAACTCCCTCAGCCTCGCACCACTCCCCCATTGGGACACGGCCTCCTCAGAAGCCCTTCCCAGCTCTGCGGCCACTCACAGGTGGGACGTGGTCATGGTTTTGGCATTTCGAGACTGGGTCACCTGGCAAGCCTTCTTCAACAGGGACTCCAGGAAGAGCTCGAGCGCCCGGGCTGAGGGGCGTCAAGGAGAATCTGAGAAAGGGGAGTGCCGAAGTCCCGCCCCACGCCCCTCATCCCAGCCAGCCCCTAGCAGGATACAGATGATGACAGGCACAGCTGCCGCCACCTTCCCAATCTCTTCGTCCGTCTGCATGATCTTCTTGATCCGCGCCTGCCGAAGGAAGGGGACAGAGCTCGGACGCCGTGGCCTGCGACCCTGCAGGAGGGCTGGGGGCAGCCAGGGGGTACCCCGAGAGAAGGGGCGGGAGGCACCGAGCCAGTGTAGGGCATGGAAGGGGGCGGGGCGTCAGGCCGCGAACACCTAAAGGCACCCGCCCCCCCACAGCAGGACCAGGGCCCGAGCCTCCCGGGAGTCCAACCCGCCGAGGCCCAGCTCGGCCACGTGCTCACCGGCGGAAACCGCGCGTTGTACTTCTTCTTCTTGCTTGGCATCTCGGGGCCTCTCTCGCCGAGCCGGGCCCAGCGCCGCCGCCCGCAGCCTCCCGGCTCCGGGCCTGTTCGCCGCCGGCCCGCCGCGGTTCCCCCGGGTCCTGCTGCCGCCTGCTCCGCCCCCGCCGCTGCCCGCAGGGTCCTAGCGCCGCCAGTCGACAAGCAGCGCCCCAAACCCCGGCGCTCTGCTTTTGGAGCCTCCGGGGCGGTGCGAGTCCTTCTCAGGGATCACCCGCCACTCCCACTCGCCCCCAAGGTAGAAGTACGAACGTTAGCTCCGCCCCGCGCAGGCCGGCTCCGCCCAGGAATCTCCAGATGGCCCCGCCCCTGAACGCGTCCCGCCCCTTCCCCTGGAGCCCTCGCCCCCAGTCGGCCGGTTCCGCCTCTGGCCCCGCCCTGTGACTGCGTTTGTCTATAAAGTTGTTGTTGAGGTGGCGGGACCCTAAGATGGCGGCGGCGGCGGCGGCCGTGGCAGGGGCGGGGCGCGGCGGGGGTGGCGGCGCAGACCCCGGGCAGGAACGGAGCCGGGCCCGAAGTTGGGTTGGCGCGGAACGGAGCGAAGGCCGGAGGTGACTGCGGGGCGGCTAGAGGGGCAGCCCCGGGGCGGGGGCAACCCTGAGGCTGTAGGCACTAATGGCGGCGGGTGTGGTAGGACCGGAGCCGGGCCCTCCCGCAGGCCCCGTCCGGAGCGGGTTCGAGTCTGACGCCGCCCCCTGACCCCAGGTGGGCCGCTACCCTCTCCAGGCCGCCGTGTTTCGGGCTTTGAGTGTGCTTCAGATAGCTGGCCGGGAGGCCCAGCCCTCCACAGCCACCTCTAGGGTTGGCCGACTGTAGTGCCTACATCCCTGAAATCGCAGCGCCCTGCTGCCTGCCGGTCTCCAGGCCAGAGGTGCAGGGAGTCCCGTGCCAGCTCACACGCCACAGCTATTCCACCCCTACAGACGTGACCTTGGGCGAGTCCCTTTTCTCAGTTTCAGCTTCCTTGTTTGTAAGTGAAAGTACTAACAATAGCGACTCCACCTCCGGCATTTTATTCCAGAGACAAATCTAGGCAGGATCAGTTGTCTCCCCATTGTAAAGATGAAGTAACTGAGGCACAGACAGACCTTAAGTCTTGCCCAAGGCCACACAGTTTAGCCAGTGCCTGGCATCCTAGAGGACCCAGCACTTTGTGGTTACTTTCTCAAACCTCCCCTGACTCTGTTCCCTCACAACAGGATGGAACCAAACGAGGAGCTAGAAGAGGAGGACTCTCCAGGTGGCCGGGAAGATGGCTTCACTGCTGAGCACCTGGCTGCAGAGGCCATGGCAGCCGACATGGATCCCTGGCTGGTATTTGATTCCCGTACTACACCTGCCTCAGAGCTGGATGCCTGGCTGGCCAAGTACCCACCATCTCAAGTTACTCGCTATGGGGACCCAGGTTCACCCAACTCTGAACCTGTGGGCTGGATTGCAGCCTATGGGCAGGGTTACACCCCCAATTCAGGGGATGTCCAAGGGCTGCAGGCAGCCTGGGAGGCTCTGCAGACCAGTGGGCGGCCCATCACACCAGGTACCCTGCGCCAGCTGGCCATCACCCACCGCGTGCTCTCTGGCAAGTGGCTGATTCACCTGGCACCTGGCTTCAAGCTGGACCATGCCTGGGCTGGCATTGCCAGGGCTGTAGTTGAGGGCCGTCTTCAGGTGGCCAAGGTGAGCCCACGGGCCAAGGAGGGTGGGCGCCAGGTCATCTGTGTTTACACGGACGACTTCACGGACCGCTTGGGTGTGCTGGAGGCAGATTCTGCCATCCGTGCTGCAGGCGTTAAGTGCTTGCTCACTTACAAACCTGATGTCTACACCTACCTGGGCATCTACCGAGCCAATCGCTGGCACCTCTGCCCCACTCTCTATGAGAGCCGTTTCCAGCTTGGAGGCAATGCTCGTGGCTCTCGAGTGTTGGACCGTGCCAACAATGTAGAACTGACCTAGTGGGCAAGACCACCTTTTGCTCCCCTGCGGGGGATGGATCCTTCTTTTTTCTCTTCCTTGTCCCAAGAAGGCCACACTCCCTAGCTCTGAGGACTAATTGACTTGGGAACTGCCTGTACTCAGTCCCTTTGAACTTCTGCTCTCTGTGCCGGGTTGACTCCAGCCCCCACAGGCTGGGGGCTTTGGCTCCCCGAGGGCCAGGCCCTCAGCTGCCCTTTTTGATGCTGCTCCCCGCCACTGCCCAGGACCACAACTTGGGTACAGATACTCAAGAAGCCTGCCCGGGCCACCTCTGTCCCCTACTAGACTCACCCTGCATCTTCCTTTTCTTTGCTCCCTCATAAGGGAGAAACTTAGTGCTTCCAGTCCCTGCCCTTGGAGCCATCACAGCCCAGGTGGCAGGGCTCCTACAGGACTGAGCATGTTATGGGGCCCATATATGTTCTGGCCAAGAGCGGATGCAGGGTCATGGATGTAGGCCTGCTCCTCCCTGCAAACTCACAGCCTGCATTACCAACATCCCTTCCCTGACTACATGTGCCTGTTCCTGGCATTTCAATAAAACTCAGCTTGGGTCCGTGTCTTGAGTGTTTTTTAAAAATACTGTCCTGGTGGTTACCTGCTTTGGCTCTTGAGGAAGGGCAGGGCCCAAAGAGGCAACTCTGACCTGACCAGGCTGATGTTTTCTTCCTCCCTTAGCAATGAAGATGGCGTGTCACTTCTGAGGCTAGGCTTCATTTCCTAGAACTTCCACAAAGTTGAGCTCCCTCTGCACCCATGGATCAGAATCAGTTTCTTAGTCTTTCCAGGAAGGCCCAAGGGACTACTCTTTGACCTAAGGTGTATTTGTTTTAGACTTAAATTTTATTGAGACAAGGGCTCACTATGTAGCCCTGGCTGGCCTGGAACTCAAAGAAATCCATTTGGCTCTGCCTCCCAAAGTGCTGGGTTTAAAGGCCTGTACTACCTCCCCCACCCCCGCTTTTAGGTTTTTAAAAAATTATATTCATGGTGGACATGCTTTAATCTTAGCACTTAGGAGCAGAGGCAGGTGGATCTCTGTGAGTTCAGGGGTGGGGTGGGGAGGGGAGTTAAAGAGGCTGGGACTTGGATCGGCACTTAAGGGCACTAATAATTCTTGCAGAGGATGGTAGGTTTAATCCCCCAGCATTCCTGAGGTGGCCAGGTAACAGCCTCTTAACTACTCAGTTGCAGGGGATAAGATGCCCTCTTCTGGCCTCTACAGGCATTGCACACATAGGTTAGAGACATACAGGCAAAACAGAAAAATCTTTTATACACAGAAAAATCTTTACAACATATTGGAACCAATACAATATAAAATTACTTTTTTATGGTGTGCAGAAGCTAGTTTGTCTCATGTACACATATGGAGGTCAGAGAACAACTTGGAGAAGTCAGTTCTCCCTCCACGGGTTGGATCCCAAGAATCCGACTCTGGTCAGGCGAGCACCTTTATCTACTAAGCCACCTCAGTTCAGACTTTTTGTTTTTAAAAACAGGATTTTATTATGTGGCTCTGGCTGCGTGGACCAAGTTGGCCTTGGACTGTGGCTGCCCACTCGCCACGTGCTGGGATTAAAGGCACACTCATTTTGAGCTTATGATCCTCTGCCTGTACCTGATTGCTGGGCGTGTTGGATTACAGGTGTGCACCATCACATCCAGTTTACTGCTGCCCAGGTTTACGCAGTGACCAAAATTAAACCCAGGGTTTAGCGCCTGCTAAGCATTTTGCCAACTGAGCTACACCCACAGGCCCTCTGCCCTCACAGTTTTCTCCTTTTTGAAACAGTAGTGTAGCACAATCTGGTCTCAGTTCTGGTCCTCCTGACAGCTTCTGGAGTGCCAGGATTGCAGGTCTGAACCACCATGTGCATGCCTCAGGACTCGCATGAAAGCATTCTGTCCCTGCAGTTCCAAGATGGTCACACTGGAGCAGCCTAGCCAGTGAACAGCCTGAATATCCATGGGTGGCGTCTCCAGAAGCCCTGGCATGGCATTTACTTCCGCCACCCTATTCAGAGGCCACTGAATAGTTTACAAAGCACTTCCACGTGTAGCACTCAACACTTGTAACCTTGTTAAGGAGATGCTAGCCCAGTCCTGTTGTCAAGCATTGCCACCAAGTGTGGTGACACGCGCCTTTAATTCTAGCACTCAGGAGGCAGAGGCAGGCAAGAGCTCTGGGAGTTAGAGGACAACCTGGTGTTACATAGTGAGTTCCAGGACAGCCAGAGCTTCAAGACCCTATCTTGGGGGGGAAAAAAAAGAATTGAGGCCAATGGGAGAAAAGATAATGCAGGGTGATTCAGTGAGAGCAGAGCTGGGACTTGCCTCTGATCCCTCCCTTCTTGGAGGGTGGTTCTTGATCCGGAGAGACCTTATAACCCACAGAGCATAGGCACTCACATGACCTGGCCGTCCTCTCCTGTGTGGCTGCTGCAGCCTCAGGTCCTGACTTCTGCACTGTCCTGTCTCGTCTGGCCTGGCCTTGGTTGGGGGTTAGGGGTGTTGGCAGAGAGCCCCTTGAGATGTTGCTCTCGTGCCGTGCCAGCACTGACTCAGCCTCCAGCAGCCTCACCAGGTTGGAATTTGGAGCAGGGGAGCGGAAGATGCCACTGGGCTGACTGGGTAGAAGTGGCTGAGTCATGAGGCGCTGGCTTAACCCCCTCCCCAGCTTCCTCCCTACCCTGAGTTTCTCCAGGACTGAGTCCACCTCAGCCCAAACCTGGGAAGTCCCCCGAGCTCAGACTCAGAGCCAGGTGCCCTGCCCTGCCCGCCTGCCTGTCGATGCTTTGAACTTGACAAAAGTGGGCCAACTTTCCCTAGGCAGGGGAGTGGCATCCTGGCAGAGTCTTGTGTTCTCACAAAGATGTCCTCATGGTATGGACAGCCCAGGTTTCCTTCCTGTACAAAGCCTGACACATCCCTCTTCTCCATCTCTATGGCCCTGCCTGGCCACTTGCCAGGCCCCTTGCCCTTCCTCGTTGTCTCCCAAACCATGACAATACCCACTAACTCGGCCTTCCACTCTCCACCTCCTTCTCTGCCCTGCCCCCCAGCCCAGTCCACAGATCCCTCTGTAGAGATGCTCACACTTTTGTCCTACTGAAAGGCCTTCTGTGGTCTCTACAGCTACGAGGAACAAGGTCTGCTCCCCTGGGCTGGCACTGAGCAGATCCCCAACAGCTGTCTGTCTCTGCACCCCACTGAAGCCAGCTGGCACATCCTCTACCACCCTGGCATGGAGCAGGGGGCCTCAGGCCTTCCTCCGGCTTGAACACCTGCCGTGTGGTACTGATCCCAGAATCAGCAGCTAATCAGCAATCACCTGGTTGATAGCTGTCTCCTGATGGTCCCCAAACCACAGTCCCAGACTAAGGCAGGGGCAGCACCTACATTTGAGCTTCCAGGCCTGAATAATCCTCTCCAGAGGGTTAGATGAAAGAAGTGATTGCCTCCGATCCAGCTCCTGTGAGTCCCTCCTCTTTTATCTCTCCACTCTGTTCATTTTGCTTTAGAATATGACTTTTCCCCCACATTTCGACCTTTCCCGTTTTGGTGCCTTTGTTGATGGGTAGCCTCTGTTCGCATGCCTGACACCAGCTCTCCTAGCAATGGCGGCATCTCAGACCCAGCTCCCTAACGGTGCTCCACTTGTGGCTCTCTATGGGGACTCTCGGACAGCAGCTGTGGTTTATTCTCGGGGCATCTAAAGCCCCAGCTCAGCATCAAGCCTGGTGTAAGCTCCAGACAATGTACTTTTTGAGGAAGGGATTCAAAACAGGGTTTCTCTGTGTAGCCCTGGCTGTCCTGCAACTCACTCTGTAGACCAGGCTGGTCTCGAACTCAGAGATCTGCCTACCTCTGTCTCCCATGTGCTCCGGCACAAATAAGGTTCTTGAGAGCCATCCTTGGTCTGCAGGCCTCAATTTCCTCAGACTGTTCACAAGAGCCTGACACTGGTTTCGGTGTTCACCTACATTATCTCATCTATGCTCCATTTAGTTCTTGTATTTTAACAGTTATTTTATGTATGTGAGTGTTGTACCTGTGAATATGTCTGTGTGCCGCATGTGTTCATGGTACCCAGGGAGGCCAGAAGATGATGTTGGATCCCCTGACACTGGAGTTACAGATGTTCTACCATGTGGGTGCTTGGAATCAAACCTGGGTCTTCTGGAAGAGTAACCAGTGCTTAACTCCTGTATGTCATCTCTCCGGCTTCTAGCTCTGTTGTTATTACATTTTGCAGAAGGGGAAACTGAGACCCAGAGAATTCCAATTAATTGTCTCAAGGTTGCAGAGCAGTCAGACAGCAGAGCCATGATTTCAACCCCGATCATTCAACTCTAGGGCATCTGATACATGGTTAAGTCTTCCTAATAAAAGTGCTGTAAACCGGGTGGTGGTGGCGCACGCCTTTGATCCTAGCACTCCGGAGGCAGAGACAGGCAAGTCTCTGTGAGTTCGAGGCCAGCCTGGCCTACAAGAGCTAGTTCCAGGACAAGCTCCAAAGCTACAGAGAAACCCTGTCTTGAAAAAGCAAACAAACAAAAAAGTGCTGTTGAGGGCAGGGGTGCTGCAGGAAGAAATATTACCCTGAAGGGACAGAGGATCAACTTGTGATGTACACACGGGGAGGTTCTCAGAGTCACTTGGGAGACAGCCTGGGCCCAAATAGATTCCTTCCAATACTAACCAAGAAGCTGAGGTCCTGGAAGAACAACCTATCTGAAAAGGAAGGCTCACTCCAACCTACCTGGAGGATGGCACCCCGACAAATCAAGGGCTTCCCAAAACCTGGCCAGCATGGCTTCTCTTGCTTAGTCAGCTCCTGCCTACATGGGCGTACAGAAGCGCCCGGGTGCGTAGGGGCTGGCCAAACTTGCACAAGCCCATGTTGGCTCCCTTAAGAAAACTGAGAAGTATGGCAGAGGCCAGAGAGACAAAAAGATCTTCTGGGACTCCAGCCTGGACCTGGGGCAGAATTCAGGAGTACTAGAAACAGCTGAATAGGAAGATGCTTTGGCAAGATTTGGGGGATTTTCCTGTACGCCAGCTGCACCCTGCTCCTGCTGACTGGGAGGGGCCTGGGTAGGGATGAAAATTGGGACACATAGCTGATTCACTGAGGAGGGAAACTCCCCACTTCTGTGACATGCATCCCCAGGCACTGAGGGGTAAAAGTAAGGGCACTAGTCTAAGAAACCTTCTACCCAGTTTTTCTTTGCCCACTGGCCTCCTTGGCGGGTGCAGTAAACCTGAGGTTAGGCAGAAGGCTGTGCAGGCAGGATGGCAGGCTTGTGGGGACAGCTTTCCAGGAAAGGAAAGCAGAGCTTGCAACTGGAATGAAGGCTGGACAGGATACCTCAGGTGTCTTTTCTTATGTATTTTATAAGTGAGGCAACCACGCTTACCGTAAGAGCCAATGTGGGTAGAGGCCTGCTCTTTACGGGCACACACTGGGCACCTTCCCCACGTTAACTCGCTCCACCCCTTACTGCACTCCTTTTGTAGATGAGAAAACCCAAGCCAAAAGATGCTAAGTAAACTAGTCAAAGTTGAGCCAGGCGTGGCAGTACGTGTTTTTTATCTTAGCGCCTGAGAGGTAGAGGCAGGGAGGTTAGGAGTTTGAGTTCAACCTCAGTTACACTACAAGTTTGAGGCCAGCCTGGGCTATATGAGACCCTGTCTCCAAACAAAACAAAATAAAAACTTGGCCAAACCAGGCGGTGGTGGTGCACATCTTTAATCCCAGCACTCAGGAGTCAGAGGCAGGCAGATCTCTGTGAGTTCGAGGCCAGCCTGGTCTATAGAGCTAGTTACAGGACAGCCAGGGTTGTTACACAGAGAAACCCTGTCTTGAAAAGCCAAAGTGGGGGGATCTTTGGCCAAAGTCAAAACTATGGATGCTCTGGCAGCCTGTACAATCCTGTCTTGTACCCTGGGGTGTTAGGGCATTCTGTCCCCAGTCCCTGAGCAGCTCTAGCTCCTAAGGTCAGAGGCCTCCTTGGGATGAAGTCTGATTGGTTTTTGTGGGTCTTCTACCACTGGCCCCACGCCTGCCTGCTGCAGCCCCTGGAATATAGCTGTCAGGCTCTGGCTCCACCTCTGCGGCCCCTAAAGGGAGAGAAAACTGACTGCCACAGAAAATCGGTCAACTCTTCAGAGGCCAGGAGAGGGCAGTGAAGCCTCTGAAGATCCCTTCAGAGTCTCTCCAGAGCTTTGACTTGAATAACTCCCAATCCTGTGCCCAGAGCTTCCCTTTTTTGTCTTGATGCTCACCTTCTGCATCAAGTACACACACAGACACAGACATATACACATGTGCACGGACACATACAGAGATACACACACATGTACCCATGCACACAGAGAACCAAATAAATGTACACACACACACTGACATACATACACACATACAGACTTGCAGACACATACAGAAATACATATACATGCACATATGCACACACATACCTACACCCACAGAACCATGATCAGAAATGTACACACACAGACATGTACACACATGCACACACAGCCACAAAGTGATAGTCTAGCTTTACTGCCCATTGCCACAGAGGGTCCTGTCCTCCCCCGCCCCGCCCCTGCCTGAGGCCAGGAGACTGAAGGTCCCCCAGGAGGCCTAAGAGCTGTGACTCCATGAGGTGTGACCAGTGACCCCACGCAGGCATGCTTTGCCCCACTTGGCTCTCTCTCACAGGGTGCGTGACTCACTCCCTTGCCCCCCATGACTCAGTTTACACCGGTGCCTGGAGGTCCTCACAGCTCGGGTGGGGCGGTTTATGGGTAAAGCCCAGGCCCGCCAGCCTTTCATCCCAGGATGAGCGTTTCATCCCACTCCTGGCCTAAAGCAGGAGTTGGCACCCCTGGGATCAGCAGGCACCCTTGGTAGCCCGGGGACAGGAAGTGTGTTCAGGGAGGGAGATCCTAGGTCTGGGCTTTAGAAGGAGCTGAAAAACTGGGTGCCGAGCACCAACCTTCCTTAGCTTGAGTTTGAATGGAGCAGGGCCACTCTGGTCAGGCCAGTCGGGCACAGCCATTCTGGACACACGGAAGAGGAAATGGGTCCCATGACACCAATCTTATCAGTAAGAGAGCTCCTTACCACGTCTCCTGCGTTTCTAGGATTCTCCGGCTGTTATCCACGCTTTACCCTGTCTACCCAGAAGAGCAGATGCAAGTGAAGAAATGGAGCGCTAGAAGTGGAAGGAACTGCTGAGCTAACCCGTCAGCAAGTCCCCACAGGAACAGGAGGCTTTGCAGAGGACTTAATGCACACAACTGCCTGACGGACGGCTGCACAGCGCGTCTGTGTGTCGCTCTCACTATGAGCCTCTCGTGTGTTCAGTGGTGAGAAAGGACTCTGACCATCCTGACCAGCCTTCACTCGAGGCACAGTCTGTTTCCTTCTCTCAGAGCTGTTCCCACAGCCCTGATACCCTCCAGGCCATTTCACACAATTATCTCCTCCCACCTCCCCAGTTGTTTGAGCAGAAGTGGGGCTGAGAGACCCAGTGTTCCCCTCCACCTTATAGGTCTCCATAGGAACTCCTGGTTTTAGGGAGCACAATATGTGATGTACGAAAAGAAGAAACAGGCTGGAGAGATGGTGGCTCGGTGGTTAAGAAAGTGTGCTGCTCTTCAGAGATCTAAGATTCCTAGCACACATGCTGGCAGCTCATAACTGCCATAACTCTAACACCAGGGGACTCAGTACTCTCTTCTGGCCTCTGCAGACACAGACACACACACACAAACACACACAGACATACACACAGACACACACACACAAACACACACAGACATACACACAGAGACAAAGACAGATACAGAGATAGAGAGATCTTTAAAGAATGAAATAAGAACCAGGCACGGTAGAGCATGCCACAGGCACAGATACATACTATATTTTAAAATAAATCAAAAATTGTAAAATCATTAAAAAGACAGCAAGGATCCCAGAGGGGACAGCGTGACATGAAGTCCTAGAACACTCAGAGGCCCAGCTGGGACTGAGCTCATTTCTTGGATTCTGAAAAGCGGCATGAGTGACAGTGAAGGAGGAGCCCCTAACCTTGTCTACAGCTGCCATGCACCCACCAGGAGCCCCTAACCTTGACTACAGCTTTCTAGCCTGTTGCCCCCGCTTCCACAGTCTGAGTCCATCAAATAGCTTCCTTTGACCCCCATAGTCAAAATAGCCAGGTCACAAAGTCCTAGGTCCAGCAAAGGGTTCAATCCCTTCCCCAGACTTCAACCACATCCCTGTTTAAATATCTACCCTAGCCATTTTGTCCCCAAGCCTGGGCCAAGCTCCTCAGCCTGCTGTTCAGGGTCAGCCCACCGACATTCTGCTGGGTACCCTGAACCTTGGCCAAGGAGGCCTTCCCTTCCGTCCACCCACAGGCCTTTATGCTCACTGCCTCCAACCCCAGGAATGTCTCTCCTGACCTTCAGCACTCTGCCGGGAAGCCTTCTCCCACTGGCCCCCACCCCAGCTAAAAAGAATGTTGTCTTCCTTCCTGGGGGCTCTGGGAATGTCCCTCTTATGCTCTAACCACCTCTCCAGGATGTCAGTGTCTGGGGCCAAGGCCAAGTCTTATCAGTCCTTAGTCCCTGAAAATTGACCCCATTCCACTTCCTCTAATTTGCCACTTGGTAGAGGATAACCAGAGTCCCTGGTCCTCTTCGCCTCTCCCTTCCGGGGCCTTGAATTACAGCCATAAATGCCTTGCCTGATGTTTGTTGTGACAGGCTCTGACTATGTAGCCCAGGCTGGTCTTGAACTTCCAGTGATTCCTCTGGCTGAGTTCTGGGGTTCCAGGGTTGCAACACTAGCCCAAGTCCATTCCACCTTTAGCTCACTTCATCTGGGTCACAGAAGCTGAGTATACCTACGGGACCTTACACGGAAGCTGAGTATACCTACGGGACCTTACACGGAAGCTGAGTATACCTTAGGGACCTTACACAGTCCTAAGAGAGAGTCGAGAGGAGCTACACACAGTGAAGGAACTGCACAGACGAGACAATGAAGGCCAGAGCCAGAATTAAAAGCACATGCGGGGTGACTCTGTTGATATGGAATTCCAGAAGAGAAGAAACTAAGCTATGGCCATGGAAGTGAGTCAAGCGATTTCCTGGGGTGAGGGCATTGGCTACAGAGGGGTAGGAGGGCTTGGGGGGGTGGGTGCAGACGTGTTCTATTTTGATTGGAAGATGGCTATGTAAGTCAAAACACATGACCAGTACGCAAAAAAAAAAAAAAAAAAAAAAAAAAAAAAAAAAAAAAAAAAAAAAAAAAAAGTGCAAGTTGTGTAAAACAAACCTCAGCCAAATGGATTAAAAACAAGGTCTTGCTTTGTTGCTAGCAGTGAGATTTTCCCTTGGGCCGTCCGCTCATAAATAACCACACGGAGACTTCTTATTACTCACGAAAGCTCGGCCTTAGCTTAGGCTTGTCCCACTGGCTCTTATAACTTAAATTAACCTGCTTTTATTAATCTACACTTTAGCATTTGGCTCTTTACCATTCTTTCACCTTGCACCTCCGGTTTCTTCTCTGTGTCTCCTGGTGTCCCCAACACACCTAGATTCCTCCTCTTCCTTTCTCTCCCCAGAAACCCACCCATACCTCCGGCCTAGCTACTGGCCATTTAGCGGTTTCCTGGTTTGTTTTGTTTTTCAAGACAGGTTTCTTTGTAGCTTTTGGAGCCTGTCCTGGAACTCGCTCGGTAGACTAGACTGCCTTATACGCAGAGATCCACCTGCCTCTGCCTCCTGACTGCTGGGATTGAAGCTGTGTGCCACCACCGCCTGGCTGGCCATTTAGCTTTTTATTACACCAATCACAGCAACACACCTACACACAATGTACAGATAGATTCCCACAACACACCTACACACGGTGTACAGATAGATTCCCACAACACACCTACACACGGTGTACAGATAGATTCCCACAACACACCTACACACAGTGTACAGACACCCACAACACACCTACACAC
>NC_022015.1:40205867-40208289 GCF_000317375.1 Microtus ochrogaster
AAAAAAAAAAAAGACTAGAGAGATGGCTCCACACTTAAGAGTACTGAATGCTTTTCCAAAGACTGGGGTCAGTTCCTAGCACCCATGTGACAGCTAACAACCATCTGTAACTCCAGTTCCAGGGAATCCAACACCCTTTCCTCACCTCATTACACTCACTACATGCATGTGGTACACAGACATACATACACACATACAGAACATATATTACATGTACAATAAAAAACACAAAAAAATAAGTAATCTCTTCCTTGCAAGGCAGTGGTGGTGCATACCTTTAATCCCAGCACTCAGAGGCAGAGGCAGGTGGATCTCTATGAGTTCAAGGCCAGCCTGGTCTATAGAGCAAGTTCCAGGACAGCCAGGGCTGAACAGAGAAACCCTGTCTTGAAAAACCAATCATCATCATCTCTTCCCTGTGGCCCTTTTGATGCCCCCTCACCTGGGAAATATAGGTAGACACAGGCAAAGACACTACATAAATCCCTCCAGATTACCACACTTTTAGAAGGCATTCTAGGAAGTTGGGTTTTTTTTTTTTGTTTTTTGTTTTTTTGTTTTTTCGAGACAGGGTTTCTCTGTAGCTTTGGAGTCTAGGAAGTTTTTTAAAAGTATGATTATTCATAGAATCAGAGAGCTGAGCTGTATTTCACGAGGGATTTTACGTAGAAGGGGCTGAGGAAATGGTGGGGAAACCGAGTGCTGCAGGATGGGCTTGGCAACAGAAGGAGAGAATCTGGCAGAGGAAGCCGCCTGTGAGAGGGAAGAGACACAGCAAGAAAGCCAGGGCACAGGAAGCTCAGAGTGCAGGAAGGCCCAGCTTTCATCCGCAGGGAGAGACACACGGCAAAGACACCTATGACCTCTGTGCACGGGAGGTGGCAGCAGGAGGTTCAGAAATTCAAGGCTAACCTCACTTACACAACAAACTTGAGGTCAGCCTAGGATATATGAGACCCTGTTTTAAAATGGGCTAGAGAGACAGGTCAGTGGTTAAGGGCCTAAATGCTCTTGCAGAGGGCTGGAACTGGGTTCTTAGCACCACATGGCAGCCCACAGCGCCTGTAACCCCAGTTCCAGGGGATCTGACGCCATCTTCTGGCCTCCCTGAGCACAACATGCATGTGGTGTAAGACATATATGCTGGCAAACACTCATATACATAAAGACAAGCCCCCCCCCCAAAAAAGCCGGCTTTGGTGGCGCACGCCTTTAATCCCAGCACTTGGGAGGCAGAGGCAGGTTGATCTTTGTGAGTTCAAGGCCAGCCTGGTCTATAAAGCTAGTTCCAGGACAGGAACTCAACACAGAGAAACCCTGTCTTGAAAAAACTAACTAACTAAATACATACATAAATTTTAAAAAGACAAACAAATCTTTTAAAATGAAAGAACCAAAAACAATAAAAGTAATCAGCGGATGGCTGTAGGCACCAGTTTGGAGAACACCTGGAGAAAATCCAGCAAAGCCAAATAAATTCATACCCTCTGGCCTCACCATTCTCTCCCTGACACACCTCCAAGAGAAATGAAAATGAAAGTATCTGGCCAGCGAAGGATATGTCAGGCATGCTTGTGACAGCCTTATTCCCCGGGCCCTACACCGGCAGAGCCCTCAAGCCAGCTGCACGAGACTAGGAAGACTTTGAGGACTCTCCTCTATTTTGCTCTGACAGCTGTGAGGGCTTGTGTATGTGTGAGACGTCAGTGAGATACACACATTGGATATTGTGGTGTCCTTGTTAAACTTCATTTTAATCAATGGCTTAACTTTAAGAGCTAACTCTAGGGGCTGGAGAGATGGCTCAGTGGTTAAGACCTCGTGCTGCTCTTCCAGAGGACCAGGGTTCAATTCCCAGCACCCACACAGCAGCTCATAACTGCCTGTAACTCCAAGATCTGACACTCTCACACAAACATACATGTAGGAAAAACACCAGTGCACATAAAATTTAAAAAATTTAAAAAAGAGTTAACTCTATAAAACTCCTAGTAAGAAAGTGATGACTTCCTGACTTTGGGTTGAACAACAGATTTCTAGAAGTGCCAGAAACATCATCAACAAGTGGAAAATAGATAAATTGCATCAAACAAAAAGTTTAAACTTCTGCGCATCAAAAGGACATCATTACTGGGCATGGCGGCTCCAGCCCAGCCAAAATTACATGATAAGGCCCTGTCGTGCAAAGAACAAAGGATATCATCAAGCTGGGTGTCAAAAGCAGGGCTGTAATCCCAGCATTTGGAAGACTGAGGAAGGAGTTCAAGGCCAGCCTCTGCTATATGCAAGTTTGAGGCCAGCCTGAGCTACATGAGACTCTGTCTCCAAAATGAAACAAACAACAACAAATGGACATTCTCCCAGACATAGTTATACATACATGTCATCAGACATTCTCCCAGACATAGTTATACATACATGT
>NC_022015.1:40208634-40209595 GCF_000317375.1 Microtus ochrogaster
TCAGACATTCTCCCAGACATAGTTACACACACATGTAATCAGACATTCTCCCAGACATAGTTATACATACAGGTAATCCTCACATTCCAGAGCCTGAGGCAGGAGAATGTGAGTAACAGAAAACCTGAACTTTATAAACAGATCTATCTAAAAAACACCAAGGGCATCATCTACAGATATATGTGCACAAATACACATGCACACCCATAACTGTATTCCAGACAAGGTTTCACTGTGTAGCCCTGACTTGCCTGGAACTCACTATGTACAGGATGGCTTCAAACTCAGAGATCTGCCTGTCTCTGCCTCCTTTAAAGGTGTGTGCCACCAACCTGTGCACATTATCAAACTCGACAGTGTGCTTATGTTTAAAGAAAGGGCCGGTAAGATGGTTCGACAGATAAAGGACCTGCTGCTGTGTCTGATAACCTTTGCTTAATCAATCCCTAGGATCCATATGGTGGAAGGAGAGAGGAAACCCAAGCTCTCAGGTTGTCCTCTGACCTCCACACAACGGCTGTGCCCAAAAAATAAACACAAGTATAATATAAAAGTGTGACGACAGGTAACACAATCACCAGTGAAGTGGAGGGAGGAGGGTTATGAGTCAAAGGTCAGCCTGGGCTATATATTAGGACCCTGCCTTTCAACAAACACAACAGAATGAGAAAGAAAACATTTGCAAATCCTAAGGGTTTATACTCAGAATCTCAATTTTAAAAAAGAAGAGAAAAACCAAGCGTGGGGTCCCACAGCCATGACCCCAGCACTTGGGAAATAGAAACAGAAGAATCAGACATTCAAGATCCCTCCTAACCTACTTAGAAAGTTAAAGGCCAGCCTGGGTTACATCAGACCCTGCTTTACAAAAAGAAAAATTCTCTGATCGCAGAAATAAACAAAAGACTTGAATAGATACTGTATATAAGAAGTCAACAAGCAGCCGGGCGGTGGTGGCGCA
>NC_022015.1:40210571-40227178 GCF_000317375.1 Microtus ochrogaster
AAAACCCCAACTGGAAACTAACTAGGGCTGGCCATGATTTGGAGAAATTCGAGGTCCTGCACACGGCTAGGGAAAATGCACAGTGGCTGTGCCACTGTGGAAATTTGTCTGGAGGTCCCTGAGGGAGAGGCACCCAAGGCAAATACTTGAGAGAAATGAAAGGCTCTGTCCTCGCAAAGACTGGTGCTCCAGTCTCCACAGAATTATTTATACACAACCCAAAGTGACGGCAACACAGAGTCCAGGAACTTACGAATAAGCTGAGGTACAGATGTAGCATGGAATGTTACTCAGTCACAAAAAAAGGACAAATTATCAAATTTAAGGCAAAACACAAATGAGCCTTGAATTCTTATGCTGAATGAAAAAAGCCAGACAGAACAGGTCACATAGTGTGTGACTCCATGGACGTAAAATGCCCAGAATAGGCGAAGCCACATCCACAGAAAGATTAGTGGTTACCAGGGGATGGGGCAAGGGGTAAACTGGGAGTGGTTACTTAATGGACCTAGAGTGTTTTTCTAGACCAATAAAGTTCTGAAACCAGAGAGAGGTGGTGGTTACACAACATCGTGAACGTCCTCAATGACAATGAACTGTACCCTTAAAATGGTTAATTGTATGTTATGTGAATTTCACCTCAGTTAAATATGTAAACGTCAATTTAAAAAGAGAATAGAAACTACAAAACACGAACATCACCTCCAACTCCCTGGTGGCCCTGAGAACCTAGAGATGCCAAAGTTCCACCCTTTGCCTCCTTTGGCCTCACTGCAGCTCAAGAGGTGGGATCCTCTGGGCTCACCGATGGGAAGTCACTGAACCAAGCACACACAGAAACCCAGGGACAGTGGCTTCCCCGGAGTCACTGCGGAACCTGGGGTTCTCCTCAGGCTCCCTGCCTGGGAGCTGGCGAGGTCAGGCATGGGGAAATGTCTGTGCAACCGCAAGGCAGGAGTTAATGACTGAGGAGCTTGGAATGTACTGCTTCTGGAAGGGCGCCTTGTGGCTCCATGCTTCGAGCAGGAAGGGACTTTCGAGTCACGTACACACACTGCACTGGGGACCTGGACCCTGCTTCAGCTGCCACAGGCAGTTTGAGGAGAAGGCAGCCTGAGAGGTATGAAGTCAAGATGGACTCGGGTCAGCTCTCCTAGGTGCCACCACCAGGGCGCTTGCATCATCTGTCTAGCTCTGGTCAGCCAAAGAGTTCAAAGACCAGTCGTGTGTGCGCGCACTCAAGCGTGAGTGTGTGCGCATGCAAGAGCGCATGTGCCGCAGCACTCGAGGAGATCATGAGAAGCTTTTGGGAATCAGTTGTCTCCAGGGTGCAAACTCAGGTTGTCAGGCCTGTTGTGGCAAGCACTTTGACCTGCTGAGCTATTTCCGCTGCCCTGTTTTGTTTCTTGAGACAGAGACTCCTGTAGCCCAGACTGTCCTTGAACTCCATTTTGTAGCAGCTTCAGACTCTGAACTTCTGTCCTCCCGCCTTCACCTCCAGAGCTCTGGCACCACAAGCGTTCACCACCACCACACCTGTCTCTGTGACGTTGTTGTATGCATATATCTCTAGCAATCCTCAAATGTAGCTATCACTATGTCCGCATTTCACAAATGAGGAAACTCAGAGCGACTGGGTGAGTCATCCTGGACACACAGCGGATGGTCAGTCTAGCCAGAATTCAAACCCAGAACCCAGAGCTTTCTGAGTCCATCACGTACATATTCGGATTCTTTCCCTGGGTCTTACTGGCCCCAGGACTCTCTCCCCATGGGTCTCACTGGCCCCAGAACCCCCTCATACACGCCTGCATTCTCTTTTGGAAAACTGCTGCGGTCTCCCAGAAAGACAGGCGTTTGTAGACTCAGTAAGGGACCGGCGCAGGCTGGTGACCTGAGGATGCTGTACAGCAAAGCACTTTCACACCTGCAATCCCCTCTGGCCCCATAGCAGCCCTGTGACAACAACAGTGAGGCCCAACAGAGACTCAGGAAGGTGACCTGCCTGGGTCACGCAGACACAAGGTACAGCTCTATGACTAGAAACACAGGACCACTCTGGCTGCCCAGCCTGAGTCCAACCCTGGCCTCTGGTCCCAAAGAAGACAGCCGAGGACCTGTTTCCCTGAGGGCAAACCTCTTCAGTTTCCATTGAGATGGAAAGAAGCCAAGGAGGGAGCTTTGGGACCGTTCTCCCAGCCAGGCGGTCTATGGGGATGGGCAGTGTAAAGGCTCGGAGCCCTGATGGCCTGGCTCGGTCACCAGACTCAGCCACTTACTCAGTAGCCTTGGGCAACTCATTTCAATACCTGTCAACCTCGGTTTTCTCTATGTGTAAAATGGGGGTTAGGATGGCACCTATCTCCCCAGCACACTTGGCCAGGCTTCACCCTCACAGAGACCTTTCACACAGTTCCCGAGAAGGCTGGTGACGCACACGGTACCGGAGGAGTGCCTCCAGACAAGAAGTCTCATTGACTGCATCTCAGGACATCTGTAGGCTCTCTCTGCCTGCAGAAGCCTGGATTAAAACTTGTGCTAGCTCAGGAGACTGCTTGATTATAGTGCTTTCTCTCTGTGGGTACCCAAGTGCCACTTCATTTAATGTTGAAATGTTTGTTTTATGAGACAGGGTTTCACTGGTAGCCCTGGCTGTCCTGGAACTCACTCTGAAGATCTGCCTGCCTCTCCCTCCCAGGTGCTGGAACTAAAAGTGTGCACCCCACTGCCCCCTTTGGTCAACGTTAAAATAAATATAACTTTTTTGTAACCCCGGGGTTTGTCACTTATGCACTTTTTAGTCTATCAGAGGCCTTGACACCAGTTGAAGCTGGGTGTGGTGCCACACGCCTGTGACAGCTGCCCTCCATGCAGGAGGTGCAGGCAAGAAGACCAGCAGTTCCAGGTTATTCTAAGCTAGCTAAGCTAGCTATAGACCAACCTGGGCTATAGGAAACTCTATCTAAAGAAAAAAAAAAAGCCAGGCATGATGATGGCACATCCCAGCACCTGAGAGGTGAAGAATTAGGAGTTCAAGGACAGCCTCCACTAAGTAGCAAGTTCAAGACCAGCCTAAGATACCCGAGACACTATCCCAACCATCCTCCCTCGACAAACAATAAACTCAGCTAAACAAACTTTCCACCCCATTACAGAAGCCAGGATGGCAGACTCGGGAGACGGTTGGGATGATTCCTGCCAGGTATATAATGATGCCAGCAATAATTCATCATATCTATAATTCACTTCAAGAGTCTCCAGCTAGTTTTCCCGTTCTTCTAAGTCCCCTAGCGAGGCCAATCGGTTACCCGACTGTTTCGTCCTGTTTTACAGGCGTTGGGAACCTTGGCTAGCCCAGACGGGGCGGGGCACAGTTGCAAGCCCCAACCTCAGCTAGGTGCGTCAGGGGGAATCCTCGCTGCACCTGGGAGCGGCGAGGAAATTGCACCATGTATGGGCAGCTGCGTCAGAGGGGGCGGGGCCACCGCAAAGGCTAGGGGACGCCAAGCCGGTCGCTTTCCTCAGCAGAGGCGGCTTGTCACCGGAGCAGGGGGTCGTGAAGTTCCGTGCCGACCGGCCCACAGCGGCTCGTTTGGAGAGGTGGGTCCCCGGAGAGGTGAAAGACGCCGCGGCGACACGCCCCCTACCCCCCGCGCTGCAAGTGGTTCAGCCCGAGAACTTTTCATTCATAAAAAAGACAAGACTCCGCGAGGCGCGAGTGAGTCAGAACCGCAGCCGCCGACGCGGACCCCACCGAGCATCAGCCCAGGGCATGTACCGAGACTTCGGAGAACCGGGACCGAGCTCCGGGGCTGGCAGCGCGTACGGTCGCCCCACGCAGGCCCCGCAAGCTCAGGCGCAGGCCGCCCAGCAGCAGGTGAGGCTGGCCGGACCCCCGAGAGGGACCCGGGTTTGAACGGCATTTGGGGTGCTGGAGTTAGTCTGATTTGCTTCGGGTTTAGGACCGCGACCCCGAGCAGCGTCTCCCTTTGGTGGTCGCGACCGTGGATCCTGCATGTTCTGCGCGGTCCAGGAACCGGTGTTCCCCTTGGCCAGGGGGACAGGGGCAGCAGGAGGAGCGACGATCTACGAATCCCCTTCTTGCCCTCCCGCATCTCCCTAGCTGACTGTCAATCTGCCCCTCTGTCTCCGTTAGTCTTTATTTCCTCTTGTCTGCCTCTAAATACTGGTTTCTCACCTGCCCCATCCTACGACTGAACAGGCTCAGAAGAGCGCTCTGTCCCCAGCTTAATAACCGGGACCTGGACACACCGGAGAGATTGGGGGAGGGGAGTGTCCATTAGAACCTGGCCGGGTCAGCGAATCTTTAGCAGTCTGTGACTGCCCATGTGTCGCTTCCAGTTGTCCGTGTCCCTCTGCCCCGGTCAAGTCCCTATCCTTTTGAACTCAATGTAGTTCTGTGGGCCCCAGGTAGTGGCTCTGAGGGGTTCCCGGAGACTGACTGTCCATTCCCTAAGCCCAATGGAGACCACGAAGTGTTGGGACATGCGCAGGGTCATCCACCAGGCCACTCTCGCGCCCCATACTCTCTGCACCCGACGGTTCCCACTGCTGGCTAGAGGCACTCGAGAGGTTGCAGGTGCCCATTTCCTGTCGAGGGGCCGCGAGCACGTGTTGCCAGGGGAGGGAAGGAGCTGCGTCCGTTCCGCCGAGTCACAGCGAACCGAGTCACTGGGGCTGAGTCACCCTGGGTGCCCCTCCCTTCCTGGCCCCAAACGGCCCCCGGGACCGACGACCTAGGAGCGGGAGGTGCTCCTGGAGATACTTCTAGCCCACAACTGGGGTCACTGAGCTTCTGTGTCCCCCAATACTGGGCTGGTGACATAGCTGTCCCAGGCATGCCTAGGCATGTGATGTGTTCCCTGGACGGAAGGAGCCCCGCACCCTTAGTTCACAGGTCTTAAACTCGTTCTCTCCCCTAGAACACTCACGCCCCTCCAGATTCCCCCCCCACCTCCCCGCCCAATCCCAACAAAGCTCAGATTTCTGGTTTAAAAAAAAAGAACTAAAGAATGCCAGGCCTCCGATGGAGGCTTTTTCATCTCTTTAACTTATTTTACGGACTCCAAAATCCCATCAATTTTGAGCCTTCAAAATTTTAAATTGACAATTGGGCATGCCTTTAATCCCAGCATTCAGGAGGTGGAGGCAGAGGCAGGTCAATCTCTGGGCGTTGGAGACCAATTTGGTCTACAAAGTGAGTTTCAGGACGGCCAAAATTACATAATAGAAAGATCCTGTCTCAAAAAAAAATTAAAAGCCAATTCAACTCTGATTTCTGAGTCGGCATCTCAACAGCAATGAAATATTGCATGATATCAAGAACAAAAAAAGTGACGTAACACTGAGGCTAAATAACTTGCCCCAGTCACAAGTTCAGTAGATGAGCGGATACTCGAGACATAGCCCTTGTTCACATATCAGTCACCTGACTCCCCTAAGACGCTCTGTTCGACACTCTAAGCCAGGTGTGATGCTATATGCCTAGCTTCAGTGCTTGGGAGGTGGACGCAGAAGGGTCAAGAGTCTAGCCTAAGCTACGTGAGATCCTGTCTCTTACCGGATTCTCAGAGTTGGCTGGGGAACTAGAAGCTGGATTTATGCTCTTTTGTGAGGGTGGGCGCAGGAATGGGTGAAAGCCAAGCCATTTGGGCTCAAAACTCAAGTTTCTATTTGCTGGCTGTGGGTCTGTGGGCAACTGTTATCCTGTCTGAAAATGAAGACAGGATTGTGCCAGCTGTGTGAGTCACTGTTTATAAAGCGGTTGGAAGGGTGAGGGGCCGTTCATACTTGGTAAGAATTATCTGATGGGGAAATAGAGGTAAAAAACCATTATGTGACCTGCCCAAAGTTACCCAGCTCATGAACAAGTTTCTGATTGCCAAACTGTGCTCCCTGTGACCTCCCAGGGCCAGTGTCTGCATTGAGAGTAGAAAGGACATGGCCTCTGTCCCCTGGAAGTCCCTCAGTTCCCCTCATCACCCACCCTCTGCTCTTACTCCTCAGAAGTTCCACCTTGTGCCAAGCATCAATGCTGTCAGTGGCAGCCAGGAACTGCAGTGGATGGTGCAGCCTCATTTCCTGGGGCCCGGTGGCTATCCCCGACCTCTGACCTATCCCCAGTACAGCCCCCCTCAGCCCCGGCCAGGAGTCATACGAGCCCTAGGGCCACCTCCAGGGGTGCGTCGCAGACCCTGCGAGCAGGTAAGGAACAGAGGTGTTGCACTTTCGATAGCCCTTAGGGGTCCAAAGAGGCAGGGGACAGGATCTTGCTATGAGAGACCTTCCATCGCCCATAGGAGTCCCTGGGAGGCCAAGAAAGAGGCAAAAGGTCACTTGTGAGTCAAGGAAGGCTTCCTGGAGAAGGGCTGCATGTTAACCTAAGCCACAGATGGGCTGAGTATAGAAAGCTGAAGGAATCTTCTTGGGAATGGAGGTGGGGAGGACGGAGTGTAATGTAAGGTGGGTATGTGGAAGTGTCTGACATGCATGGAGTGGGTAGCCTTATGCTGCCTACGAGCCTTGGGGTGAGAGAAGAGTAGGAACATTCTCTGAATCTGTTTCTTTTAAGGCTCACAAAAAGTGAATGGGAAGCCGGGCGGTGGTGGCGCACGCCTTTAATCCCAGCACTCGGGAGGCAGAGGCAGGCGGATCTCTGTGAGTTCGAGACCAGCCTGGTCTACAAGAGCTAGTTCCAGGACAGGCTCCAAAACAAAAAAAAAACCCAAAAAAAAAAAAAAAAAAAAAAAAAAAAAAAAAAAAAGTGAATGGGAAGCCAGGCGGTGATGGTGCATGCCTTTAGTCCCAGCACTTGGGATGCAGAGGCAGGCAGATCTCTGAGTTCTAGACCACCCTGGTCTACAGAGTGAGTTCCAGGACTGCCAGGGCTACACAGAGTAACCCTATCTTGAAAAATAAACAAAGCAAAAGTGAATGGGAAATGTATTTCAGTTTTTCCATCTCCCAGCAGAGGAAGTGAGAGCCTAGACAGGGAGTCACTTGTCCGAGTCCCTACAGTGAGTAATGGGGCAGGAGTGGCCTTGGCCTCAGGTCTGCTCAGCTCCATAGTCAGACCCTCCTGAGCCACACTGTCTCAGTGGGAGCTCACACAATGTTCCAAAGTGAGCCAAGAACTTCTGCCTCCCTGAAGTCCTTTCTAAATGAATAAGGGTATGTTTTTGCTTATTTGTGCTAGGGTCTTGTTATGTAGCCCAAGCTAGCCTTGAATTTGAGATCCTCCTGCCTCAACTTTCCAAGCGCTAGGTTCCACGTGTATACTAGGACACCTGACAGAGACGGAGGACCCTTAAGGCCTAGCACTTCCTCCTTAAATACTCCTGGAGCACTATGAGAGTGTCATGGGGAGAGGTCTCCCTACTCAAAGCTGGCTTGCTGGGTGCATGCCTGTAATCCTGGATTTAGGAAGTGGAGACAGGAGTACAATCTCAGATTCAAGTACAATCTCAGAAACACTGGACATTTAAGGTCAGTCTGGGACACATAAACCCTGCCTCAAATAACCAAACAATAAAAGAAAACGACTTAATTATTGCCTAGGAAAAAAAAACAAACCTGACTGCACTGGTGACTGTGGAGAAGAGCCGCCCTGGACTTAGTCCCCAGTACGTTCACATGTTCCCAAGCGAACAGACACAAATCTTGGCCATGATGGCTGAGGAGAGGATGAAGGGGGGCAAGGCCTTGGGAGGTATGTGAGATGGAGCAGAGAACAGCTAACAGCAGGCTCCCCACAAGAATAGCTTACCTCTGTGACCATGAGCAAGAGGCCGACCAAGGGCAAACCCTTCCACACTTCCTTCCCTTAGCCCTGTCCTGAGCTGTCACCTTTTGATCATGGGTGCTGCTGGGCTGGAGCTGTAGTGGGTAGGGTCCTCCTGGGGCAGGTGGCTCCATCAGATGGCCTTTCACTTAGTGGACATTAAATCCTGCTCTGGAACTTTAACCAGTTATTCACCTCCCTGAGCTCCAGGTCCTTACGTGAGAGTCTGCTGAGGTCCAGAGAGATGACTCAGCAGTTAGCACTGGCTGCTTCTGTAGAGGACCAAGGCTCCTTCACCAGCACCCATATGGAAACTCACTGGCCCTAATTCCCTCCAAAGGTTCTGACTCCCTCTTCTGGTCTCTACCAGCACTGCATGCTTGTGGTGTTCATACACACACATAGGCAAAACACTCATACACACATTTTTTTAAACCTTTTTTTTTTTTGAGACAAGATTTCTCTCTGTAACAGCCATGGGTTCTCCTGGAACTTGCTTTGTAGACCAGGCTGGCCTTGAACTAAATTTTTTAACCTTAAAAAAAAAAAAGAATCTAAAAAAAAAAAAGAATCTATGTAGGGAGTGTGGATGAGATGGCTCTGATGGCTCGGGGTAAATGTACTTGCTTAATGATCTGAGTTCAGTCCCTGAAACCCACATAGTGGAAGGAGAACTGACCTCCTTCAAGTTGTCTTCTGATCTCCACAGTGCTATGGCACACTTGTGACACACACACACACACACACACACACGATGTTTTAGGACTCTAGCAGGCATGGTGGCACATCCTTTAGACCTAGCACTTAGGAGCCAGAGAGATCACTGTGAGTTCAAGGATAGTCAGGGCTTTTACATGGAGCAACCCTGTCTTGAAAAAACAAAAACAAGGGGCTGGAGAGCTGGAGAGATGGCTGAGCAGTTAAGAGAACTGACTGCTCTTCCAGAGGACCTGGGTTTGATTCCCAGCATGTGGGTACATAGCAGCTCACAACTGTCTGTGACTCCAATTCCACGGGATCCAACACCCTCACACAGACATATATGAAGGCAAAACACCACTGTGTATAGAATAAATAAACTTAAAAAAAAGCAAAAACAAACAAAATAGACTATGTAGGAAGACAGGCAGATGGTTCATCAGGTGAGTGACTATCCTGTGAGGATGGGTCCCTAGCATCCACACAGAGGCCCAGAGTAGCTATTGTAACCGCAGCATGGGGAAGGGGCAGGCTGAGACAGACAGTCCCCAGTAGCTCACTGGCCAACAAGTCCAGCCAAATGGATAGACTCCAAGTTTAGTGAGAGACTTTGTCTTAAAAAATAAGGTGGAGAATTGAGGAAGACACCCAGTGTTACCCCCAACACACAAACATACACAAAAATCAGGAGGCAGAGGCAGGTGGATCTCTGAGTTCCAGGCCAGCCTGGTCTACAGAGTGAGTTCCAGGACAGCCAGGGCTACACAGAGAAACCCCGTCTCAAACAAACAAAAATCAAACAAGAACAAGCAAGACCCCATGCAGGGAAGCACGGCCTTTCACCCTCATGCTTTGGAGGTGGAGGTAGAGGATCTATCAGGAATCTGAGGCCAGCCTGGGATACAGGAAACCTTATCTTTTTTAAAAAAAACCAAATAGGATAGGTATGGTGACACACATCTTCAACCCCAACACCAGGGAGGCAGAAGCAGGTGGATCTCTGTGAGTTCCAGGCCAGTCTGGTCTGCACAGGAAGCTCTAGGCCAGCCAGGGATACACAGGGAGATCAGGTCTAAAATACAAAGAAACAAAGCAAAAAGAATCTGTGTAAGGGCTAGGGGTATAACTCAGCCGTACAGCATTTGCCTAGCTAGTGTACTAGACAGTGGGTTTGATCCCTAGCACTGAATCAAAGAAAAAAAAACCCTATAAAATACTTTGTTGGCACAGTAGATTCCCAGTAACTTTTGACACTCATGAGCACCTCCTGTGATTCCTAGCTCCTCTGGGAAGGAAGAAATTCCATCGTCTAGGCTGAGGGTCTTATAAAAGGAGATAATGGTGTCTCATAGACTCAGGAGGGAAGGCTACTTATGCCTGGGAAATAAGGATTTCAACAACTTAGCGGAGCTCTACGCTGAGGAAGTATAGGAGGAGGGTCAAAGCTGACGGAGCAGGAAAACATTACAGGAAAGAAGCCAGCAGGAAAGCTAGTGTGAGCAGGCGACAAGCACCTGGTACGGAGAAGCAGTTGTGTAATGGCGATACCCAAACTACAGCTGAAGGAAAAGCCCCCAGTTGGATGATGAGCCCAGGGAGGGCAGCTGGTGGCCCAGCATCTGCCTCACTATCCCCCTTCTTTTCTCTCCCAACCTAGATCAGCCCCGAGGAGGAAGAACGCCGCAGAGTGAGGCGTGAACGCAACAAGCTAGCAGCGGCTAAGTGCAGAAACCGGAGAAAGGAACTGACAGACTTCCTACAGGCGGTGAGCATCAGCTGGGCCAGAGGGTTCCCAGGAGCAAGAGAAACCCAATAAATTACTCCTCGACACCCCACCCTCCTCCCTGTCCGAGGGGAAGTCCTGGGAAAAGGATAAGGAAATGGGGATTAAAAATTATTTGCCTCCGGGAGGTAGTGGCACATGCCTTTAAGCCTTTAATCCCAGCACTCAGGAGACAGAAGCAGGCAGATCTCTGAGTTTGAGGCCAGCCTGGTCTACAGAGCAAATTCCAGGACACCCAGGGATATTACCCAGATAAAGCCTGTCTCAAATAATTTGCCTTGGGTCTCGAAGCAGAGATGATGTTGGCAGGCAATTCTGCTGAAGCCCTGGACCTGCCAGGCCATGGTAGTGCATACTTTTAATCCCAGCACTCGGGAGGCAGGAGTTCCATGCCAGCCTGGTATATAAAGCGAGTAGAGAAAACAGAGAAATCTTGTCTTGAGAGGGGAAAAAAAAGAAAAAGAAGCAGCCCTGGGCCTGATAGAAGTCATGCCCATTTTCTCTCAGGGTCTCATGGGAGTTGCAGTTCAGACTTACTGGGGACTCCAGGCACAACCCCCACATTCCTGAGGTTTGGCGATCTTCCACCCTCCTAAATTTCTCCTAATCCTCTAAAGGAGACTGACAAACTGGAGGATGAGAAATCGGGCCTGCAGCGGGAAATTGAAGAGCTGCAGAAGCAGAAGGAACGTCTTGAGCTGGTGCTGGAAGCCCATCGCCCCATCTGCAAAATCCCCGAAGAAGATAAGGACACAGGTGGTACCAGCGGTACCAGCGGCGCCAGCAGCCCACCAGCCCCCTGCCGCCCCGTACCTTGTATCTCCCTTTCTCCGGGGCCTGTGCTTGAACCCGAAGCACTTCATACCCCCACGCTCATGACCACACCCTCTCTGACTCCCTTTACTCCCAGCCTGGTTTTCACCTACCCTAGCACACCAGAGCCTTGCTCCTCAGCTCATCGAAAAAGTAGCAGCAGCAGCGGTGACCCCTCCTCTGACCCTCTGGGTTCTCCCACACTCCTGGCTTTGTGAGATACCCAGCCACACCCCTTGCCCATGCTACCCCAGTCATCTCCTTCCTTCCATTGATCCAGCAGGCCTGGACCATCCGCACGCCCCGAACCAGCAGGTCCTTTATCTCTTCAGAGTAGAACAAACTGTTATGCTTCGATGTGGAGCCAGCTTGGGGGGGGGTCCCCAAAGCTGCTCATTGTATCTCTAGAGCTGGCCTATCATAATTTGCACAAAATCAGAGACAAAACATGTCCCCTTTGGGCCTGGAGCCCTAACCCCTTTCAAACAGACTGCTCTCACACTATGTCACTTTCTTCATTTGATCCAGCCAGCCCCGCTCCCAGACAGAAGGTGCCCTCCCACTAGAACACTAACTCACACAGCTCCACTGCCAGCAGCACCAGGGCATCCTGTAGGTGCCTCCTGCATGGCACAACTCAGGAGGCACCAGTGGCTTCTGTGATGAGCTGAGCTTGCACTCCCTAGCTTTGAGAAGCCTTTAGTTCCAGGGTATCCAAGCCTCCACATCAGGGGCAGCTGCTATTTATTTTCCTAAAGAGACTATTTTTATACAAACCTTCCAAAATGGAATAAAAGGCTTGAAGCTCTAGTCTGAGTTGTCATGTTGGATCCAGAGGCTAGAGGAGACCGTTTGGAACAGGAGCTCTAGGTTCCAGCCTCTGCTGTGACCTTGAAGAAACCACCATATATTTTTGAACTTCTATATCCCATCTGAAGAATGGGGTTACCTCTGCTGTGCTTCAACTCCTGTCCTGAGACTGAGAATGACCCGGAGTACAAGCAAACAAGATTATCAGTCGTCCCCCCCCCCCCCCGGGAGACCCACAGTTCCTATCTTAAGGACTGGGGGCAGGGAGGGGCTGTGTTATACTCTTCCACCTTCCGAACAGGCAGCCAGTGGGCTTGAGGCCCCCAACACCTGCTTCCTGCCCCATTGTTTTTGACAGGAAGGAGCCTGGAAGGGAGCTGGAGCCACTTCAGGGGCCGGATTTTGGGCTGTGTCGGCGCCCGTGGGGGAGTTAGTGGTCTACCACTGTCTTAAATCCCACCCCAAACTCCAGGTAATGAGGAGTTCTGCAGTCCCTCAGGATGGGAATTGCACCGCGTCTTTGGGTTTCCGCCCTCTTCCCAACCCCGGCGATTTGCAGATATAGGCTGGCCAGGCTTCGGGCTCTGCTTCCTTCTCAGTTTATTAGTCCCCACCCAACCACCCATTAAGTCCCTCCACTTCAGCCTCCATTCCCCTACTGCCCTGCCAGCAAGAGCAAGGGGCCCTCCTCAGTGCCAGGGCTTTTTCAGTCCATGCCAGCGCCCTGGTGCTCAGCCGAAGCAGCGACCAGGTCTGGCGGTCCACAGAAGTCTCCGTGCTCAGGGAGCAATTCAGGCAGGCGTTGGCGTAGAAAATGTGGCGCCCTCAGTCATCGGGGGAGCAGGCTAGGGGCAACTGATCTGGGCTGCCCACACTGCCAGTGCTGGAACTTCCATCGCCTAAGTCGCGGGGCCCGCACGGGGGCAGGGCGAGCTCGGGTGTGGGCCCGGCGCCTGAGCCCACTGCACTGCCGGGGCCACCGCGGGGGCCCCACTCTTCGCCCAGTGCCAGGCAAAGCTCCTTAAGCGCCAGGTTTTCCCGCAGCAGCTCCTCCTGGCGGCCTTCCAACTCGGCTAGCTTCTGCCAACAGCCACCCAGGTCCTCGCGCACCGCCCGGGATGCTTGGGTCCCGAAGAGCTGCCACTGGCGCGCTGCACGCCGTCCCCGCTGGCGCTCCGAGTCCAGGAAGCAGCAGAGATCGCGCAGCTCCCGGTTCTCCGCCTGCAGGCGCCGGTTGAGCTGTTTGAGCTCACGGATCTCGCCCAGGTGCCCCTGCAGCTGCCGATTCACCTCCTGCATCAGGCGGCCGCGCTGCACCAGCGCTGCCAGGCGCGCCGCCTCCTCCCGCCGCAGGCGCCGCACCAGCTCCTCCTTACCCAACGCCGCCATCTCCTCGTCCGTCAGCTCCTCCAGGCCTCCTGCTTCGGCCTCCATGGCTGATCAGGCAACTGCAGCATCGCCCGCCCGCCGCCGAGGCTCTGGAGCCCCTCCTCGGGCCGGTTGCCGCTCAGGCTCCGACCCGGGCTCTAGCTCTGAGGATGGCAAGCTGTGGAGGAGGCAGCGTAGGATGCAGCAGCCACCCCGGGGTGGGCACGAGGCAGGGCGCGCGCCGGGGCGGGGCCTCTTGATGTTGAAGGAGGACAGCCAATCCGGAAAGTCTCTTGGGAAGGGGCGGAGCCTAAGGCTATAGCGCTCGTCTCTTACCACTCCGGACTTGGGTGTCACGACCCTCTAAAAGTAGGGACCTTTTCTGTCCTTCCCTTCTATGGTCATCTCCGCAGAACATAAAGGCGTTGTGGGATTCCATGTCCCAAATCTCCTCAAGCACTTTTTGAGAACCGATGTTCGGCTGTCTGCCTTTGACTCCTGCCCACCCAGCAACAGAACTTAAACAGATGGCTTCCCAGGCTCTTCTTCCTTGGCCAGAACTCTCAAGCATCACTCCGAATCCAGAGTCCAAAGGTCCTGGCTCATTATCAACCAACCCTCCCTCCCACGGAGCGTTTCCTGCCTGCCATATGGGCTATACAAAGAATTTGTTTGTTTAATAAACTTTTGTTGTGTGAAAGGCCTTGTGCAGAAGTAAATTTGACCAGAATCTTCATCTTGACCAAAAAGGTCAAAATCTGGCAAAAGAAGAAAAAAAGGAAAGAGCTGTGTGGGGGGGCTGGAGACAGCTCAGAAGTGCTGCTCCCGGAAAGAACCTGAGATAACCCAGCCTTCACTCCTCCCGGGAAGGCTCACAGCCAGTTGTGAGGGCTGTGAGCCTCCATGGGCACACACAAAAAATCTGAAATAAGAAAATCTTTTAGGCGAGGGGGAGGGAGAGCATCCAAGTTCACACTGAACACATGGCTCAGCGCTAAAGCACTTGCCTAGCAAGGCCCTGGTACATTTGTGCACCACAAGAGAAGGATGTGATGTAGAAGTGGTCTCTGGGAAAGTATTTCCCAAGGAGGAAATACCTGAAAGATGCCTAAGAATGCTAACAGAGTTCCAGGACAGACAGGACTATGTAGAGAAACCTTATCTCAAAGACACCACAAAAGATTGCCAACAGAGAGAACGGATGTGAGAGAAGGCAGAAAGTGTGGAAAAGGTATCTATGCCCCCAAGAGCCCAGCTGCGTGAGAAACAAGTGAGGATAGTTCTGAGATCTTGATAGGTGTAGGTAACCGGAAAGTGGGGAGATGCCGAGGCTCCGAAGAGCTGGGTGTGCTGCCTAGAAGTCAAATTCTTAAGGACTTGCAATGCTAAACTGGAGGCTTTCCAAAGACCAGTAAAAATTTTAAACAGGGCCGGGCGGTGGTGGCGCACGCCTTTAATCCCAGCACTTGGGAGGCAGAGGCAGGCGGATCTCTGTGAGTTCGAGACCAGCCTGGTCTACAAGAGCTAGTTCCAGGACAGGCTCCAAAACCACAGAGAAACCCTGTCTCGAAAAACCAAAAAAAAAAAAATTTAAACAGGGAGCCAGGTAGTGGTGGCGCAGGCCTTTAATCCCAGCACTCGGGAGGGGAGGCACACACAAGTGGGTCTTTGTGAGTTCAAGGCCAGCCTGGTCTACAGAGCAAGTTCTAGGACAGCCAAGGACTACACATAGAAACCCTGTCTTGAAAAATAAAAACACACAAATAAATAAATTTTAAAAAGGGAAATCACATTTTAAAATGTTTTGTCTTGTTTGATATAGGGTCTCAATATGTAATCCTGGATGGCCTGAAAGTGTCTATGTAGACCAGGCTGACCTACAATTCACAGGAATTACAAGCATGAGCCACCTAGGAAAATACACATTTTTAGAAGACTGTTAAAAGAAGCCAGTTGTATTGGCAAATGCCAGTAATCCCAGCACTGGGAATGGAGTATGGGGTGGGGAGGGAGGAGGCAGGAACATCAGGAATTCCGACTCATCCTTCCCATAGCAAGACCAGTCTGAGCTGTAGGAACAGACTTTGTCCCCCCAACCCCAAAAGAAGCCTTCAACAGGCCGGGCGATGGTGGCGCACGCCTTTAATCCCAGCACTCGGGAGGCAGAGACAGGAGGATCTCTGTGAGTTCGAGACCAGCCTGGTCTACAGAGCTAGTTCCAGGACAGGCTCCAAAGCCACAGAGAAACCCTGTCTCGAAAAACCAAATAAATAAATAAATAAATAAATAAATAAATAAATAAATAAATAAAAAGAAGCCTTCAACTGCGCTATGTTGGGTAGACTCTGGCTGCAGGGTGTACACAGGATGAATAACTATGTATCAATGAACAGAGAGCATGTAGGAAGACTAGGCTGCCAGTCGGTGGGCAGAGAGGAAGAAGCAGATACCAGAGGCACCCAGCAGGCGCATGACAGCTCTGAGTGCTTCCAGAGAGGAATCTGAGAAACAGCCCAGGTTTCTAGAACTGGGAGGATGCTGACTGGGGGTGAGAGAGATCTCTCTAGAGACCCTAGGGGACAGAGGTGGAGGGAGAGACCTGGCCTTGTTAACCAGGATGTGCAGAACCTCCTGTCTTCTAGGCTCTAGCTAGACTGGCTTGTGTAGAGCCTTTTAATTTATGTTTTCCCATGACAGGATTTCTCTGTGTAACCCTGACTGCCCTGAAAAAACTCACCATAGACCAGGCTGGCCTCGAACACCACCTGCCTCTGCTTCCAGAGTGTTGGGATTAAAGGTGTGCGCCACCACATTGCTGTTATGGCTGACTTTTTGCCCCCTCTGAGGCAGGATTTCTCTGTGTGTACCACTGGCTGTCACAGAACTCACTCTCTCTAGACCAGGCTGGCCATGAACTCAGAGATCCACCTTCCTCATCATGAATTCACAGAGCTGTGCCCTGGTCTCTTCAGGGCTGACTCTTTTTTCTTTTCTTTTTCTTTTTTTTTTTTTTTGAGTATAATGGGGGGTTATTTATTTGGGGATAGACTCATGGATCACAATCTTCTGCTGGAACAGAAAACAGCAACCAAATCCCCACTGATGTATCTTCTGGTAGCAAGATCAGATCTCCTTGCTGGCCAGCTAGCTCGCAAACAAAAGGCCTACTTTCCAGGACTGACTCTTTTCTTTTGTTTGTTTCTTTGTTTTTGGTTTTCAAGACAGGGTTTCTATGTGTAACAGCCCTCGCTGCCCTGGAACTAGCTCTGAAGATCAGGCTGGCCTGGAACTCACAGAGATCCGCCTGTCTCTACCTCCCTTGAATTTATTTAT
>NC_022015.1:40227516-40242739 GCF_000317375.1 Microtus ochrogaster
TGATGCCTGCTGGCCAGAAGAGGGCATTCCAGAAGGCAGGAAACCACCATGAAACCACCATGTGATTGCTGGGAATTGAACTCAGGACTTTTGGAAGAGCAGACAGTGCTCTTAACATCTGAGCCATCTCTAGCTCCAGAGCTGATTCTTCTTTTGTTTGTTTGTTTTTTATTTTTTTTCAAGGCAAGATTTCTCTGTAGCTTTGGAGCCTGTCCTAGAACTAGGGCTTGTAGACCAGGCTGGCCTTGAACGCACAGAGATCTGCCTGCTTACGCCTCCTGAGTGCCGGGTTTAAAGGCACGCACCACCACCGCCCGACCCAGGACTGACTCTTATATTAAACACTGGGTATTTGAAAATAAAATGAGTCCTTTTTTGTTTGGTTTTGGTTTTGGATTTTTGAGACAGGGTTTCTCTGTGTAGCCCTGGGTGTCCTGGAACTCACTCTGTAGGTCAACCAGGCAGGCCTCAAACTCAGAGATACACCTGCCTCTGCCTCCTTAATTGTGGGATTAAAGATGTTTTTTTAGTAATTAAATATAATAAATTATACTTAGGTGTATGTGTAACAGTGCATGTGTGGCGGTCAGACGACAATTTGTTGACGTTGCTTTTTTTACACAGTGTGGGTCCTGGAGATCGACCCGTCAGGTTTGGTGGCTCCTGTGTCGAACACAAAGAAGACAGTGGAAAGCCTTAGCAGATGCCTGCTTCCAGGAAGAAAGAAAGACTTTAAGAGAAGTCACAGCTTGTGTGGGGGTGTAGTAAGTGTTGAAAAACCATAGTGGGGGCTGGAGAGTTGGCTCAGTGGTTATGAGCAAGAACTGCTCTTGCAGAGGAGCTGAGTTCAATTCCCAGCACCCACATTGGCGACTTGCAGTTGTCTGTAATTCCAACTCCAGAGGATGAGGATCTGATACATCTGGTCTCCCAGGGCAACTGTACTCACATGCACATACCTCCCCCCCCCAGCATACACATAGTTCAAAATAATAAAACTAAGATACATGGAGGGAACAAGAAAGATGCTCATCTAAAAAGCCGGGCGATGGTGGCGCACGCCTTTAATCCCAGCACTCGGGAGGCAGAGGCAGGCGGATCTCTGTGAGTTCGAGGCCAGCCTGGTCTACAAGAGCTAGTGCCAGGATAGGCTCCAAAGCTACAGAGAAACCCTGTCTCGAAAAACCAGAAAAAAAAAAAAAGAAGATGCTCATCTGTCTGATGGCTATGCAAGCAGAGCCACACGCACTCAGCGATTTAGGATAAAACCTCAGAAAGATTGTAATTTAGGACACAGGCCAAAATTGGGAGACTCTGAGAGAGCTGAGAAGATGGAAGAGACAAAAGGAGGAAATGGGAGAATCTGTAAGACAGGCGAAACTGGGAAAAGAGTTTCCGGAGTTCTACAGAGAACCTCCAGCAGGAGGCCGGGCGATGGTGGCGCACGCCTTTAATCCCAGCATTTGGGAGGCAGAGGCAGGCAGATCTCTGTGAGTTCGAGACCAGCCTGGTCTACAGAGCTCGTTCCAGGACAGGCTCCAAAAAGCCACAGAGAAACCCTGTCTTGAAAAAAGCCAAAAAAAAAAAAAAAAAAAAAAAGAACCTCCAGCAGGGGTGAGAAATGAGGGCAGAGCAGCTTCCTCCTACCATTCCGTCCCGGAAGTGGTCCTTCGCTGGCTCCGGGTGCCCGGAGCGAAATCTCCGCACTCCCGGAAGTGGCTCTGCGGCTGCTTGCCCGGCCCAGGGCCGTGCTAGCTCCAGCTCTCGGCGAACCCGGCCCGGGCATCGCCATGACCAGCGAGCTAGACATTTTCGTGGGGAACACGACCCTTATAGATGAAGACGTGTATCGCCTCTGGCTGGATGGTTACTCAGGTCTGTGTAGCGCCCTCCCGGGATCGGGAAGCGGTTGTTTTGTGTGGGAGAGGGGGCGTGGCCAGGATTTAGGCTTCACTTAGGGAAGTGGACTGTCTGCTGGGAGTCAGGGATGGAGAAAGATTGGAGCTAGAGCCCCTGGAGGGCCCCTGAGTACAACAGGGTGGGACCTTATGGTAGTGCCCTCTCCCTAGTGAACGATGCAGTGGCGCTGCGAGTACGCTCCGGGATCCTGGAGCAGACCGGCGCCACCGCAGGAGTGCTACAGAGCGACACCATGGACCACTACCGCACCTTTCACATGCTCGAGCGTCTGCTGCACGCGCCACCGAAGCTGCTGCACCAGCTCATCTTCCAGATCCCTCCCTCCCGACAGGCGCTCCTCATCGAGAGGTGCTCACCTGGGGGACAGCGGGAATGTCAATCAGTTCGACTTTATACCCACTTTGCAGGGTGAAACTGAGGCTCAGGGAGGATGGGACACACCCAGGAAATCAGAAAGTTAAGAACAGAAGGAACCAACCCCAGACTTCCTTCCCCTTTCTTTTTCTTTTTTTTTTTTAAATTTATTTATTGACCTTCCCCTTTCTTAATGGATCACCAATAATGTCCTATGCCTCCACAAGGTACTACACCTTTGACGAGGCCTTTGTTCGGGAGGTCTTGGGCAAGAAGCTGTCCAAGGGTACCAAGAAAGACCTGGATGACATCAGCGCCAAAACAGGAATTACGCTCAAGAGCTGCCGGAGGCAGGTGGGTTCCCCACATATTCCATCCCCCACCTAGCCCACCACTTGACCTTCTCCTCACTGCCCTAGCTCCGAGTGCCCTGGCTCCACTTCCAGCCTGTTTTTGTGGAAGCGGCTTCTTCCTGTGGAGTCTCTTCTCCATCCACTTCCCATCTGGCCAGAGCCGTGGCTGTCCCTTGCTTATACGTGGTTTTCATTGACTCCTGTTATCCTAGACCTTCAGACTCTGGGTGGGTCCCCGCAGACCTCTCTCTAGGCTTACATTTCTCGAACCCCAAGCTTGTTTTTGTTCATGGTGCTCCTGCCGAGAAGGCACTGTTTTCTTCACCGTATCTACCCCTTGGAATCCACCGCAGGGAGCTAGCTGCTATCTTATCTATGTACCTTTTTGGTAGTATCTGTGGTAGTATCCATGAGCCTTTTCTTCAAGGGAGAAGTACCAGGATGTAAAGTGGTCTCAGGTGACTGTAAGTCTGACAGGCAGACCTCTGTCAGTTTGAGGCCAACTTGGTCTATATAGTGAGTTCCAGGACAGCCAGGACTACACAGTGAGACCTTGTCTCAAGACAAACAAAAGCCCAAGTCATTTGTTGAAGGAGTAACTAATGTGAAATCAGTACTGCCCACTGGATAGGTGGAGAGGAGAGGGAGAAGTCCCGCACCATGCCCAGCACCCTGATCAGCCTCCTCCTTCCCAGTCCATGCCCAGCACCCTGACCAGCCTTCTTCCCTTAACTGCCCTACAGTTCGACAATTTTAAGCGAGTCTTCAAGGTGGTGGAAGAAATGCGGGGCTCCCTGGTGGACAACATCCAGCAGCACTTCCTCCTCTCTGACCGCCTAGCCAGGTGAGGGGCAGCCCTCTCCTGCCCGCATCGCTTCCTTGAGCCCTTAGACTGACACACCTTCCCCATCCGTACCCTTTCACCTTCTGACTGTTTTGGAGGAAGGATTATTCTACTAATGACCTGTAAACTGCTTCAAATTGGTCAGGATTAAGGCATTTGTAAAGCATTTAAAACATGCTTGGGCCAGACAGTGGTGGCACACACCTTTAATCCCAGGAGGCAGAGGCAGGCAGATCTCTGTGAGTTGGAGGCCAGCCTGGACTACAAAAGCTAGTTCCAGGACAGACTCCAAAGCTACAGAGAAATCATGTCTCAAAAACAAAACAACAAAAAAGTTATTTCTTAAGCTTACTGTGTATAGAGAATGTATGTGTATGACAAGGTGACATTTCTAGTCCTGAGAGAGCCCCTGTTCCATCTGCAGAGATTACTGTGTATAGAGAATGTATTGACATTTCTAGTCCTGAGAGAGCCCCTGTCCCTGTCTGCAGAGATTACTGTGTATAGAGAATGTATTTGTGTATGACAAGGTGACATTTCTAGTCCTGAGAGAGCCACTGCCCCTGTTCTGTCTGCAGAGATTATGCAGCCATCGTCTTTTTTGCCAACAACCGCTTTGAAACAGGAAAGAAAAAGCTACAGTACCTAAGCTTTGGTGACTTTGCCTTCTGTGCTGAGCTTATGATCCAGAACTGGACCCTTGGAGCCGTCGGTGAGGCCCCTACTGACCCAGGTGCCTGAACATTCCCTACCCTCTTGGGGACTGATTCCCTGCCAGCAGCTCTTCCTGTAGCTTCCTCAGTACCCAGCATCCTTCAGCCCTCAGCTCTGGGCACCTCTCCATATAGTCCATTCACTCTGCACGCACCTTGTGTGGCCTGGGGCATAGCATTCCCCTCTATCTCTGAGATCCCAGGGAGGGAGTGCCGAGGGAGGTTCAGGACCTCAGAAGATGGGTTCTCATCACCCACAACTTCTTTCATGGTCTCCGCAGACTCCCAGATGGACGACATGGATGTGGACTTAGACAAGGAGTTTCTCCAAGACTTGAAGGAGCTCAAGGTTCTCGTAGCTGACAAGGACCTTCTAGACTTGCATAAGAGGTGACTTCGGGGATCCATGAGACAAGGTATAGAATGGTCTCCAGTGGCTATAGGTGTGACCATATCTTCCTACAGCCTGGTGTGTGCTGCCCTCCGGGGAAAGCTGGGTGTCTTCTCTGAGATGGAAACCAACTTCAAGGTCTGTGACCCTGTCCAGGCCCTTCCCCCTAAAGTGTCAGGAGCCTTCTGTGTTCTGTCCCTGCTGGGCAACTCTGCTCATGCCCGAAATTGACCAGCAGGTGGCACTGCTGCTCTCTCTCTGCCTATGAGGGGGAACCAAACTCATAACCAAAGGGACTTGATTGAGGGAGGTGGATAGATTTGGGGAGGGGCCTGGCCCTCCCCCAGCCTCAGTGCTCAGCCTCCAGCTTCTGGAGCAGAAGAAAGAACTCCCAAGATCCCTGCCCCACAGAATCTATCCCGGGGGCTGGTGAACGTGGCTGCCAAGCTGACCCACAATAAAGATGTCAGAGACCTATTTGTGGACCTTGTGGAGAAGGTGAGCAGTCCCGTCTCCACCCCACCCCATCCCCAGCCTGTCCTGTCTCTGAGCATCTCTGCTGATGTTACTTGTTCCCTCTGGCCTACAGTTTGTGGAACCCTGCCGCTCTGACCACTGGACACTGAATGACGTGCGGCTCTTCCTCAACCAGTATTCAGCGTCTGTCCACTCCCTGGACGGCTTCCGGTGAGAGGTGCCAGGCCTGCTGGCTAACTTATTTGCCCTCCAGTAGACTCAGAGTTTGCTATTGAACTACCCTGTGGGTGGAAGTTCCCGCTCGTCTTTGTCCCCTTCCTTTCTGTCCTTCCTTTCTCAGATGTAAACTGAGGATAAACCAGGAGGCTCATAAGACTTTATGGACACTAAATAGCCCAGGTGTGATGGTGACAGTGTGCTCATCCACCGTGCACAAGGCCTGAGTTCAATCCTCTGCACTGTACGGGGAGTGGGGAGAAGGAAGCCAGGCATAAGGGCTCAAGTCTGTAATCCCAATACTTTGGAAGCTGGAGCATGAGGATTGCCACTGTTTTCCAAGCCAGCCTGGGCTATAGAATGAGACTCTGTCTCCAAAAACAAACTATCGAAAAAAAAATTTGTGTGTGTGTATGTGTGCATACGCACATGACTTCTTGGTGTGCGAAGGTCTAGAAAACACTCGTAGCAGTGTGTCAGGCACGGTGTTGAGTGAACATCAACTATCACTGTTGTCATTTTCATTGCAGGCACCAGACCCTCTGGGACCGCTACATGGGTACCCTCCGTGGCTGCCTTCTGCGCCTCTATCATGACTAAACATGACTAAAAGCCCTTGCCCCTCCCCCTCTGGCATACCCTGACAATAAAGTTGCCATGCATTTGGAGACTGGTCAACTTTTTCCAGGTTGAGGAGCTCATGGGGACTTTCACAGTGTGCACCGATGTGTTCCAAGGGCCATTAGTGTTGAGGATGTTTGTACCAGCACCTCAGGGACTGACAGGATCGTGACCTGATAAGGTCTTCATACAACACCCTCCCTCTCCACATCCTAGCTGAAACCACTCAGGAGCCAGGGATCATATCTGGGTTTATGAAGCCATACAGAGAGGATGGAGAAGCCAGGAAGAACCTCAGGGTTGAGCTGACGAGGGCAGTGGCCAAGTGGGAGAGGCTGAGGGATTGCTGCTAGCCTCAAGGTGGGCAAGAGATTGGTGACTTCTTAACCGGATGGTCCACATGAGCAGTGATTGGGTACTTGGTGATACCACAGCTGTTGTTTCCCCGGTATAGCCTGAAGTAGCCCTAGGAAATTAGGGGGTGTCAGTGCCAGAAGGCAGAGAAGAAGTTGGCCTGCCCTTCCCCCACCCCACTCCCCTCACCTTCTCGCCCCATTCAGCTCCCCAGGAGTTCTTCAGGATCCAGTATGGGACAGAGCGGCGGGGTTTGCGAGCCTGGGACGAGACTGTCCCTGACTGTATGCCCTCCTCCTTGTCTCTGCCAAAACCCACCAACAGGACAGAATGGTCCACGTGCTGGGGATCACAGTTAGTGTGTGTGGCCTTGATCACACCCTTCTGGTAACCCTGCAGGGGTGGGAGATAGAGGAGCTGAGTCCAGGGCCCACTCCATTCTGCCCCTTCTCTGCCCCCTGTCCCACCCACCTGGAGTAGCTTCATGTTGATAGTCACGGTGATAGGGCCATGGAGGGCCAGGTAGCCTGCAATCACTGGAAATGGGTAATTACTAGAGATTCTTGAGTGTGCCACCACGCCCTGCCTGCCCTGAGGCTGCTGCTCTCCTCACAGGGGAATGGACTTTAATTGTGTCTCCCATAGCCAGGCCTCCAACCTGCTTTCTCTGCCCCCAGCACCCATGTCTACCCTGACCATACCCTGCTCGTTACTCTTTAACATGGTGAAATCTTGGATCCAGGCCACCTTCTTGTACTTCTTGGCTAGACACCCACGGGGGCTGGGGCGCCCCTGGAATGGGTAATCCTTTTTGCTGGCCAGGCCACCTGAAGACAAGCAAGACCAGGAAGGAGTCTTGGCTACTAACACCCTCCATCCCCACGGTCTTCCCACGAGTTCTGGTACTCAACTGTTGTTGAGGACAGTCACATATGCGTCCCACACAAAACCACCCTGGCAGCCATTTCCACAGCGGTCACAGTCCAGGAGCTCTGGGACAGAAAGGGACAGAGTTATGTGAGCAGCCCCTAGGTCATCTTTCTCTGTCACCCATCTCCCTGCCATACCCTGCACAGAGACTTCCACAAGCTGGTTGTATTTGATGCGCCACAGGGCCTCGATGTTGTCCGCTGCTGCCATGGCCCAGCAGCACCTGCAGGATTCCTGAGTGGGAAGAGGGTGGGGCGGGGTAAGATATCAAGGCCTGGACCTCATCCCCCCTCCCCCAGGGCAGGTTGGGCAGATACCTGATTCTTGATGGATGAGATGATGTTTGTTGCCTTACGCCAGTCACAGCTGGGGGGCACCAGTCCCCCCGACTTTTCAGACCCTGCCTTTTTGACCATTTTGGGGATCCTTTCAGGCGCCCTCTGATGCCCATAGAGCTGGCTAAACTCCTCCTCTGGGGACAAACAAGGTCACGGAGGTCACAGATTTGACGCTTATATATTATCCCTTTCCAGCAGTCACAACCTTGGCTTGTCCCATCCCTATGAAGCGTTCAGAGGCAACAGGCAGGATGAGGCCTAGAGAGGTCCAGCTTGCATCTTCCACCTCTGGCCTGTGTGCCAAGCTGGGACACAGGCCATCGAGTTCCTGTCTTGTGCTCTGAGATTTGGGGCAGTCACCCAGGCTGCTCTTTAAAGGGGGAGACTTGCTCTGTCCATCTGCCAGACACCCCACCCACCCACTCTGGGCCAGGAGGGTCTGGTACCTGTGAGGTCACTGAATGGAGTCTCCCCAAACTCTGCTGTGCCCAAGTCTTCCTCCTGCAGTCTTTGAGCCTGGGCCAAGTTGTGGGCAAAGATGTCCAGACGGCGAGCATATTCTAGACCAGAAAGGGGTTTTTGCAGGCTGGTCTCAGGGCAGGAAGTGGCCACTGGTTGGGTTACCCACACCCACCCAGGTGAGTGCTGGCTCTTTCCTATAGCCCCCACCACTACCACCCCACTGTGAAAAAGTGATTATCCAGCCCACATGGGGTTAGAATTTCCCCCAGTGGCACCAAGAGGCCCACTCTAGGGGGAAGCTGAATAAAACCTTTATAGGCAGTATCTCAGAAAGGAAAGTTAGAGGGCTGGAGAGATGACTCAGAGGTTGGGAGCACTGGCTATTCTTCCAGAGGACCTGAGTTCAATTCCCAGCAAACACATGGTGGCTCACAGCCATCTGTAATGAGATCTGGTGCCTTCTTCTCACATGTAGGCAGACATGCCAACAGCATGTTGTATGTATAATAAATAAATAAATCTTAAAAAAAAAAGGAAAGTTAAAATGGCTGGAGATGGGTTTCCTGTACCTGTGGTTATACCTTCCCTGCCACCTCTTCACACATCTGACCACAGGTGGGGGGAGTGAGTGGGGTGTGGGGATGGAGCATAGCACATGCACACAGATACAAACACACACACACACACACACAAACAAAGAGAAAGAAAGAAAGAGAGAGAAAGAAAGAGAGAGAGAGAAAGAGCCTTCTGTGGGAGATGAAACCCCAGAGTGAAGGGGAGAACAACCAATAAACAGGGCAAGAATGGGGGACAGGGAGTTGCCACCTTGGAGACAAAATGAGTGTCCTTGGGGATTTGCTGACTGAAATATGACGGGACGGTGGTCCTCCACACCCGGCCTGGAGTCACAGGTGACCGGGTGACAGCAAAGTGTGAGGATCATGCTGTGCCCATCATACCTTGGGGAAGCCAAGGCGTACACTGTGGGCCCTGCTTCCCACTCTGGCCTGGGCCAGGTCTTCTCCCCTTCCCAAGCCATAAGGTCATCTCTTAAGTAGACAGAGGAAATGGGACTGGAAACATCTGTGCTCATGATACCTGCTTCGTTTGAGTAAGTCCGGTTGTATTTGATCTGGAACAGCTTGAAGACTTCTGTCAGCTCCAGTGGTCGGGGCCCGGCATCCTGACAAGGAGTCAGAGTGTGGGAAAGAATCATTGTAAACCCAACCTTGTACCCAACCAAGGTGCAAAGTCGGCTAAGGGCTCCCCAGGCGTTCTCTTTTCTCAGTGTAAGCAACCACCTGTTAGCCTCATCTGCTCCCTCTGAGAAATGGGAAGGAAAAGTCGCACAGGACAGTTTACCCCTGTAATTGAATGCTCATTCCGGTATTTAAGAGGTTGAGGCAGGGAGACAGCTGAGAGTTTTAAGCCAGAGAAGAAGGCCAATCAATCTGAGCTACAAAGTAAACCCCCCCCTTTTTTTTTTAAGACAGTGTTTCCCTGTATAACAGCCCTGTCTGTCCTGGAACTCACTGTGTAGACCAGGCTGACCTCAGACTCACAGAGATCCTCCTGCCAACATTCCCTGTAAAATCTTGTCTTAAGAAAATTAAAAAGAAAGAAGAAAAATATGCCAGCTCATAAAGAGAAGACCCCAAGCACGGGTTGGCAGGGAAGGGCATGGTGAGCAGGTTAGAGCATTTACCTTGAGGAGGGAGTTGCTGTGGCCTTGGCCTGCTGCCAACAGGACCAGAAAGTAGGAGAGGTGGACAGTCAGTGTCATGGTGCAGCCGAGAGTGCTGGGGGGCAGGAAGCTATGCAGACCAAGTTGGAAAGGGCAGGGCTAGAGAAACCACGAGGGGAAACCAGGTTGGGGTGGAGGGTAGACCCTCCTCCACCAGCCTGGCTGACTAACTGTACCCCACCAACTTCTTTTCAATAGCAGCTCCTGACTACCCTGTCCCAGACAGTTCTAGGGATGTAAAGACAAATCTCTCTTTAAGGAGACAGGGCGGCAGATCTAAGTGGACAGTGATGATGCCCACATGATGAGAAACTTGGACAGCAGCCACAGTGCCCGGTGTTTGGACAGGAACGAGTGGTGATGGGCAGCCTTTAGAGACTCACTCTTGCTTTCCCTGTGAAACTCAGTCAGTGTAAGGGCCACTTTCTTAAAGAAACCTCCTCTGCTTGAGACCCCAGCCTCAGGTTAACAGATTATAGCCCCCTGAGCCATTTCAAACTTCTGCCCACTCATCTCCTAACCACACAGAAGTATCCAATCTGTCTGCTTCTAGATCACCCGGAAATGTGGGGCAGGCTCAATGAGTATTCAGTTTGTTTGGGTTATTTTGTTTATTTGATGTTGTTGAGACAAGGTCTCACTATGGAACCCTGGCTGACCTGAAACTCGCCAGCTGTGTAGATCAGGCTAACTTTGAATTCACAAATTCTTGCCTGTCTCTGCCTGAGTCCTGGGATTGAAGGCGAGTGCTACCATGCCAGGAAGTTTGGGGGTTCTTTTGTGAGGGAAGAAACAGAATCTCATGTAGCGCAGCCTGGCCTTAAACTCCTTAGGTAAATAGGGAAGACCTTCAATTCCAGGCCTTCCTCCTTAGACTGAGCACTTTGGTTACAGACATCAGTGACTGAAAACTTGTAGTTAGCTTCTGTCTCATTTTTCTTCCTTCATATGGTCTACAAATGAGGAGAAAGAAAGACGACAGAAAGTATCACAGAAAAAACAAGCCCAAAACTTTTGTGGCTGGGAGCTGGGCAGCGCCTTCAGACCTGTTAGCTGCCACCCCCATATTGAGTGTGTCCTTGGGCTAAAGAAGCCCCCCCCCCTCCGCCAACCGATCTCCAGACTGGGAAGCAACAGCCAAGACCAGAGACAGGTGCAAAGAGCTCGCTTTCCAGGGCCCATGGTTGGGGTGAAAGGGGAGGGGTCTGGCCCTGGGACTCACCCATTTTCATGCTTCCCACCTCCTCTCTTCTTTAGGAATTGCCTTAGAATTGTTTTTTTTGGGGGGGGGTTTTTTTTTTTTTTTTTTTTTTTTTTTTTTTTTTTTTTCGAGACAGGGTTTCTCTGTGGCTTTGGAGCCTGTCCTGGAACTAGCTCTGTAGACCAGGCTGGTCTCGAACTCACAGAGATCCACCTGCCTCTGCCTCCCGACTGCTGGGATTAAAGGCGTGCACCACCATCGCACAGCTTTGCCTTAGAATTGTTATGTTCCATTAAACTCCATATTTCTCCTGGGGACAGGAAACTGAGGGACTATTTCAAAAATAATTCTGACAAGAAAGGAAAATAAATACGTAAAAAATAATGCTGTGTCCACGGATGGTTAACCCAGTGGCTGGAGCCCAGTTATATGCCCCCAAGTGGGTCTTGTGCTGTGTGGTCCCCATAGGTGCCCTGTGTTGTGGAAGGCTAACAGGAAGTGGCTGGGGGCTTTTTTGCTTGTCCCCTCCATCTCTCAGACATGAGCTCTGCAAAGGACAGGTTTTGATGTGTTTTGGTCAGTGCTGTATCCTTGGTGCCTGGGACCTCTGATCGTCAGTGGCCACTCAACAAGCCCTTGCATGGGTGAATGGCTGTCTCCCTTCTGACCACTTGTTCATATTTATCCTCTTGCTCCTGCCCAGCAACCAGCTGTGGCTGGGCTGGGAGCCCAGCAACCTCACTACTCATTCTTGGTTTTTTTTTTTTAATGTTTATTGGTGTTTGACCTGCATGTATGTCTGTGTGAGGGTGTCAGAAGCCCTGGAACTGGAGCTACAGAGAGGTGTGAGCTGCCATGTGGGTGCTGGGATTTGAACCCAGGTCCCCTGGAGGAGAAGCCAGCTCTCTTATCCGCTGAGCCATCTCCCCAGCCTGCTCCTTCTCATTCTAACACGGGACAAGGTTCAGTCTTAGAGTCAGGGGGACTTGATTCTAACATTGTTCTTGTTACTTTGATGGCACTGAGGACAAATCTGCCCAGCCCCTGTCATCTGTGGAGCAGAGTAGCAATGGTGTCCCAGCTCTGGCTTGACAAGAGAATCACAGAGTGTCCTTGCCAGTGCCTGCCTGGGATGGTTAGGTCTCGATAATCGGGAGTTTTGTTTTTTTGTTTTTTTGTTTTTTGTTTTTTTTCGAGACAGGGTTTCTCTGTAGCTTTGGTTCCTGTCCTGGAACTAGCTCTTGTAGACCAGGCTGGTCTCGAACTCACAGAGATCCACCTGCCTCTGCCTCCTGAGTGCTGGGATTAAAGGCGTGCTCCACCACGGCCCATAATCGGGAGTTTTTATTTGAATTAATAACAGCTTTAGTGGTTATGGTGGCTCATGCCTGTTATTCCAGCACATGGGAGGCTGAGACAAGAGGCTTGCCATGAGTTCAAGGCCAGCCTGGTTACACAGTAAGTTCCAGACCAGTGTGGGGAACGTGAGACTGTTTCAAATAGCACTAACAAACATATTAACTGAGATATAAATCACTTACTATGCAATTTATCTGTTTGGTTTTGGTTTTGTTGTTTTGTTTTGTTTTTTGTTTTTGTTGTTGTTTTCAATACAGTGTCTCACTGTGCAGCTCTGGTTGTCCTGGAACGCACTCCGTAGACCAGGCTAACCTTGAACTCAGAGATCTGCCTGCCTCTGCCTCCTGAGCGCTAGGATTAAGTCATGCACCATCACTGTCTAACTGCGATTTATCTTTAATATTAAATTTAATATTAAAATATTTAAAAGGTTTATATATTACACATATATTATATATGTGTATGTATTTATATATTTGAGACAGGGTCTCTCTTTGGAGACCAGGCTGGTCTCAAATTCACAGAGATCTGCTTGCCTCCACTTCCCAAGTGCTAGGATTAAAGGCGTGTGGCCAGGCCCTTTTTCTTTTATTTATTTTTCTTTCTCCTTCTGTGTCTCCACCAGCAGGGCTTTGAGACTGGCCTGATTGGGCAATGGGAAATGAAGAAATAGCAGACATACACAGTGAAACCCTAGGGATCTGGTGGGCCATGTGTTCTGAGGGGACACACCAGCAGCCTTGGAAACTCAGGACAGTTTATCTCTTGAGCTGGAGGAGGAAAGTTAGCTAATCTCCTCAGAGGTCTCTGCAGGGGAGCAGTCTCAGGATGTAGTCATCTGGGCTTGCAAAATGCACACAAGGTCAGCATCTGCACTCGCTCACGGAAGGCCTCTGTCATTCCTCTGAGCCTGACCTGGAGAACGCCCTGCCATCTCCACAGTTCTGACATGGCTGGGGTAATATCAATAACACGTGTTCACTGGGGACTTCATCCGTTCCCCACACTTTTTCCTTTCCCTTTCCTTTTCTTTTCTGTGCTTTGTTCTACTTCAGTGTGCGTGTGCGTGTGCGTGTGCGTGTGCGTGTGTGTGTTACTGGATTTGAACCTTGCGTCTTGGTCGTGCTAAACAAGCAGGTGCTACTGAGTTACTCTAGCCCTCTACTGCGTAAAAGACAAACTAATACAGGACTGAAGAAATGACTCCAGTCTTCCTCTCGAGGACCTGAGTCTGGTTCTCAGCACCCACATCAGGCAGCTCACAACTGCCTTCAACTCTAGATCCAGGGGACACCTCTGTCCTCTGTGGACACCTGCACTCTGGGTACACACCTGTACATAGACGCACACATATACACATCATTAAAAATTTATTTATTTATTTTGGTTTTTCAAGACAAGGTTTCTCTGTAGTTTTGGAGCCTGTCCTGGAACTAGCTCTTGTAGACCAGGTTGGTCTTGAACTCACAGAGATCACCTACCTCTGCCTCCTGAGTGCTGGGATTAAAGGCGTGTGCCACCACCGCCCCGCTTTTTTTTCTCTTTTTTCCTAAAAAAAGGCAGTGGAAGCTGGGGAGATGGCTCAGTGAGTAAAGTGCTTGCCACAAACACAAGGGAGGACCTGAGTTCAGATTCCCAGCACTAGCATAATAGCCGAGTGTGATGATGCCTGTCTGTAACCCCAGTGCTGGAGGGCCTGAGAGCGGGAGACTGGCAGGCCCTGAGAGCACACTGGCCAACCAGTCTCCTAGCTGACATAGTGAACTCCAGATCCAGGGTCAAACCCTCCACAGAAGGTGGAGAGCAATAGCCTCCACTTGTACATAGGCACAAGAATATATTACACAGCCGGGCAGTGGTGGCTCACATCTTTAATCCCAACACTCGGGAGGCAGAGGCAGGAGATATCTGTGAGTTCGAGGCCAGCCTGGTCTACAAGAGCTAGTGCCAGGACAGGAGCCAAAGTTATAGAGAAACCCTGTCACACAGACAATTTAATGAAATGAAGTAGATTTTTTAAAAATTATTAATCATAGCAGAGCCGAGCATGGTAGCACACACGCCTTTCATTCCGCAAAGGACTCTCTCCCAAAATAAAATTGGGAAGAGGTTGGGTAAGGGAAAGGAAGGTAGGGCTATTGCCTCAAGCAGTCCTGGCCAGGCACAGGAACCCTGGACACGCTGTCCTTTCCCGTCTAGTCCCGCCCTGAGACGTGGGCAACGCGAAGTCCCTCCCATTCGCCCCTTCCTGGGAGCTAAGGCACCCAGACTCCGCCTTCAAGGCATGATCTCTGCTGGGGACGGAGGCGGAAACTGAGTGGGGGACCTGGGTGGGAAGAGGGTCGGGAAAAGGCTGGCACTGGGCCCTAGTGTCCTCTGGGCCCAAGTTCAAGTCGGGGGCTTCCATTCATTTCGGGCCAAGACAATTACTGCCCTCGCCCCATCCGAGGGTCACTTTGCGCAGGCAGGCGTAGGGGAAGCAGTGCCCTGAGTAGATAGATCACCTGGAGGACCTGGAGCTCCTGGGCAGAGGGAGAAGGACAATTAATTTTATGCTTGGGCGAGAGTCCGGAAACCTTGGATGAAGTTATAAGACCATCTAAGGGGGAGCACAGGATAAAATTCTGAAAGCAGGATTTGGACGTTTGAGAATTAAGTGCCTCGTAGGTTCTGAGAGGCGCAGAATCAGGGTCAGGATGCTTAGCTACAACTGAAGTGCACAGTATGGAAGTCTGGAGACCCAGGCTAGATAGGGTCTAGGTGGACAGGATAACATTTTGAGTGAGGGTCTGGGGTCCCCAGGTGAGTTTGGGGGCCAAACATCAAGGTCAATTGCCCAAGGACCCAAGCGTTGGCGGTCTCTGGCTGGGCGCCCGCAGGCGGCTGCAGGCGGCGCCGCGGGGGACCGGGTGGGGGCCTGTGGCCGGGCCCGGGCGGAGAAGCCGG
>NC_022015.1:40242916-40247326 GCF_000317375.1 Microtus ochrogaster
GTCCGCCCGCAGGCACCGCCGGAGTCAACGAGTGAGTGGCCGCCAGCGGAGGGAGGGCGCGGACCGGGTGGCGGCCCAGAGGCCTGCGCTCCAGGACTCGCGGGGCGGGGGCGGGGCGGGGCGGTCCGGGATTGCGGGCCCGAGCCCCAGGCCTGCGAAAGGACTCGGCCCCCAGCTCTGGAAGGCTCCGGTGCTCCCAACGCAGTCCTGAGACGAGACAGCTGGGAACCCCGGCTACCCTTCCTGATACAGGGAATGGGGGGTGTCGTGGCAGAGGCCCCTGACCCCTGCCCACCACCTCCCAGCCCCAGGATGCTCCCTTTTGCCTCCTGCCTCCCCGGGTCTTTACTGCTCTGGGCGCTTCTGCTGTTGCTCTTGGGAGCAGCGTCTCCACAGGATTCCGAAGAGCCGGACAGCTACACGGTGCGGACCGTGGGGTCACCAGTTTGGGATGGGATGGGATGGGAAGGACAGCGAGACCAGGGTGCCTGCTTCTGGGGAAGATTCTCCTCTGCTTGGGGGATGGAAGGCTGGGGGCCATTGTGTGAAGCTGACCTGAGCATAACTGAGCTCAGGCCCTGGCCTTGGCCTGGCTGGAGAAGACTGCCAGGGTGGTCACTGGCCACTTCGGTTCCCTTCCAGGAATGTACGGATGGTTACGAGTGGGACGCAGACAGCCAACACTGCCGGGGTGAGTATGCCTGGGGTACTAGCCATCTTCAAGGACCGGGAAGCGGACTATTGTTTCCCAGAGACACCTTCTCCTAGAGCTGCTTCAGAAACCTGATGGCCTTTTCAGTGTCCAGCTTGGCTGCGCCAAAGCCAGCCGTGGTTCTCTTGTGCCACTGACTTAGGAGCCCTACCCATTCAAGAAGCCCAACAAACCCTGCTTCTCTCTGCAGTAGGCAAGAGAGCACCTGGCGATCGCCCAGAGAAGCAGCAATATGCACACCTTCCCTGAGTGTTCTCTACTCCCCTAGCCCAGCTCTCTATCCCAGTGCAACCTGGCAGGGCAGTACTCGCCCTGGGGCAGGAGGCCTGCAAATTACTCTTGGGCAGAGGTAGAGGCGGGGTTTTAAGGAGGAATGGAAACTCACTTGGAGGCAGGGGAATAGGGACAACAGTGGACATAGGTGACCCTACCCCCAGTCCTGCAAATCCCTGGGAGGGGCTCTGGGTCAGCAGCCTTGGTTTGCTGAGCAGAGAGAAAGCTTTGCCCTGTGGCTCAGCTTAGAGAAGGCCAAGTCAGGCTTCTGCCTCCCACCACCTCCAGGGCCAGCCCAGGTGACTGGCTGTGCCCAGCAGGCCCCTCTCTGCAGATGTCAATGAGTGCCTGACCATCCCTGAGGCCTGCAAGGGTGAAATGAAATGTATCAACCACTACGGGGGCTATTTGTGTCTGCCACGCTCCGCTGCCGTCATCAATGATCTACACGGTGAAGGACCTCCGCCACCAGTGCCCCCTGCTCAGCACCCCAATCCTTGCCCACCAGGCTATGAGCCTGATGAACAGGAGAGCTGTGTGGGTAAGTGGGGAACCATGCTGGCTGGCACCTCGGCTTCCACACCTCTTACCTGCCTTTTTATTTTAATTAATTTTGTATTTAGTATACAAAGTAACAGGTTTTGCTCATGGTATCATCCTCCTGACATACTTCATATTTAATTTGTTTTAATCCTCTTTACTGCCCTCCCTAGTAATTTTTGTTTTGTTTTGCAAGAAAGGTTTCCTTGTGTAGCTCTGGCTGATCTGGAACTTACTCTGTAGATCAGGCTGGCCTAGAACTCGGATATCTCTGCCTCTGCCTCCCAGGTGCTAAATGCTGGTATTAAAGGTGTGTGCCACCTCTGCTCAGCTATGTGTACTTTGTTTTTTGAGACAGATTCTCTGGGTTTGATCCCCAGCAGCACATCAAACAAGCGTGGTGGTGCACACTTGTAATCCCACCACTAGGGGGGTAGAAGCAAGACAATCAGAAGTTCAAGGTTATCCTCAGCTGCACAAGGAGTCTGAGGCCAACCTGAGCTCCTAGCTCAAAAGTATTACCTAATTAACAACATTAAAGTAACTTTTCATACTAAATACTGCAAATTGCTCGTTTCTTTGCTGAGAGGCCTCTTACTCCTCAGAGAAAGATCCAAGCCCTCAGCTGCTGCAGGCCCAGGTCTGCTGGCCCAGGAAGTCCCTAGCAGCTCCTTCACTTCCTGTGCAGACATGCAAGAGCTCTCCTCCCAGCCTCAGCTGGCTTTTTGATCTGGACTCAGCCTTGGGGACCACTGGCCTTGGAGGAGGGATGGTCTTAGGAGAGTCAGCTAAGGGGTGTAAATGGACAAGGCCTTATTTATTTATTTATTTATTTATTTATAAGACAGGGTCTCACTATGTAGCTCTAGCTGGGTTGGAACTCTGTAGCCCTGGCTGACTTGGAACTCACAGGGATCCTCCTGCTTCTGTCTCCCAAGTGCTAGAATTAAAAGTGTGTGCCACCAGACCCGACTTCTTGTTTTATATGCTCACCTGATGGGTGCCTTTCCTGGTGGACTGTTTTTTGTACTATTGGGAGGACCTATATCACATGTTCATGTTTTAGGGCTAACTACCCATGTGCCCATGTGAATGATGTCTGGTGTAGGCCACTTTCTCCCAAACTGAGGTGTCTGACATGGTCAGTAGCATGTGGGACTCCAGGTAAGGGCTGAATGGTGTCTCCCACAGATGTGGACGAGTGTACCCAGGCTTTGCATGATTGTCGCCCTAGCCAGGACTGTCATAACCTGCCTGGCTCCTACCAATGCACCTGCCCTGATGGTTACCGAAAAATTGGGCCCGAGTGCGTGGGTGAGTTCAGAGAGTGACTTTCCTAGTTCTTGCTTTGTGACTTTGGTCTAGCTCTCAACATGTCTCATCCTTAGCCCAGTCCTCTGCTGCTGGTACCCTCTTGTCACTAGACACAGGAGGCTACATGCAGGGAGCTGAGATAGGCATGAGCATGGGTGTCCTGTTTTCCCCACCTGACTCGTGCCCTGCTTTCCCTCCCGCCTCCATCTCAGACATAGATGAATGTCGCTACCGCTATTGCCAGCACCGATGTGTGAACCTGCCAGGCTCTTTCCGCTGCCAGTGTGAGCCTGGCTTCCAGTTGGGACCTAACAACCGCTCTTGTGTGGGTGAGGCTCTGGGATCCCGGGTAGAGAGGTGTGAGATGGGGGCAGGATCTCTTTCCTGAGCCCAGTAGTTTGGGGCTCTGGGCAGTGCCTCTGCTTTCACCGTTCCTCTTTTCTCTGGCACCCCCAGACGTGAATGAGTGTGACATGGGAGCCCCGTGTGAGCAACGCTGCTTCAACTCCTACGGGACCTTCCTGTGTCGTTGTAACCAAGGCTATGAGCTGCATCGGGATGGCTTCTCCTGCAGTGGTGAGAGTCCACTTGTGTTACTGGGCTTGCAACATAATGGACCAACTCTGGTTATGTGGCCATTCGCTTGAAGCTTCCATGTCTGATTCTCTGGACCTACAGACCTCCATGCATGCCACCCTGAGCTGGTTGCTGGTGGGGATGGTATGTCAGGCCCTGCTGAAGTTTGCTGGAGATAGGGAAGGTGTGGGCGCCAGTCTTCATGGAAGTTGAGCTGACTTGCACTGGAACCCTGCACAAGTCTTTCTTTTTCTGAGCGTATGTCTGCTGTAACCAGGTTATTTGGACTATGGAGAGGGTCCATGGTACAGGCTCTATCCAGTCTTGGGCAGCAAAATGGGAAGCACTGCTTCTTTTTTTTTTTAAGATTTATTTATTTATTATATATACAGCATTCTGCCTGCATGTATGCCTGCACACAGAGGGCACCAGATCTCATTACAGATGGTTGTGAACCACCATGTGGTTGCTGGGAATTGAACTCAGGACCTCTGGAAGAGCAGCCGGTGCTCTTAAACTCTGAGCCATCTCTCCAGCCTGAAGCACTGCTTCTTTATAACGTACATGCTTAGTCTCACTTAACCTGGTCAACAATGACTTATTTCTGCAAACAGGACACTAATACTCCTCCAGGAGTGTCGGCAGAATTGTAAAAAAGCAAGCAGAAAGTCCAGAGGAAATGGTGACTCTCATCTCTCCACTTTCAGAGATGGGGTGACTTGTCACAGTTCAGACAGGAAGGATGAGATCAGGCCAGGGCTTGATCCCAGGCTTCTCACCATGTTACCCAGCACAGGGCTTGATCCCAGACTTCTCACTGTGTTACCCGGCACACTCTCCATTCATTTTGTGTCCTACTACGAAACACATCATTGGTGTTCAGCTGTGTGAAAGGAACAAAAGAGACAGTATGCTGTATGTGGGGCGCACACAGCAGAAGTCTGGATAGTGTGACTGTAGATTTCAGGACTTTAAAAACCAGAGCAGCGCCGGGC
>NC_022015.1:40248535-40254852 GCF_000317375.1 Microtus ochrogaster
CCTGCCTTTAGCTCCCAAATGCTGGGATTATGAACATACAGCACCATGCCAAGCTTCTCTTCTCTCTCTTTTCTTTTTCCTCTCCCTTTCTGTGCTGGGATGGAACCTAGAGCCTCCAGCGTGTTAGGCAAGTACTCTCTACCACTCTACCACTGAGCTCTAGCCCCAGCCCCTCTAACCTTTGAAACCCCCAGTCCGCCTTCTGAGCTTTACTGGGTTTATCTCATCCCTTCTCTTCCACATCAGCTTTTGTGGGGACTGGGCTCTCTCCATAAATGACTATGGGACTCAGTTGCGAGGACTACCTTTGGCCCAGGGTCCTCATCCCCACTCTCCCTCAGATATCGATGAGTGCAGCTACTCCAGCTACCTCTGCCAGTATCGCTGTGTCAATGAGCCAGGCCGCTTCTCCTGTCACTGCCCACAAGGCTACCAGCTGTTGGCTACGAGGCTCTGCCAAGGTACAGGTTCTGCTGGTGGGCGGGCAGGATCTTAGGGTCTGGTGTCAGAGCCAGAATCCAACCTCACCTTCCTTGGCACAGACATTGACGAGTGTGAATCAGGTGCACACCAGTGTTCTGAGGCCCAAACTTGCGTGAACTTCCATGGGGGCTACCGCTGCGTGGATACCAACCGTTGTGTGGAGCCCTATGTCCAAGTGTCGGACAAGTGAGTCAACCTGACGGCAGTTCCCGAGGGCTATGGGGGCTAACTGGTTCAATCAGGCTGGTGAGTACCCATGATGCCTCATGGGAGTTAGTCTTATGTGCTTGGGTTTTCCTCTTTAGGAGATGGGTATTTGGGAAATGGGCCCTCATTCTGGTCCTGTCTTGGGGTCTCTAGCCGCTGCCTCTGCCCTGTCTCCAACCCGCTGTGTCGGGAGCAGCCTTCATCCATTGTGCACCGCTACATGAGCATCACCTCCGAGCGAAGTGTGCCTGCGGATGTGTTTCAGATCCAGGCAACCTCTGTCTACCCTGGCGCCTACAATGCCTTTCAGATCCGTGCTGGAAACACACAGGGGGACTTCTACATTCGGGTAAGGTGCTTCTCCGCTCACACGCAGTTGACATGGATAATCTAAAGTAGAGTGCCTGCAGCCATTTAAGTGGGAGCTGCCCTGCCTCTTCTCTCAAAGCCCTGTCCTAGGAAGCTGGGCTCATGTTCAAAGTCAAGATTTCTGCATCCCCAGTACACGGGTCCCAGGCAATTCTAACAGGCAGTTAGTTAATGGGGTTTGAGTCCTAGCATTGGTTTCTCCTATCTGGCTTTGACATCCTTATCCATAAAACAAGAAATATAGTTCCTGCAGGGCTGGGACCAGAGCTTGAGTTTTGCTGGTGTGGATGTGAGGACCCTGGGTCTGTGGACCTTATGCTGTTTTCAGCATTGAGGTGTTTGGCATCAGAACTTATTTCTCCTTTCGAAATTGCTTTGGGACTAGTGGCACAGCTCCATGGCAGAACATGTGCTTACCATTCAGGCCCTCAGTCCCTTCCCCAGCATCAAAACAGACACCTGGGCAGTGGTGGTGCACGCCTTTAATCCCAGCACTCAGGAAGCAGAGGCAGGTGGATCTCTGTAAGTTTGAGACCAGCCTGGTCTACAAGAGCTAGCTCCAGGACAGGCTCCAAAGCTACTGAGAAACCCTGTCTCAAACCCCCGTCCCCCCCCCCCCAAAAAAAAATCAGACAGAGAGAAACAGAGACTTGGATACTTTGAAAGGGGGAAGTGGGCCAGCCTGGGTCACTAAAGGCCAATCATTTCCAAAACTTGAGTCTTCAGGTAGTTCATGATGGAGGGAAGATTGAGGTGGGTAGGGTCAGGGGAGAACCAGGGGGCTTGGGCACTGGAGAGGAAGAGAAACGTCAGAGCTGGGTAAGAGCTTGAGTGCCCAGCCTCACGGGCACGGGCAGGGGGTGAAGCTGGAGTAGGGTCCTGACTTACAGGCTAATACAGTCTCTATGTTCTGCAGCAAATCAACAATGTCAGCGCCATGCTGGTCCTTGCCAGGCCAGTGACAGGACCACGGGAGTATGTGCTGGACCTGGAGATGGTCACCATGAACTCTCTTATGAGCTACCGGGCCAGCTCCGTACTGAGACTCACCGTCTTTGTGGGAGCCTACACCTTCTGAAGGAGACCCTCAGGGAAGGGTTGGGTGGGGCCCCCTTCTTTCTCCCTCCCACAGCTTAAGGAGCCTGGGGTTTAGGGATGACTGTTCTGCTTAAAGAGACAATGATGTGAAGGACAATAAAGGGAGAAGGAGTCCTAGTGGCTGAGGTGGGTGAGTAACCTCAGCCTGGGAAGGCGCTGGGCTTGTGAGAGAAGCAGGCAAATTTCACTCAAAGGGTCCTCTCTGCATTCAGGCTGAGAAGGTTCCAGAGCTTAAGTGTCATTCATCAGAATCAACCTGAGCAGGGAGTTCTAAGGAGTGGACACTTTAGGCCTTAACCCCAGAGCTCGGCAGATGCTAGGCCCCAGAAACCATGTTCAGGTCAGTGCCAAGAGGTCTGGGGCTACTATCCCAGCCCTACAGCAAATTACATGTTTGGACAAGCCTACTGTTCTCCAGTCACCAGGATGAGGCAACTGGACTGAGAACATGTTACTATCCCAACTTGTGCTTTTTGTCACAGAAACTTACTTGATCAGGGGCCACTTAGTTGCAAAGATAGAGTGCCCCATTGACTCTATCTCCCGGACCAGGGAATGCCCAACCTCTAAGGAGCATTATCTAGCTGTCTATTTAGTTTTGCATAGGGTCTAGCCTAACACAAGTTAAGTGTACACTCTGCACAACCATGTTTAGCCAAGAGCTTGCCTTAAAAAAAAGAAACCGTATGGGCCAGGTATAGTGCTCCACACCTTTAATTCCAGGACCAGGAAGGTGGGCCTAGGAAGACTGGGAATTCTAGGCCAGCATGGGTTACACAGCATGTTCTAGGCCAAGCTGGGTTTCAGGAGTGGGTGGAGAAACACTGTACAAGGCTGCAGATCATTGCTGTGTGGAAGAGGAATTGCCTGGCATGCACAAGGCTATGGGTTCCACCACCAACACTACAAAACAAAAGCCACTGGATCACAAGGTGTAGTCTGCCCGTTCCTGCATATTTCATAAGGACCTTGGCATTGCTTCCTTAACTCCTAAGACCACAAACGTTCAGATTTTGATTATAGCCCAAAGAATCCTAGTTAAAGGGCTGGCTAGCCTTGGTAGAAGTGAAGATGGCTCTGGGATGTGTCTCCAAGTGGAGCTCAAGTCAGAGGGCAGTGGCTGCAGTATAGCTGGTACAGGGTCCTGCTCAGAGCAGGTCCCAGATTTCTGTAAGAGAATCAGAAGGTTGGCCTAGTGCCTCGGGCCACCCAGTCTTCTCCCCAGGGTGTGTCTCACCCTTACCTCTGCAGACGCCCGCACTTGATAGTGCTCAACAGCATCTCCTGCTCCTTAGGGGTGGCACAGGCGTCATAGGCAGCCAGGAGACTGGGGGTGGGACATGCAGTGGCTGGTTATGTGGGCCAGCATCATGACAGCTAAGGCAGGCGGGTTCAGCCTAGAGGAGTCTGGACACTGCATGTTTCCCGATCCTGGCGATAGAGGCCCTCCTCCATCCTGTCTGCCCTCCCTTCCTGGGAAACACTGGGACAGAACCTTCCAAGGCTCCCACACAGAGCCAAGCTCTCTCTCCAGAAGCACTGCTTAAGTTGAACACACAGGAAGGGTAGAGGAACCCAGTGGCTCTCTGGGGTGTACCTGGCTGGTGTGCTGTATCGATCCACCAGGGCTGCTGCCTTCTCTCCACTTAGTCCACGCACCTGCATCAGTTGCCGGGCAAATACTTCTCGTACAGACTGGGCCTGGGATTGGGACAGGCCTCGATCAGGGGTGGTCTAGGACCAGGCCACCTAACCATAGGCAAGGCAAGGGTAGTACCTTGTTCTTGATAGCTTCTGCATTGAAGTCATTGAAAGTGAGGAGTGAGCAGAGAGGGTCTGTGGAAGGCCTTGCTCCTGATTCAGCATCCCCTGGGGTTTCCCAGGGGCGGCTACGTAGGGTGTGGCCCTAGTAGAAGAGGGGACTGAGGCTAGAGTAGGCTTTAGGAGTTAACCTCCAGCTATTCCTTTCCCAGGCCTCAGTGGGAAACCTGAGTAACCAGGATCTCACCCACTTTTCCTTGCTTGGGCAGCAACCACCAGGAGGGCCCAGTGCTGAAAGAGGCATCTGCTCACCTGATACAGTCTTTCTAGGCCCTTTGTCAGAAGGGCCAGGTAGCCAGCTGACTCCTTAATATCCATCGTGCGCTTCACAAAGAAGCCATCAATGACCTGGAGAAGAGGACCCAAAGGAGGTGGCTCCAGGTCTAATCCATGGAGTACAAAATCTGCCAGCCTGGCCCTGTCCTCCAGCTCACCTGGGTGTTTGTGACAGCCTGTAGCAATGTACTCTCAGGAAGGCTGAGGTTGTGGACAGACCCATGTTCCTCCACCAAGTATACTCGGTGCCCCAGGCCACAGCGCTTCAGGCGGAACTGGGAAGGCAGGCAAAAGCAGGGTAGGTCAGGCCCAAATGCCTACATGTCTGGGCCAACCATATATCACATTAATATTGCAAGGAGATGGGAATGGAGAGATGTCTTAGAGGTTAAGAGCACTGGCTGCTCTTCCAGAGGACCTGAGTTCAATTCCCACCAACCATATGGTAGCTAACAACTGTCTGTAACTCCAGTTCTAAGGGATCCGACACCCTTGCATAGACATATATACAATCAAAACACTAATGCCCATAAAATAAGTAAATCTTTAAAAAGAAAAAACACTGACTATTCTAGAGGACCTAGGTTTAATTCCCAGCACCCACATGGCAGCTCACAACTGTAACTATTAAGCTCTGACACAGATTTAACAACACATTTCATTTAGTTATATACATATTTATATATATGATTTCAAGGAGACCCTGATCCTACAGTCTTATCTTTACTGGCTCCTCTTCTGTCTCAGAAGAGCAAACCGGCTCTTGCTATGACTCCTGTAGGAGAGTCCTGAACCTCTGGACATTACATATTCTCCAGGCCTCCTTCGGCCTATTACTGACCTCTGTGACCCTATGGTGAGCACACTGCTAAGACTTAGGCATAGCTTCTGCATTTCCAATGCTATGAGATCTCTAGGGTTAGGCACTCAAGGGGTCTTTACGTTTCTCAGGCCAGCCTAGATAACCGTGGGTTCCTACTTGCACCTTCATGGCTTAAAAGGGGCTCAGAACAGGTGTGACTGGAGGCCTCATGCTGAAGCGAGGCGTGCGCAGGCTAAACACCTTCTGCTCTCGAAAGCGGCCGTCGATGATGCTGCTGCACAGGTCATCCAGCCGCTTGCGTTCCACAATGTGGTCCAAGACTAACTCCTCAGGTCCCGCTGTCGAGGAGTCAAAGAGTCTTACTGTCTTCCTCTGACCCACCCAGCCAGCCTCCAATGCCTGCCCGTGACCTTTTACCTGGGGTTCTGGGCCTGGTCTCCTGTGCTATCCACACAAAGTCCCCAACATGCAGCTTGCGTACTGTGTGGGGCACATGCAGCCGCTGTAACTCTCGGAGCATTTCTGGCCTGTGTCCTGCCCTAATATTTCAAGAGAGAGGGCCAAGGCGAGTGTGAGCCAGCACTCACCGCCCTCCACATCCTCCAGGTGTTCTCGCGGCCGCCCCACTTCACTCACCCTCTGGTTTCCCCAGTGTCCACACACAACAGCACTCTGTACTCGCCAGGCCTCAGCTCCAGTGGCGGCTGCTGGACGCCACCTTCACTGGCGCCACTGTAAGGAAGTGGGGGCTTACATAAGGCCAGAACCCTTAGTGCCAGGGTGGTCCCCACAACTCACAGGGACAACTGCGGCTCAGCAGTTACAGGTCCCTGAGATATGGTTCCCCCATTTCTCCCTCCTCCTTACAGTGCTGACAAAGTGGCCGCTGGGGCTGCTGACTCCTCTTCATGGGGCTCCTCTGGCATAATGCCAGTGTTCGGCGTGCTCAGGCCTTCTGCCTTGGCCAGCCTTTGGGCCAGCTCCAGGCCCTCTGGGGTCAGTGTATACCTGGGGGGTGGAGGATACAATTTTACCTTTATACCTGGCAAGCTCTGCTGTCCCAAGCTAGGTGAGCATTACCCTCCTTGGTACCCCACCTCCTGCTCCATCCCTCAGACCAGCTATCCTCAGGACCTCCCGATCGCTGCCTCAGCTTTGCAATGCATGTCCTACAGCTCCTCCCTATTTTCACTCAGAACCATACTTCCCCCCTAGAATATTCTGGAATCTTTTTTTTTTT
>NC_022015.1:40255362-40261475 GCF_000317375.1 Microtus ochrogaster
TCTCGAACTCACAGAGATCCGCCTGCCTCTGCCTCCCGAGTGCTGGGATTAAAGGCGTGCGCCACCATCGCCCGGCTTGGAACTAGCTCTTGTAGACCAGGCTGGCCTCGAACTCACAGAGATCTGCCTGCCTCTGCCTCCCATGTGCTGGATTAAAGGATTAAATGTGTGTGCCTGCTTCTTGTGTCCCCTGCAGCTTGCCCATACCTGGATGGCCGATGTGTTCTGAGGACCAAGTTCCTGTGGAGGAGGCCTCGGAGGGCAGGCCATGGTTTTGAACTTCCAGGAACTACCTGTGAAAAGGAAAGGAGATGAGCTAGAGGGATGGCTCAGAGGTTAGCTCTTCCAGAGGACCCTGGTTCAATTCCCAGCACCTACGTGACAGCTCACAACTATGTGTAACTGCAGTTCCAGGGCTGCCAACACCCTTGCACAGACACGCATGCATAGCAAATAAAAATTAAAAATAAAAAAAGAAAAGGAAAGGAGATCCTCAGAGAGGCCCTAGTACTCCCAAGCCTAAACATCCTCTGTCATTAGCCGTATTCCATAATTGGATCAGATTTCATACCAAGGCTGCCTGTCAGGCAGGCAGGAAGACTGTAGTGGGCTCTATCTGCCCACTGTCAGCTGGATGCTCACCCTGGGGGCTTTCTGGGCACATTTCTGCAGCAGCTCCTCCTTGGTCAGGAAGCTGTGACCATCAGGATTCTGAAACCATGGTAGACATGAGGGTAGGTTCAGGGCCAGGGTTCCTCAACCTGCTATGGAGTGGCCAGCATGAACAGTACCCAGGACTTCTGTGGGTCTACCTTACCCCACGTAACTGCCTTTTGGAGACACTTACCAGGTGCTCCTTGTAGAGTTGCAGCAGGATGGCCCGGGCACCCGAGTTCTGTGCTGGCCAATAGCCCCCGGCGCTTCCTGCTTGAGGCTGGGTGGGAACCTGAGACAGACAGCGGGGCTCAGAATTCAAATGCTTGCCAGTGTACGCTGAGGTTTCAGCAGGCTACGTGGGCCTGGGAGGGAGATGCTACGAAGCCCTGTAAATATGGACTGTGACATGGCTGGAGCAGGGGCAAGGTTGGGGGTATACGCCAGGCCTAGCCTCCAGCTACGACTACTGGGGAACAAGGACACGGTAGAAGTCCCCCAACTTTCTGGACTAGGTCTCTCAGCAGCTTCGTTTGGAACCTCACCTACAGCTATCTCAGTAACCCTACTTAGGAGTTAATGGAGTGCCGCTTAGCGAAGGTAAGAGGCTGTCCCAGGCCAGCCTAAATCCGGAAGAGCCGGACACACGGCTGTTAAACCCCTCAAACCTCCCCTTTAGCTTTCCACTCCCTTCCCAGTCCTCACTGGCACGGGAGAGTCCTGGCCGTGAGCAGGTGGCTCTTCACTGGCTTGATTCTTTTCTCCAGATGGTAGGGTGGGGTCATGGTCACCTGCAGAGAACAGAAGTCAGTTCTACACCCAATTTGGATGCCAGGAAGAGCCTGGATGCTTCAGCTCACTTTGTGAATTTTGGTGTCATATTTAGAAAACATTTTTTTTTATTGTACGTATAGGAGTGTTTGGTCAGTGCGTGTCTGCGCGTTACTGACATGCAATGCCAGAAGAGGCCAGAAGTGGGGGCTGGATCCTCTGGGTGTCATTGGGTGATGTCCTGGTTGGCCTCGAACTCCTAAGATTCTCCTGCCTCTTCCTCCTCTGAGTGTTGGGACTAAAAACATGCATCACCATGCCCCACCCCTTGTCATTTTTGAGACATTCTCAAAAAGCCCAGGCTATCCTTGAATTCCTGATCCTGTTACCCCCACCTCCTAAATGCTGGGATTACAGGCATGTTTCATTGGCTAGCTTCGTACATGGGAACTATGAGGCTAAAGGAGCGTCAATCAGTAGCCCTGGGTCCAACAGCAACCACACTGAGAGTGGGGAATCTGAAGCCAAGGTAGACACAGCCAGCATCCGGGAAATTTAGGGATCACCAACTCCCCGAGGCGCTCACCGCCTGATGCTAGGTGCTGCTTCAGCCGCTCGTCCAGCATTCGGCAGAGCCTGTCTCCGAAATGCTGAAGGATCTTGGCTTCCTTCCCGCTGCGCAGAGGTAGCGGGTACCGTCGGAGGGAGCGCAGAGCCTGGGGAGGGTGAGGGAGAAAGGAACTCATCACGCTCGGATACATGAATCATCTGGGTCCTGTCTCCAGAAGACCCAGCTGGGACTCACCTTTTGAAACACAAAGCGCGTGTGGCGCCCTCTGCTGGCTGCCTCATCCCGCCACTCAGTCAGCCAACGAACGAAGAGTGGGTTGGGGCAAACCGGCAGCGGGCGCTTCCGGCCCAATCGGACCGGTGCGGCCATCAGATCTAGACTGGCTCTTTTGGAATTTCCAAAATACCATGAGATTGGGACCCCGACAGTTCTGCAATTGGTATAGGAACACCCGATTGAGAGTAGGACCTCTCTAATCCAGCAGGGCACTGGCTCAAGGAACCCTCTCCCTCCCCTATATTACACAGTAAGAGGCCGGAGAGAGTTAGGTCCGTACCACCTTTCCCATCGCCCCCACCCCCCGCACCAGCCCTTTGGATAGGCCCCACCCAGGCTATGGCGTTTTGGCCCTCCCCTTCCTCTCACCCCGAAATTCGAGAGTAGGATCATTTTGTACTGACAATTAAAAAGACGGACAGCGCCCCCTGTGACCGGGAGGGCTGGCTCGGGAGGCACGTAGGAGCCTGAACTTGGCTTGCTTCAAGGTCTCAAAAGGCGATTTCAGGAGAGGCTGGAAAACGAGGGCTTGAGAAGAGTCGGGGAGAGGGTCGGACGCAAGTGCAAGAATATCTGTGGGAGAGACATCTATGAAGGGATGCAAGGGACGAACTAAAAGTAAGGCAGGAGTAGCAGAAAGATCTCGAAATGCGAGGGTGCAAAGTAGGGGATGCACACAGAAGGCTCAGGCTAAAGGAATGGCGAGGGCGTGTGTCGGTGTGAGGTGCATGCTGGCAGGTGTGGAGGTCGAATGTAGGCATATGGTTGGCGCCTTCGCTCTTGCGGGCTCACTGCAAGCGGAGGAGCCCCAGGGAGGTTTAAGGTGGGCACTGTGCGAGGGGACGGACAGCTCGGGTTGGGGCACACAACGATCAATACAGCACAAGGGTCTCTTCAGGGACTGGAACAGCCCACGCTCCAGCTGTCATGCCGGAAGTCGTCGGCCGCCGCACGGACAGACCCTCTTCTCAGTCTAGCTTTCCGCGCCCTCGGCCTGCCTCAGGCAGCCTTATAAGGAGCCTGAAGCTGGCGCTCGGGCTGGGCACGCCCCCTGGAGTCTCATTCCCTAATAAGGACATCTAGGGCAACCCGCGGCCGGGGGCGGAAGGAGCGCGTCTCCAGGGTAACTGCGTGGCCCCACCCCCCGTTGCTCTGGGAAACCGCGAGGCTCGTAAAAGGTGGAGCTAGCTTTTTCTTTAGGCGGGGCGCTTGGGCGAGGGGGGTCAAGCTTTGGCCTCCACCTGGAGCTCAGCGGCTCAACCCCTAAGTGCTGGGGGAGGCTTCTGACTACAACCCCCGTCATGCCTCACTCCCCGGGTTGCTCCTCACTTAAACCCTTTATTCGGCTTATGGGGAGGTCGAGGGACACAGTTTGTTTCGCCTCTAACTTGCTCGAGATCTTGTCCTCTTTTCCTGCAAAGTGTGAGACCATGATCATTGTTCGAGGTCAAAGAAATATTCCTGGAGTTCCCACCCCAGTTTATTTTAAGCTCTTGCTCTCAGATTGTCTCAGTTTTTGTGTCAAAATAACCATAAACCTATCAACTCGAGAGCTAAGTTCTCATCGCCTGGAAAAGGAGATGTAAAGAAGTCTTTAATACACAATTCTCCACCCTTCCCCCATGAATTACGTTTGATCCGAGAATTTGACAACTGTCTAACAAAACCAAAGCTCTCAAACTTTTTATTGTAACATTTTCAGTTTGTTAAAATCCTATTCTTTTGTTGAAATTTCATACGACCTCTTAGAAGTCACAGTGACTTTCCACATGGAGGGACACTTTAGGGAAGCAAGTCAACTGGCTTGAAGACACCGTTATACTTGGCGATCCAAGCGGATTCCAAGCCAGTGATTCATAAAAGTCTTGATCATCAGGAACCATAAGTAACCAAAAATCACTTCATTTGGGAATAAATAGAGATTCAGGACAGAATTATTTTCAGGTCATCTTATCAAGCGATGGGCCTCTGTTCAGCCAAGAGCGTTTCCTGGTCCATCGCACCAATGGGCTCACTCCCCGTGCAACAGCCCCGCCTCTCGGCCTCGCCTACTCCCCCGCGCCTCAGGCTCCGGAACCCGGGAGCGGCTAACTCCCCTTCGGTGCAAAATACTGGGACTTCATTTCCCGTCGGCCCGGGCGGCGAGCGCCGGAAGCTCGCCCCGCCCCTCATTGTGCGGCTCCTACTAAACGGAAGGGGCCGGGAGAGGCCGCGTTCAGTCGGATCCCGGTAGCAGCTGCGGCGGCTTAGTTCTTCTGTAGCTCTCCCCGTCTCCCTTTCGCTTCCGGAAACATGGTGAGCACTAGGCCACTGTGCCCGAGGGTGGCGGTTTCGTGATTAGTGGCTTGCGCGCCGGGTGGGGTGGGGGCGGCAGAGAAGCGTTCTCAGTATCCCCTCCCCCAGCGCCCCGAGCGAGACTAAGGGTCTTGCCATGAAGGGCAGGCCGCGCGTGCGCGCCCGTGGGCGCTGGGAAGGGCCGATTCGGACGTCGCTCGCGCGCCCCCTGGCTCCTTTCCCTACCCCCATTCTGCTCGCGCGCCCGCGCGGACACTGGCCGTGGGGGAGGGGGCCAGTGTGCAGAGCCTTGGGCAACGCTTGCCGGTTCTCGATGGCGCGCGCTGGACCAGGGCACGCGGCATCCAAACCTTGCCCCGGGGCCGCTAGGGAAAAGCGCGCGCGAGATGTCGGCGCGCGCCCCACCCAAGGGCTGTTCCTTTCCTCGCATCACCCTCCCTCTGCTGATGGGTTTGTCTCCACAGCAGGTGGCAGGGATGCCGCCGTCTGGGAGGGGCGGGGGCAACTGGCCGGGGGGGGGGATGCTAGGGTTGAGGCACTAGCTCCTGAGACCAGGACCTTGCACAGCTAGTAGAGCGGGTCCTATTCAGGCTTTAGCCCCTGTTCTAGAAAGAGCGATTACACAGCCTTCTCTGTTCACTCTACTTCGGACTAGGGCTGGAACGGCGCTGTTCAGCAGCGCGTGCGCACAGACCTGGGCTCTGCCATCCCGGCCTCTGCGTTGGACGAGCTAGGCCTTTGACTGTGCCGGATGGGGCCGAGGGTGGAGCCGCGTTTAGGGAAGTGACCCAGGCGGGTACCGCCCGGAAGCCACCCAGCTCTCATGTTCAGCCTGAGGGCCTGGAAAACTGATGCTCGTGTGAATGGCCCGTGCTACCTCTTAAAGCTGACGGCCTTACACCTATTCCTAAAAGCGATCTTTAGGCTTTGAGACATCGTAGGTCCTACCGCTTCTGGGATACGAGTGTCTCTTGGGGAGGCCCTGCGCCCAAACCAATCTCCTTTCCCCGCCTACTCCGGAAGCGGGTGAATCACGTGGCTAGCTTCCTCTGCAGTTCCATGGTTGGGGGGTTGGTTACACATTTCTGATTGGGTCGTCCCCCCAGGGCCATACAAAGTAGAAAGTTTTGACGATTTGGGCACTACAGCGTGACCTATTAATTTGTCAGTGATCTTTAGGACTCTAAACCACTCTTGGATGGTAGGGAGTTGTCCAGCAGGGCCCTAATTAGGGGCTGTAATTCTCGTGTCTGGGAGCTCTTGGCAGGGCAGTGTCGTTTATGCCATGGCTGCGTTGAAGGCTCTGGGGACTTAAATGAACTGTTGAGCAGCTGTTGTCTTTGTGAAGTTCTGATTCCATCTTCCCTGAAGATGAGTCTATGGCCCAAGTGCTCGGTCTTCTTTTGTATCTAAGTCAGCATTTTAATCTAGCGGCTGAGTGGTGTCAACCCAATCAGTAGCTTTCAAATTCTTTGCATTTGCCGTCCACAACCCAGCAGTTCTCAACGGTCTTTGTTTTCTTTAGGGTTTTTTTTGTTTGGTTGTT
>NC_022015.1:40261575-40262897 GCF_000317375.1 Microtus ochrogaster
GACTCTACTCAATTTTCCCAGTAATAGTCCATATTTGTTTTTTTTTTTTTTTTTTTGTTTTTTTTTTTTGAGACAGAGTTTCTCTGTGTCACTCTCAATGTCCTGGAACTCAGGAAAGACATGTTCCGCCACTCCTGGCTATGTTTCTTTTTAACAAATGCTGTTTCTAACCTTTAATGCCTGTGTTGAACTAGATAATTGGTTTTCTCACTTGCAGGGAGTTTGTCCCAACTAGTCCTTAGGTGATGGATTTGGGGGGGGGGTGGCAGCACCATCTTGTGTCTGCAGGGACATTACTAGCTCTGTGGGGCAGAGAGCTAGCTCTCTTGGTGTTCTGACCGAGGTTTCCTGTAACTGGAGAGAATACCCCAGAATCTTTTCCCTCACGAGGTGTATTATTTGGCTCGTCCTTCAGGCCTCTGGTGTGGCTGTCTCTGATGGTGTCATCAAGGTGTTCAATGACATGAAAGTGCGCAAGTCTTCGACGCCAGAAGAAGTGAAGAAACGCAAGAAGGCGGTGCTCTTCTGCCTGAGTGAGGATAAGAAGAACATCATCCTGGAGGAGGGCAAGGAGATCCTGGTAGGAGATGTGGGGCAGACCGTGGACGATCCCTACACCACCTTTGTCAAGATGCTGCCAGACAAGGACTGCCGCTACGCTCTCTACGATGCCACCTATGAGACCAAGGAGAGCAAGAAGGAGGACCTGGTGTTCATCTTCTGGTGAGCTCATTATCCAAGCTCTCTTGCCTGCCACCTCTTCCTCTCAGAGCTTAGCAGAAATCATCCTAGGTTTGGGGTCAGGTCTGTAACAAAACTAATGAGGAACGTGGGGGTGGGGAAACGCACTGTTGAGCACCGTAGGGTACTTTTATTCTTGAGTCATCCGTTGTCTAGGGGAGGCTACAGCAGTTTTCTTGTTTTGTCTTCAGGGCCCCTGAGAGTGCACCCCTTAAGAGCAAAATGATCTACGCCAGCTCCAAGGATGCCATCAAGAAGAAGCTGACAGGTGAGGGTTCCTTCTTCGTATGCCCTCTGTGTTGTCATGACTGCTGTGGGGAATGGATGACAACAACAGGGTCCTCCATTCTGCCTGCTGGGTGGCACCTTCCTGCTCTGAGGGCTGCTTCCCAGTCTTCCGCTCACTGTTCTTTCTCCGTAGGAATCAAGCATGAATTACAAGCAAACTGCTACGAGGAGGTCAAGGACCGCTGCACCCTGGCAGAGAAACTAGGTGGCAGTGCCGTCATCTCCCTGGAGGGCAAGCCTTTGTGAGCCGCCTCCAGCCCCCTGCCTGGAGCATCTAGCAGCCCCAGACCTGC
>NC_022015.1:40263347-40271730 GCF_000317375.1 Microtus ochrogaster
AAAAAACCAATAAAAAGGCTAATTAACAAGGTGGCTTTTCAGGTTTGAGATCTGGGGGACCCTGTGTTGGGGGATGATAAGTGTTTCTCCTGTGCTGCACCCCTAGCCCGGACCTCAGTGATTGAGCCTCCTTTTTGAGGTGGGGTACCACAGTTGGTGGCGCCCAGGAGGTTGGGTTCAGAGTGTTACACCTGAAACTCACTGGATCTTCATAGTGGACAGTGACATGCGCTGAGCCGCTTTCCTCCTATGGGTTAAATACAGTTCACTCGGGTGGCCTATTGAACTGTTTTCTTTTGAAGGTTCTGTTAGATCTTTGCCTTTCCATACCCTGAGGTGACTGGCTTACCCTAGTGCCAGGATCAGTGGTGCTGTGAGCAGCTAAGTTGAGCCTTTGGCCTACTGTACCTATGGCTGGAGTCCATTCAGGGTGGGTCAGCCAGGTGGAGCCCAGGACTTCAGACCCAGATGCCTGGAGCCCCACCTCCTCCTGTTACCAGAGCTAAAGCTTTGAGTGTTCTGCTGGCATTTTTGTGGCCTCCAGCCTGAGCCAAGGACTGAAACTGCCCTATGGCAGGTGAACTGGGGTAGTAGTCTAAGTTAGTCTTCCCCAGTTAGCTAAAGGTTCTTTCCTTAGCCTCATTCAAACTGGGAATGATGCAGGAAGGGGCCATTTTTTTCCCCTTTATTGAGGTTTTATGCTACATGTTTGTTGATTTCTCAGGAAATTTCTGTAGGATAAGACAGGCAGAGAAAGACTAGTGGACAGTAGCTCTGTTTTTCTCCGTTGCTGGGCATTGAACCAAGGGCCTCATAGATAGTAGCCGAGCACTCTACCTTTGAGCTTAGAGCAACCAGCAGATTGGGAATTGTGTTCTATGGTAGAGCTAAGAATGATACAACCCCCCCCCCCCAATAAACCTGTTGTCATTTGATAAAGAGCTGTGGTGCTGCAGGACTGCCTGAGTCCCCAGTGTGTGGTGACTTGCTAAGGGTGTGCACTGTGCAAAGTAAAGACCAGCAGACCCCCAGCTATATAAAACCAGGCTTTTTATTTGGAATTCAAAAGCCAGAAGTGGGAAGGGGTGGAGAATTTGACTCAGCCTGCTGTGGGGAGGGCTAGGGTCCCTGGAAACGGCTTACCTGTGGCCAGGTGTGTTCCCCCATGCTGCCCTTCCCAGGTAGGAGTGGGGAACAACTACCTTTGGGCCTTGGTTGGGGCAAGGAAAAATGGGTTCTGCTTTGGGCGTGTGGCTAGTGGCAGCTTTGGTAGAGGGGGCTTCTCTGTGGGGAGGGTAGGAGGTGAGGACGCCGCTGAAGGTTTCAGAGGAGCATCTGATTTCACTAAGGCTCTCCCTTAAGGGCAACAAGGGCGTTTCGGAGAAGCAGGGTGCTGGCCTGCAGAAGAAAAGCCCTTAAGAGTTCTCTGAGGGCTGCTACTGTTGTATCCACTCCTCAGCCTGCAGGCCCCCTTCCTAGTACCCAATGAAAAAAGAAAAATACTGGCCCCAGGAGAGGAGGCATTACCTTGACCCTGGGCCTGACTGTACGTACGCTGGGAAGAAGATGGGAGTGGCACGAGTCAGGAGGGGCCCCTGAGTGCTCACCTTGGCATGTTTGAGCTCCAGCTCTGCCAACTCAATGAGATTCTTACGGAAAGAGGAGACGCGGCGGGACTTGAAGTCCATGAGCTCTGGGGAAAGAGTGAAAAAGTAAGGACAGTTGGTCAGGGTGGATTCTCACTGGGACCATGCCAGGCTTCAGGACTCACCCTGCTTGGCAGAGTCAGAGAGGCGCTCAAAGCGCTGGCAACACAGCTGTTGGTGGCTCTCTGCTGGTCGCACTTCCCGGTTCCTTGTACGAGCTTTGTCCAGCGCTTTGTTAGCGTTCTCATAGTCGGCCAGTGCCCGAAGCCGCCTGTACAGCAGGTCCTAAGGTCATCAGCACAATCCAGTTGCCATGGATTCTGCTGCCTGTCCACCCCACATGGCCTCGATCCCTGAGAGTACCTCGATCTCACCTTGGCTGCTTGTGAGTCTCGCATGTAGTATCTCAGCATGTCAGACAGCTTCAGGTCCTCATCAGAGGCTACCCGGCCTTCCAGCTTCTGTGTCAGGAAGATGAAACTGGGAAGGGGGGCCTTCCTCTACGTTTCCAGGAGAGAACTGCTTTGGAACTACTAGAGATCAGGTTCTGAGTTTCAGAAGGCAGGCCAGGGAAGTGTGTGCATGTGTGCAAGCTTAGTGAACCACAGACTCAGTAGGTTACATAGGCAAAGCAGAGTAGGGTGGCCAAAGGGCAAGCTAAGGGCTTTGTATCTTTGGTAGGCTTGAGTGGGCAAGGCCCCTGCAGGTCCTTGAACACACCTTGCAGAGAGATTGGTATACTGCATGGACTTGTTTGGAATAAGAGTTTGGGAATTATGTATCTCAACAGGATGTTAGTGGCAGTCTCCCAGAGGTGTGGTACACCCTCATGCCCTTCTCCCACTTCCACCCCACCCATCTCGATGGCATGCTTTCTGCATGTCTTCATTAATTTTGTTTTTTGGGTTTTTTTGTTTTGTTTCTTCGAGACAGGGTTTCTTTGTAGCCCTAACTGTCCTAGAACTAGGTCTGTAGATCAGGCTGGCCTGAACTCACAGATATCTCCCAAATGCTGGAATTAAAGGCACACACCACCATGGCCTGGCTCCATTCCATTTCTTTGTAATTCCATTTCTAGAGTGGGAGCCACCAAGCCCACCCATCACGGAAGGCTCTCTACAGAAGATCCTGAGTGTAGAAGGCAGTACTTACCCTCAGTCGTTCAAAGAGCTCTGCCAGCTTCAGGAAGCTCCTGGGAGGTGGAAGGCAGGGATCTGGGGCAGCTCAAGGCCTCTGCCCTCAAACCCTTCTTGGAATCTTTTCTCCCCTAACCCCTTCAGAAGCTTCTGCAAGCCCCTCTCCCGCCTGGTTTCTATAGAGTGCACACCCTCTCGGGTACACACAGTATTGCAGGCATGGGAGAGGACAGAGAAAGGCGTCCTTACCTCTTCAGCTGGCTGACTTCCCGGGTTCCAAGACTGCTCAGTGCAGCAGACAGAGGTATATAGTCATCTGCCAGGCCTGTTGGAGAACAATCCCAATCAGAACCCCTAAATCTACATTCAAGCCCCACCCATGGTGAGAGCCCCTCAACCCATCATACACTTGTGGGAGAGCATGACACGGTCGGCCCTGTGGCAGGTGTCTCGGATTCGGGTGTGGTATTCTACTAGGAAGGTCCTCTCGTGCTCAAAGAAGTCATCTACCTCCTACAGGATGGAAAGAGAGCACATCTTACCCACTCAACAGGAGCATGGTGGTACCAACACTCAGTGTGCCACCATTTCCTGGCAGCCCACGGCAGGTCCAACCAGTGGCTTCCCTCCCACAGCCAGAGGGTCACCTTGAGCCCCGATATGCCGGTGATGAGGACTTCATCTGCAGATCTGACGATGCTCCTCAGGAACCCTCCCAGGACCTCCTTTCTGTTCTTCTCTCGAACACTCAGCTAAGGAGAGGGTGAGATGCTAGGGTGGGGCACTGGACCTTCTACCATGGTCAAATGCCACTCACACAGGGAGCAAACTGGGAGAAATTCTCAGGCCTGGTTCCCCAACCCTGGTCTCAGATCCCAGCATCCTAAACCTACTCACATCCTGGCTGTATTCCAAGAAGACAGAGAAGTTGTGATCCTGCCGCAGGGTGGGATGGGCTGCCAGGCGCTGCAGGAAGACTTCATGCATTGCAACCGTCTTCTTAAAGATGGCCAAGTACTCCCTGTAGACAACCACAGTGAGCTCCCATTATCATGCTTCCCCCTCTTTCTCAGCAGACCTGGGGCTAGAGGTCAGGCTCTATGGACATCTGTCATAGTCAGGGAAGAAACCCTAGAGCTCTGGGGTGGGGCTGGGGTTTGGACACTCACGCTTCTAGCTCCTGCTTCATCTTGGCAAACTCTTCCCGGGTGATGGAGCTGTCGCCCTCACCCAACTTCTGCAGCTTTTCCCTTGAAGCCTCGAAGTCTGGCCTGGGAGGGGCTGGGGGAATCTGCTCAAAGGAGGGATGGATTGCCAAGGAGGCCATCACAGCCTGGGTCCTAACCCATGTTCCCACCCTGCCCCTCACAGCCCAACCCAGCCCCTCCTCACGATAAGGCCGGCGTACTCCTCGTTTTCCACATAGGTGTCATGTAGCCAGATGAATTCCTCGTGCTGCCGAACCACTGAGAACTCAGGCTGGGCAAAGTGAGGGAGGCCACTCTGGAAGCCCAGAAACACGTAAGACCTCATCTCCCCCAAACCTGCCCTCACCAAACCTGCTAAGCAGCCACTTTTTAGCATTCCCATCCTGCACCCCATTTGAAACCTGTGATTTCATTCAGGAAGGTGGGGCTTCAGCCAAAGGCAATCAGCTCAGGGCTGATGGCTTCCTAAGGGGCGGGAAGCTATACTGGTTCTGCCTCCCATCCCAGGCCATCTGCCCATCTCCTGGCCAACAGGCCACTGTACCTTGGTTTGAACAGTGAACTTCACCTTGTCCCGCTCACTCACTGCATCAGAAATCTCCACCTGTAAGGAGCTGTCTCCCTGCAGATCCACCGGCATGGAGGAAGGCTGTGGGGTGAGAGGACTGCTTTGTCCTACCTCTCTGGAGACCCTGCGCAGAGTGGTACCGCTACCAACCAAACACTTCCCCAGCTCCCATCCTCAGGGGCAGGCAGAATGCTTTCATTGTTCTCTTTGGAAGTCCCTAAGTCCTCACTTCTGTTAGATACGAGAACTGCTTCTTTATAGAACCTGCATGGGTTTTAAAATGCCTTTGTGCTTGGTGGTAGCACATGCCTTTAATCCCATCACTTGGGAGGTAGAGGTAGATAGATCTCTGAGTTTGAGAGCAGCCTGGTCTACAGAGTGAGTTCCAGGACAGCCAGGGCTACACAGAGAAACACTATCTCAAAAAACTAAAAAACAAAAAAACAAAAAACACTTTAAAAAAAAAGCCTCCATAGCCTGGCTTGGTGTCTCATGCCTATAATCACAGTATTTGGAAAACTGAAACAGGAGGATTGCTGTAAATTTAAGGCCAGCCTGGCATTAGATAAAATAATGAGTTTCAGTCAGGCCTGGACTACAGAGTAAGATCCTTCCCCAAGCAGAAGAAAACAGGAGTGGAGTTACAACTGCAGAGGGACCAAGAAGCAAGGCCGGCAGGTGAGTGCTAGTCTTTGCTTTGGCCCTGTTAGCAGTTACCAGCATGCAGTAGTACACGGGGTTTAACTTTCTTTACCCACTCAACAACATATTATGCTCTTACCAGGGATTTGGATTTTATTAGTACTATTTATTTATTTATTTATTTATTTATTTATTTATTTATTTATTTATGTGTTTTTAAAGACAGCATCTTACTATGTAGCCCTGACTGGCCTGGAACTCGATATATAGATCAGGCTGGTCTTTAACGCCTAACAATTCTTCTACCTTGGCCTCAGTATTAGGATTACAAGCAACGAGCCACTGTGCCTGGCTCCCTAAAGTATCTATTATCACTATTATTTACTACTACTATTCTCTTTATTTCTTGTGGTACTGGGCATGGACTCATGCCTCGCTCTGGCAAAGCAAGTGTTCCACCACTGATCTAAATTTCAGTCCTAGTTATTTTATTTTGGTTATATACTTACTTATTTTTGAAAGAGAGTCTCTGTTATTCACTGCCTGCCTGGAACTCTATGTAGACCAGGCTGGCTTCAAACTCACAGAGATCCATCTGCCTCTGCCTCCCCAGTTCTGGAATTAAAGGCATGTGCTACTATACCCAGCTCTACTTATTTTTATAAATAATTACAATTCATTGCTAAATTTGTCATTAGTTTTTAAAACTCTTCTAGATTTACTACTGATATAATCCTATAACTTAAAAAGCTTTATTCTTTCCTTTCCAGTCTTTGTTCCCATTCCTGACTTACTAGTCGTAGACTACAGTGCTTAAGAAAAGAGATAGGCACGGTGATAAAGGAAACCCTTGGTTGCTTCCGATCATAAACAATGGCTTTCCAGCTGGGTGTGGCAAAGCACACCAGCACTTGGGAGGTACAGGCAGGAAGATCAAGAGGTCAAGCCCGTGATAACTTTTAGAAACTGTAGGCAGAATTCAAGGCCAGATCTGACTAGGTAGTGAGTTCAAGGCCAGCCTGACCCACAAGAAACCGTGGCTCGTAAAACGAGAGATCTGTAAGTTCGAAGTCAGCCCCTAGTCTACAGAGCAAGTTCCAGGACAGGCTCCAAAAGCTACAGAGAAATCCTGTCTCAAAAAACAAGAACAACACTAAAAGAAAAAACAACAAGAAAGGAAGGAGAGCTGGAGGGTTGTTGAGACTGCTCAGCTGGGAATGCCACCTGCTGCCAAGCAAGATGACTCCAATGTCACCTCCAGGAATCACACAGTAGAAAGCAAGAATTGACTCCCTCAAGCTTTCCTCTGGCCTCCACATACTTGTGGTGATTTAAGAGAAAATATCCCCCAAGGGTGTGGCACTATGTGCTGGGTGCTTCTGTGAGTGTCACTTGGCACAAGCTAGAGTCATATAGGAAGGAGCCTCAGCTGAGGAAATCCAGCTATAAGGCATTTTCTCATTTAGTGATCAGTTCTGGAAGGTCTAGCCCATTGTGGGTGGGGCTGTCCCTGGGATGGGTTCTATAAGAATGTGGGCTGAGCAAGCCATGGGAAGCAAGTCTGTAAGTGCTCCGCTCCATGGTCTCTGCATCAGCTCCTGCTTCCAGGACCCTGCCCTATTTGAGTTCCTGTCCCAACTCCCTTCAGTGATGAACTGCAATGCTGAAGTATAAGCCTAATAAACCCTTTCCTCCCCACTGGCCTTTTGTCATGGTGTTTTGTCACAGTAGTAGAAACCCTAATTAAGACACACTGTCAGGAGGTACGGCATTGTTGGAGTAGGCTGGCCTTGCACGTGGAAGTGTGTCACTGTGGGGACGGGCTCTGAGGTCTTTCCAGTATCTCAGACCACTTCCTGTTGCTAAGCTCCTTCACCATTCTCAGCTCCTCCAGCATCATGTCTGTCCCACCATGATGACAATGGACTAAACCTCTGAAACTTTATAAGCCACCCCAATTAAATGTTTTTCTTTATAAGAGTTGCTGTGGTCAAGGTGTCTCTTCACAGCACTAGGAACCCTAAGACAGAAGCCGGTTTTTGTTTGGAGGAATTTGGACTTTGGCACTTTGGGATAGAGAGGCACTGGAATGGCTTTGAGCACTGCCTGATGGGTCCCACTAGTAGGAGCACGGAGGATGAGCTGAGGGTGAACTGCGCTGTGAAGGCTGGGTCCAGAGGTTTCCGGGGAGAAGAATTTGTTACCTAGAGGCGGTTCTTGTGACATTTTGGTGGTGAAAGTCCCAAAGAGACTCTTGCCCACATCCCAAGAGACTGCCTGAGGCTAAGTGAAGAGAATTGGATTAATTCCACTGGAAGAGAGAATCTCAGAACAGCCAATTGTGTGGTTAAATGTGCAGTTTTAGGAGAAAAGGAGCACCAGAGGTGGAATGGAGCTAAATTCTGTGTTCAAGGAGATAAACAGATTAAGAAATGAAATAAAGGCACTGTTGACCTCAGAGCAATATCCCACTCTGCTAAATTTCCAATTTGTGAAAGGGAGTTAAAGAAAAGCTAAGAGCCGCCAGGTGCTGGTGGTTTGAAAGAAAAAGTCTCCCACAGGGAGTGGCACTATTTGGAGCAGGTGTGGCCTTGTGGAGTCAATGTGTCACTGTGGGGATGGGCTTTGAAGTCTTCTCTGCTCACAATCCCCAGCGTCCCAGTGTCTGTTGTCCTGTTGTTTGAGCCCCTCCTCCATTCTCAGCTCCTTCTCCAGCACCACGTCTATCTGCGTGCTCCCATGTCCCACTATGATGATAATGGACTAAACCTGTGAAACTGTAAGCTGGCCCAATTAAATGGTTTCCTTTATAAGAGTTGCCATGGTGATGGTGTCTCTTCACAGCAATAGAAACCCTGACTAAAACTCTTGTCATGGCACTCCCCTCTCCCAAATAGATAAATAAAAATGTAGTGGTGCATGCCTTTAATCCAGCACTTGGGAGGCAGAGGCAGGCGGATCTCTGTGAGTTCGAGGCCTGCCTGCTCTACAGAGCAAATTCCAGGACAGGAACCAAAGAGAAACTGTCTCAGAAAAAAAAAAAAATCAGCGCTGGTTCTGCAAGATATAGCACTTGTTTTGAAAGTCCAAGGAAGCCGGGCGGTGGTGGCGCACGCCTTTAATCCCAGCACTCGGGAGGCAGAGGCAGGCGGATCTCTGTGAGTTCGAGGCCAGCCTGGTCTA
>NC_022015.1:40272130-40273348 GCF_000317375.1 Microtus ochrogaster
AAAAAAAAAACAAAAGCCAAACATATCCTTAGATGATGCTGATTTTTATTAAATGTCTGTCCCTTTCTCAGGATAGTTATGTGCATCTTATTCTGTTTTAAATTTTTTATTTGGGGCTCCTGAGATGACAGCAGTTAAGAACACTACTGCTCTGGGGTTCAATCCCCAGCACCCACCTGGAAGTTTATAACCATCTGTAACTCCAGTCCCAGGAAATCCTATCTATGTCTTTTGCACCAAATGTAAACACTGTGCACAGACATACATGCAGACGAAACACACACCCATACATGGGCTAGAGAGATGGCTCAGTGGTTAGGAGCACTGGCTGTTCTTCCAGAGGTCCTGAGTTCAATTGCCAGCAACCACATGGTGGCTCACAACCATCTGCAATGAGATTTGGTGTTTTCTTCTGGCCTGCAGGCATTCATGCAGACAGAACACTGTATACATAATAAATAAATAAATCTTTTAAAGAAAGAAACAACCCATACACACATTAAATAAAATTAAAAATAAGGAGAGCCAGGGTTCTACCACCCATGTTAGGCAGCTAATAATTGTCTGTAACTCCAGCTCCAGGGGGCCCAACACCCTCTTCTGGTCTTTGTGGATACCTGAATTCATATGCATAGACCCACACACAGACAATTTAGAAATAAATATTTAAAATAAATGGTTTATTATTATTAATACTTGATTTTGTGAGACAGGGTAGTGCTATGTAGCCCAGGCTAGCCTAAAACTATGTAGCTCAGGCTAGCTTTCAATCCTAGTTAATTTTCCTACCATTGCCTCCAGAGTGCTGGGATTACAGGTGTGTGACCACCACACCTGACTCTTTGCAGCTTTCAGGAGGGGAAGATCAGGAGTTTGAAATCAACCTGGGTTACATGAGACCTTGTTTAAAAATAACAAGAAAAAAAAAACCCATGCCAGGCAGTGGTAACACACACCTTTAATCCCAGCACTTCTTTGGCAGAGGCAGGCAAATCTCTAAATTGGAGGCTAGCCTGGTCTATACAGTGAGTTCCAGTCTGAAGACAGAAAACCCAAACATCAGCAGGTGATATGGCTCAATGGCTATGGGTGCTTGCCACCAAGCCTGATCAGATCCTCATATCCCCACTGTGGAAGGTGAGAACAAGTTCCCATAAACCGTTCTCTGACTGCTACACGTCATAGCACACACAAGCATTTATACACACCATAATCTCT
>NC_022015.1:40273658-40278432 GCF_000317375.1 Microtus ochrogaster
GTATACAATATTCTGTCTGTGTGTATGTCTGCAGGCCAGAAGAGGGCTCCAGACCTCATTACAGATGGTTGTGAGCCACAATGTGGTTGCTGGGAATTGAACTCAGGACCTTTGGAAGAGCAGGCAATGCTCTTAACCACTGAGCCATCTCTCCAGCCCGAATTATATCAGTTCTAAAAGAAAAAATAAACTGAGACACATCTTAAAGATAATACACTTTAATTATTGTGGAAATATGCTTCTCCCATCCCCATATTTCCTATTCTTCCGCCTTGAACTTGAGAATCCCAAGCATTTATTTCAAGAAGCTGCGACTGGATCACTGGGTTCCGGTCCGACCCTGCTCTGCTCGTCTGCCAAAGCCTCACAGTACTGCGTGGGCCAGTTCTTGGGATCTTGATTGTGGACTTTGGCCACAAATTTAAGAACTTTCATCTTGCTGGTTTCCAGATTCGCTCGAGGACCCCACTGGAGCTCACAGTCCACGGGATCTGTGTGGGGTATCCGTCGGGACTCCAGGTAACGCTGTCTCACGAAGTCTTCAGTAATGAGTTTCTTCGGATCTCCGAAAACTGAATGCTTCTTGGTGGGATACACCCCCAAACGACGAAGAAAATCCCAGACTTCGGTTTCCGGGATGCTCTGGCCATTCATGAAGATGAGCCCTAAAATAATCATCAGGAGGCCAGTGGTGGGCGTTCCCTGGTCGCCTCTCATCTCAGCATCCTCCTCCACGGGCTCCAGGGTGTTGATGAGGATGTAGGCGTTGCTCTTGGGTTCGAGTTCTACCAGTTTGTACCCGAACACATAGTGGAGCCGCTCGGCAGCCAGCTTGAGCAGGTCTGGGAAGATGTCCTTGTAGTCACGGATGACGTGCTTCAGGATACCGGTCCGCTTGATGGGGATCTTCCGCTGGTCCTTAATCAGCAAGAACTGCACCAGCTCTGCCACCTTCAACTCCAGCTGCTTCTGGGTCCGGAGTTCCGGGGCGGGAGTGGCCTGGGCCGGGCGGGAGCTCGGCGACAAGGCGCCTGCACTGCCCTGCGAGGCATCGGGGCGTCCGGGGCCACTCGGGACCTCCCCAGAGGCACCCAGATCACGGTCGCTGCCGCTCCCGGGCTGGGCACCAGGGCGGCTCCTGCTCCTCGGCTTTTGTAACATGACCAGGCGGCGGAGAGATGCTCCTGTAACTGGCAGCACCGGGCGATTGGGGGTCGTTTGCACCAGGCGCCCGCGAGGGGTAGGGGGCGGGGGCGGCGGCATGGGGGGTGGTGTGCGCGCGAAGACAAACCAAGCTTTGGATCTCATTGGCTGGTTCCAAATGCCAAGTACCTTACATTCCTGGAATACTGCCTAGCTAAAGAACTACCATCCTGACACATTAATTTAACTTGATCATATTTTACGGTTTGCGTCCTGGTATATCTTTCTCCTTTCTCTTGCAATGTTTCAGATGGACCCAAGGTCCTGCACAGGCTAGCAAGCAGCTATCGTTAAGGCTTAGTTTTCTGTTTGTTTTTGGTTTAAAAACTATTTTAAAAATTTACATTCACTTATTTATTATGGGGGCAACATGTGATAGTCAGAGGACAACTTGGAAGGAGTCAGCTCCTGCCTTCCTCCAAGTGGTTTGGGGGCTTGAACTCAGGTCATCAGGCTTGGCAGTCTGAGCCAAGCGGCTGCCCTGTCTGTCTAGTCATTTGGAGTGGCTGGGTTTACTGCATGAGCCATCGGTCAAACTCTTCTCCCTTTTTCTCAATGGTTTTGACAATTTGGGAGGGGTGATAAAATATACCCAAGTTTTTGCTTTTGTTCTTTGGAGACAATGCCCTGTGTAGCCGACGACAGCCTCAAACTCTTCACCATGCCTCCATGCCAATATATGTCATTTAGAATGGCTCAGTGGGTACAAACACTTGTTGCATAAAGCCTGCTTTCTGGAACTGGAACCCACGGGGGGAAAGGAAAGAGAACCCCAAGGCTGTTCTCTGACCGTCACCGTCACCCATCTCCCGTGGCAGGCAGGTGTCTCTGAGGGGCTCTGCCCAGCTCAAGCGTGGCGAGCATGAGCACGGCTCTAGCAGGCTTTGCCCTGCCCCCATTCCCTCTGTCTAGCTAAAAACCAGATTACATTCCTAAAGCTAACCCCCAAGGACCGTTCCTTTATCTGGTTACTCCTCCTTCTGAGGTTGATGGTCAAAGTCTTGCTATTAAAGTATTGAAGTCCAGCCTGGTGGTGGTGGTGGCCCACGCTTTTAATTGCACTCAGGAGGCAGAGGCTGGCGAATCTCTGTGAGTTTGAGGCCAGCCTAGTCTACAGAGTGAATTCCAGGACAGTCAAGGCTGTCACACGGAGAAACCCAGTCTCGAAAAAAATAAAACAAAACAAAACAAAGAAGTGTTAAAGTCCAGCAATCTAAAGTCCCCTTTGGTTCACCTAATTAACATATTCAATCAAAATATACCACCACATCCATATCCTAACCCAAACACAGACCTCCCCTTTCTTTCTTTTTAAATATTACACCTGCAAGGCCATTTGCTGCTGTTTTGGGGCCTGAGCCAGAAAGCAGCCATTTTAACTTTTCTTTCATACTTAATAAAGGATCTCTCTGTAGAAAAAAGGTGTTTGAGTATGGTTTGTGCCTAATCCAGGGTCAGAGAAGAAGCTCCTGCTTTGCCGGGGGACGGAGTGTCTCCACTCTCTCCCCAACGCTAGATCTTCAGCGGACTCAGTTCTCAGTGTAACTCCAGCAGAGTGTCTCTGCTCTCAGAGGGCACCTGATCCACACGCAGACACATACACACATTATATTGAAAATGAACCTTAACATTTAAAATTTAAAACAAGCTGGGCAGTGGTGGCACGTGTCTTTAATCACAGCATTTGGGAGGCAGAGGCAGTTGGATCTCTGAGAGTTCAAGGTCAGCCTGGTCTACAGAGTGAATTCCAGGACAGCCATTGCTGTACAGAGAAACCCTGTTTCGAAAAACCAAAAAATAAAAATAAAACAAAACAATAAAAACAACCCTACTAGAACCATCATTTCTCGAGGTACAGGGACATTCGTGCTCTGTAGCTGTTGCTACCTTTCAGTTCTCCTTTTTTTCTTTTTCCTTTGTTTTGTTTTTCGAGACAGGGTTTCTCTGTAGTTTTGGAGCGTGTCCTGGAACTAGCTCTTGTAGACCAGGCTGGCCTCGAACTCACAAGAGATCCACCTGCCTCTGCCTCCTGAGTGCTGGGATTAAAGGCGTGCACCACCACTGCCTGGCTCTCCTTCTGTTTTTTTTTTAATTTTTTAAAAATATTTATTTATTTATTATGTATACAATATTCTGTCTGTGTGTATGTCTGCAGGCCAGAAGAGGACACCAGACCTCATTACAGATGGTTGTGAGCCACCATGTGGTTGCCGGGAATTGAACTCAGGACCTTTGGAAGAGCAGGTAATGCTCTTAACCACTGAGCCATCTCTCCAGCCCCTCTCCTTCTGTTTTTTAAACTAATTGTGGGTTGGAGAGATACTCAATGGTTAAGAGCATTGGTTGCCTTCCTAGAGAACCCAACATCAACATGGCAGTTCACAACTGCTCACAACTGTCTGTAACTCCAGTTCTGACGCAGTCTTCTGGCCTCCATGGGCAAGAAGCACGAATATGATCCACAAACACACATGCGGACAAAATACCCATAAGCATAAAATAAAAACTTAAAATCCGGTGGTGGTGGCGCATGCCTTTAACCCCAGCACTGGGGAGGCTGGGGCAAGCGGATCTCTGTGAGTACAAAGTCAGCCTGGCCTACAGAACTAGTTCTGGGACAGCCAAGGCTACACAAAGAAACCCTGTCTCTAAAATCAAACAACAACAACAAAAAAATTAAAACAAGCAAAACATTAAAAACATTTGTATGGCAGAAATGATGGTCCTTTCTTTCTTTCTTTCTTTCTTTATTTATTTATTTATTTTTAATCAAAGGCAGGCAGAACTTGGTGAGTTCAAAGCCAGCTTGAACTTCTGGACTCCACAGCACTTTTACGCACACATGTACATATACTCAGACAGACAGACATATGTGGAGACATTTACATAGATAATGAAAATAAATCTTTATAACAAAATTAAAAAGGAGAAGAAAGGTACATTAAGCATAATGTAGAGGCATGAAATCCCAGCAATTAGTAGGCAGAGAAAGGAGGACTATGGAGAATTCAAGGTAACCTGGGCTACACAATGAGTCTGGGCTACATTCTGAGAAAGACAAGCAGAGGCTGAAGAGCTGGTTCAGCATTAAGAGTAACTTGCTGTTCTTCAGAAGAATAAGTACGGTTCGCAGCATCCAAATCAGTGGCTTATAACCCTTTGTAACTCCAGCTCCAGGGGACCTGATACCTCTGGCCCCTGAGGACCTCTGCACTCACAGGCACATACCACATGTACACACACACACACACCACATGAAGACACACACACACCTACACACACCACATGTACACACACACACACACACACCTACACACACCACATGCAGACACACACACCTACACACACCACATGCAGACACACACACACCTACACACACCACATGCAGACACACACACACCTACACACACCACATGCAGACACACACCTACACACACCACATGCAGACACACACCTACACACACCACATGCAGACACACACACCTACACACACCACATGCAGACACACACCTACACACACCACATGCAGACACACACACTTACACACCTACACACACCACATGCAGACACA
>NC_022015.1:40278625-40280048 GCF_000317375.1 Microtus ochrogaster
CACCACATGCAGACACACGCACCTACACATACCACATGCAGACACACGCACCTACACACCTACACACACCACATGCAGACACACGCACCTACACACACTACATGCAGACACACGCACCTACACAAAGTTAGAAGTAATTTTTAAGATCTTAAAAAACACAAAACAGGTGGGAGGCTGGGAGACAGGTAAAGTGCTTGCTCTATAAGCAGAGGGCAGGGCTTCCCAGAAGTCAAAAGAGCCAGGTAGGCATGGTATACTATTTATAACCCTAGCTATGACCAGAAGAGATGGGATCTCCAGAGCAAGCCGGCTAGCCAGGCTAGCTCAAATGGCAAACTTGGGGATCAATTAAGAGACATCAACATGGGCCAGAGAGATGGCTCAGCAGTTAAGGGCATTTGGCTACCCTTCCAGAAGATCCAGGTTCAATTCCCAGCACCCACACGATGGCTAATGACTGTCTATAACTCCAGTTCCAGGGAATTCTGACTTCCCCCAGCACTGACTGCACACGGTCCACAGACATACATGTGGGAAAACAATCATAGACATGAAATAAAAGTAAACATTTTCAAAAAAGAGACATTAACCTCAGACCTCCACATGCACAACTAATACACATTTGAACACTCATACCATACACACATAGCAAGCAAAAAAATGGGATCAAGAAAAAATACAAAATAAGATGGTAAGTTTTTAATATACTATATGGGTAATTTAAAAAACTAAATGTCCTAAACATTCCAATTAAAAGCCAAACATTTTAGCTGGGTATGGTGGGTCAGACATGTAATTCCAGCATTTAGGAGGCAGAAGCAAAAAATATTACCAAAGTATGAGGAAAAGAGAATTATATAAGGAAACCCTATCTCAAAAACACTAAGAGATTAGGAGAATTTGCAGCTCTTCCAGAGATCCCGAGTTCAATTCCCAGCCACCACATGGTGGCTCACAACCATCTGTAATGAGACCTGGTGCCCTTTCTGGCATGTAAGCATACACGCAGAACACTGTACACATAATAAATAAATTATTTTAAAAAAACCACAAAAACTAATAAAGCAATTTAAAAGGCAAAAAAAAAGAAAAAAACACAAAAATGACTTTCTCTACTTTAAAATAAGCTAAGACCTTTTTCTTTATATATATCATATATATAAACTATTATTTTATTTTATGTATATGAGTGTTTTGCCTGTATGCATGTCTTTGAACCTTGTATGTGCCTGATGCCTGGGAAGGTCAGAAGGGGCTATCTGATGCCCATTTACATATACAATAAATAAAAAGATAATAAACGTAAGAAAGCCGGGCGATGGTGGCGTATGCCTTTAATCCCAGCCCTCGGGAGGCAGAGGCAGGCGGATCTCTGTGAGTTCGAGACCAGCCTGGTCTACAGAGCTAGTTCCAGGACAGGCTC
>NC_022015.1:40280543-40286520 GCF_000317375.1 Microtus ochrogaster
TGGCATTTTGTCTGCATGTAGTCTGTGGGAGAGTGTCAGATCCCCTGGAACTGGAGCCACAGGTAATTATAAGCTGCCTTGTGGGTGCTGGGAACAGAACGCATGTCCTTTGGAAAAGGATGTTGCAGTTTAAGTAAAATGGCACTGTTCCCTGAGTGGCCCATGAACCACAAGGGGCAGTGGATCCCAGGCAGGGAGCTGTACGGTGGGTGAGAGACCTAGACGGATAGGCACGCCATGCAGAGTGAGATTGGATATTTATTTAGTGGGTTATAGAAGGGATGGAGGAAGGGGAGAGGAAGAGAAGCAGAGAGAGAGAGAGAAGGAGCCACAGCATCAGCTACCTCTTTGGGAGAGAGAAGGAAAAGTAAGGACTCAGGCTAGAAGCAGAGGGAAAATCCACCTGCTTCAGCAGATTGGGGAGGGAGTGGGCAGGGCTTGTCTCTTAAAGAGACAGGACAGACCATAACAGAGGAGCCATTTCTCCAGACCCCCCAAATATGTAAATTTAAAGAAATATTAATACACTAGATAAAATCCTAGTAGGGTGAGAAAGAAAGAGAAAATATGGAAGACAAGAGGAGAAAGGGAAGAGGGAGCCTCCCAGTGATGATCCAGCAGACATAAGGAAGACAGTAGGTAAGGCTGGAGAGATGACTTACTGGGGAAGAGTGTTTGCTGCCCAAGCATGAGAATCTGAGTTCAGATGTAGCACCTATGTAGAGATCCATGATGTGGAATTTTACTGTAACTAGGCAAAGATGTGCTATTTGTGTATGCTGCGTTTGTTTAACAATGTAAGTAAAGATGTGTTGCTGTTTCTCCTTGCCTGCCTAAGGCACCTGACTGATCTCCATGTCACGAATTGGGAGCTGGTTGGTGGCCCAAGAGAAAGCCTGCTACAGATCCAGGTTGTAGTAAAGAACCACATTAAAGCAGGAAGTGGAGACACGAAGACTGCTTGGGCTTACTGACGGCCTATTTAGCTCCAGGTACAGCGAGGGTCTAAGGGTAAGGCAGAAGGGAGAACAGTGCACCCTGTTTGCACACTTGGTTTCCATATGAACACATATAAGATACACTCTCACACACAGGTAGTCCATAACGGAAACAGCAGTATGTATCTGTAATCCTAGTGCTCAGAAAATAGGGGCAGGAGGATTGCCCCTGAGCTGAGGCCAGCCTGGCTCTCGTAGTGAGTTCCAGATCAGCCTACAGAAGAAGACCTTGTGAATCAGGATGGTTGATCAGTCTAAGATGCTTCATTCAGAGAGAGACCTATCCTGGAACTAGCTCTGTAGACCAAGCTGGCCTTGAACTCACAGAGATCCACCTGCCTCTGCCTCCCAAGTGCTGAGATTAAAGGTGTGTTTTACTATTTATTTTCCTTGTATTTATTTATTTATTTATTTATTTATTTATTTATTTATTTATTTATTTTTGGTTTTTCGAGACAGGGTTTCTCTGTGGCTTTGGAGCCTGTCCTGGAACTAGCTCTGTAGACCAGGCTGGTCTCGAACTCACAGAGATCCGCCTGCCTCTGCCTCCCGAGTGCTGGGATTAAAGACGTGCGCCACCATCGCCCGGCCTTCCTTGTCTTTAATAAGATTAATCAAATATCTTCTATTTTTACACTTCCTCCCCACTATACTTTTGCTTGTATTTATTATTATTGATAATTTTTGAAGTGCTAAGGATCAAACTGGGGACCTTGCTAGGCAAGCAATGTACCACTAAGTCACACTTTCCAAGTTCTTTAGTGTTCCTTTTAATGTCTCTACATTTAAAATTTAAAATTTATCTGTATGTGTGTGTCCATGAGTATGCACATTTGCCTGAAAGTAACCAAGGAGGCCAGAAGAGGGTCTTAGAGCCCTGTAGCTGGAGTAACAGGCAGTTGGGAGCCTCCTGATGTGGGTGCTGGGAACCAAATTCAGATCCTTTGCAAGAGCAGCAAAAGCTCTTAACCACTGCGCCATCTCTTCAGTCTGCATCTACATTTGTGAAGACAGGATCTAACCTAAAGGACTTTCAGAAGATGGCTCCTATATCTGGGGTGCACTCAGCAGTGAAATGGTTCAGCGCACTCTCAGGACATATACAACCCGTAAGATAATAGCAACAACAGTCACCCCAACAGCACCAATCAGCAACACTATGTCTGGCCTTATAATATGCTAGGTATTGTTTAATAATGAAATAAATTTATATTCATGGCAGAGTCTCACACTGTAGCTTAGGCAGGCCTCAAACTGGTAGTAATCCTCCGGCCTCACCCTCACAAGTGCTGGGATTACACCTGGCTTCTAATCACTTTATAAACATATTACAAGTGCATATATGTATAAAAACAACATATATGTGTATACAGTAACAATATGTATATATGTATAAATTAATGTGTGTATAAAATAACACATATATGTATAAAAGAATGTGTATAAATAACATATATGTATATATGTATAAAATAACATATACATATAAAATAATATATATTCTTCTGCTTTTGAGATAAGATCTCCCTGATAGCCCTGCCTGACCTAGAACTCCCCACGTGGGCCAGGCTGGCCTTGAACTCACAGAGATCTTCCTGCCTCTGCCTCTACCTCTGGAATTCCAGGATTAAAGGTGTGCATCACCACGCCTGGTTACTTATACATATTTTCTAATATGAACATACGTGAACAGGCTCAGCCCCTTTTATTCCTCCAGATTCCATTTGCATCCCACTCTCAACTTCTTGGATTCTCTGACCATCCCAAGTCAGACCATCCCTCACTCTCCCCACTTCTCCCCTCTTCAAACCCAGGCAGCCTAGCTCCCTAGTCCCTGGCTTCCTTCTTGATGTCTATCTTTCTACTCAAATCTACTTTACTTGGTGGCTGCTTGAGGAAAGTGTGACTTCCAGAATGGACCACAGAGGTTCCATCTTTACCTCTGCCACAGCTCACCAGCACCTTCAACCCCTACCTCAAGTGTGTATTTCTGAAAGTCCCAAGACAGTGAAGATCTTCAATAACTATTGAATGGCGGACGGGGAAAGATGAAGAATGAACGGATGCTTTCCTAACTATAGAAACACAAACACCCAGGTGAGCCTGTGGACCCGACAGCAGTCCCCCCCCCCCCCAGTCACTCGCACACTGCCTTGTTCTCCCCAATTCCATCCACGGAGGCTGAGGTCAAACCCTGGTTATCTTTGTTATCCTCAACTGGCCCTCTGCAGGGGCCATAGAATCGCTGCATTCTCTTGCTCAGGTCTTGCTCCCTGCTTGGTATGTGATGATGGGGTGAGGTGGAGTAGGAAGGGGTTTGCTTCCTTCCTTTACCTTGCTCTCTTTCCCAGCCTCCTGATGAAGCTCCTCCATAGTGCTCCTTAGCTGGGACACACAAGAATCCTACAGCTGGCCACGGCCTGCGCGTTCCAAGAGCTTGGATGAGGGGACCCTGTAGGGATCCTATCAGCTGACATTGACACACGCCGCCACCTGCAGCGCTCCTTCTGACTGGGCACTAGGTTTGCCACGGGAGCTGCTATTGGCTGGGAGGCCTGTCGATCATGTGCCAACTTTTAAGCGGCACCAGAGAGCCGGTCCAGGATAGGCCAGAGCCTGAGGAGCTCTAAGGGTCACAGGGGTCACGTGCCGGTCCCGCGGGGGTTGGGGGGGACCCTACAATCGAGGCGGTTCCTGGCCCAGTCTCCATCCGGGCCCAGGCTGACGCTCACAGTTGCACATGCGCACTAGAGCATCTTGGCGCCACCAGGCGGTGGGCGGGGCGAGGAGTCCGGAAGGGGGTGAGGGTGGGAGGGAGGGTTGGGTAGGGGGGAATGGGGAACCCGAGTGAGTCAGGGGGGCTAGGGCCGAGGGCAGGCAGCAATGTCTGTGGAGAAAGAGATTCCATTCAAGTTGCCACACCCGGGCCCGAAAATACGGGGTAAGCAGTTTAGGAAGCTGCGGGGCCGGAGTAAGGCCCGGGCCCGGGGCGCCCGGAGCAAGGCCCAAGTCCCCAGGCGATCGCAACCCGAGCCGTACTGCAAAAAGGCGCCTGTGCGAGAGAAAGAGAAGGTGTGGACCCCCTGGAATGGACTCATCGTGATTGGGAAGAGAGTGGAACTCTTGGACAGAAACCTGCAAAAGTCTAAAGTGTGGGACGCAAAGTTGGAATCTGAGAACTGGAGGCTGGAAGTCGTGGGGAAGAAGATCTCGAAAGAGAGATCGGGCCTGCATCAGGAGAAGATGGACACGAAGCTCTTGAACAGTGTAGAAAGGATGTCACAGGCTCCAGCAAAGTTGGAGGATGATATCCCAGAGGAGATTTGGGGACAGCAAGAGGACAGACCCAAAGCTGGAGCTGTATCTAAGAGTGCAGAGATGACAGCAGAGCCTGAAAAAAGATTGAAGTCTAAGGACAAGTTGAGAACCAGTGGAGGGGACTTGAGATCCAGAGGGGATCAGCTGAGGCAGAATGAGGAAGTGGAGTCAAGTGGAGAAAACTTGGTGCACAAGAGAGAGAAACGGGTGTCCGTGGGAGAGAAGGTGGTGGGCAGGGGAGAGAAGCGGTCTGTTGTAGAGAAAATGGACAGTAGAGAGAAACGGGGGTCCATCAGAGAGAAGGTGTCGGACAGTGGCGAGAAACGGGGGTCCATCAGAAAGAAGGTGTCGGACAGTGGCGAGAAACGGGGGTTCATCAGAAAAAAGGCATCCGACAGTGGAGAGAAACGGGGGTCCATCAGAGAAAAGGTGTCGGATAGTGGAGAGAAACGAGGGTCCATAAGAGAGAAGGTGTCAGACAGTGGAGAGAAACGCGGGTCCATCAGAAAAAAGGCATCCGACAGTGGAGAGAGGCGGGGGTCCTCCAAAGAGAAGGCGAAGTCAAGTGATGAGAAGCTGAGATTGAAATCAAGTTCCAGTGGAGGAGAGAAGCCGAGGACTGGTGATAAGAACCTGAGATCCACGGAAGATAAACTGCAGCCAAATACTGAGGAAGCACAGTCCGATGAGATGGAACTGGAAGAGCATTCAAGACCGGGAAATAGAAGCGAAGAGGACCTTGAGAGAGTGATAAATATTACTGGTGATGAAAGTGCGATGGAAGAGATGAGTCTGGAACTACAAATTCCTGAAAGTCCGGAAGGCGGAGATGAACAAGAAGGAGCAGAGAAAGCGGGGGAGAGTGACAGTTTTGTCTTGGATAACGTGGAAGATCCCGCCTATGAATCTGTTCCTATGGAAGAGAAAGACGAGATTAGAGAAGGCTCCAGGGAATCAGGTGGATGAAGACTTGAAGACAAAGGAGATTGGAGAAGTATTGAAAGTCAGAGAGGAGCTCGAGCAAAGCCAAGCTCTGCTGACCCCGAAGGGTAGATATGAGTGAGCTTGGGACTGGAGGAGAGTTACTGGGCACGAGGCCAAGCCAGTACAACAGAGTGAAGAGTGGAAAAGAGGGAGTTGGGATCATTTTAAGGAGAAAAATATTTGGGAATGAATGCTAAGAAGAAGGAAACTGGCCACTATGTTCTTGAAGAACTGTTTGAGTCTAGGGCGGACTGGATTTTGGCAGACATGTACATGGCTGGGGTGTGAGATGAAGGAGAATGTCAGAAAGAACAGATCATTGCAGGGCAAAGGGTGAGCACTGAGGATTGTGGGAGAAGCAGCCAACAGGTGAGGTGTCTGAAACTGACACCAAAAACTGAGGGGCTCCAGCAGGAATGAAACGGGAAGAGGAGTGGTCGAATAAAACGGTGGACCAGTGACTAGGTTTGTTGATATTTTTCTACAGTCCTTGCAACCAGTTTTCCCATCTGTTTTGACAATCCTCTTACAACCAGACTCATCCTCACCAGTCACTAATCCCATCTTCACAGGTTCGCTCTACCCTCGTGTCTGATTTGAACTGCACATATTCAATGTGAAGGTGAATTCTATTTGTACTTGAATTGTCTCCATTCACTTTTTCTTTTTTTTTTTTT
>NC_022015.1:40287608-40289308 GCF_000317375.1 Microtus ochrogaster
TTTGGAGCCTGTCCTGGAACTAGCTCTGTAGACCAGGCTGGTCTCGAACTCAAAGAGGTCCGCCTGCCTCTGCCTCCCAAGTGCTGGGATTAAAGGTGTGTGCCACCACCACCCGGCCATATTATAAGTGTTCTAAGCATATGATAGCCTCATGTCTTTTGTCATTGTTGTTATTGATGTTGGTGTGAGTGTGTGCATGTGTGTGTGTGTATGTGTGTATATGTGTAGATGTAGCAGCCCAGGCTGACTTCAAATTCTGGAACTCAATACGTGGCCAACAATGACCTTGAATTTCTGATCTTCCTCCCTCCACCTCCAGAGCACTGAGATTTCAGGTGTGAGCCACCACGCTCCGCTCATGCGGTGCTGAGGATGGAACCTGGGACTGTGTTCATGTTAGGCAAGCACTCTGCCAACCCTGATATATCTCCAGCCTTCATTTGTGCTTTGACAAGGTCTCAGTCTGTGCCCAGGTTTGCCTACAATTCACAATGCAGCCCAGGCTGGCCTCAAACACCAGCACTACTCCTGCCCCAGCTGGGATTACAGATGTGAGCCTCCACTCTTTGCTGCCTTATGCGTTTCCTTTAAGTTTCCCTAGTATAGATTCTTGCCTAAATTTTCCCACAAGACTCCAAAAGATTTTTAAGCCCTTTGCTGTATTTTAGTGCACATGGTTAACCCTAAGATAATTTCCCCATTCCTCCTCTCCTTAATTTGGTCAGTTGCATCATCTGATAGCTTCCAGAGAAAGTGACTATTTGTGCCAATCTCCTCCTCCTCCTCCTCCTCCTCCTCCTCCTCCTGTCTCAAACTCCAAATCTTCCTGATTTAGCCTCCTGAGTGTTAGAGTTACAGACCACACCATGCCTGTAACAGTTGTTAATTACCGATCTTTCCCCTCCAGCATGTAAGCTAGAGAACAGACATGTGTGTCTGTGTGTCTTTGGAGGCTGCCCTAGGCCTAGCACATAGTATACATTAAGCATATAGTATACATTAAGCATGTATTCATGGAATTGGGCTGAGACATTCGTTGACCTTACCCATTTCAGTACCATCTAACATCAAGGGATAAATCTTTGCAATAATTTCCCTTCTCAGGCTGTCTCTTGGCTCTGTGTGTTCCATACCTGAACCCGAGCTTTGTCTGGGCACAGGACATAAACTCAGCAACTTGAGGATGCGCTTTGTTTTTCTCCAGCGAGGCTCCCGGGACACCAGATCTATTTTTATCCAGTTGCACAGCAAGCCATTCTATGGCTATGGCCTGTTTTCTGCTCTCTGTCCCTGATATTTCTGCCTTTCCCTTTGTCCGAAGCTAATTAGTTGCTCTTTCCTCCATTTTCTGAGAACTCTGATCCCGTAGTTGGACAATAAAGTGGAGGTGGTGGGACGGGTGGAGCCGTAAAGATAAGCTTCCGATGACAAGCCTGTGAACAGGATCTTTTTTCTTCACTTTCTTCTTTTTATTTTTTTTCATTTTTTTATTGATTTATTAAAGATTTCTGTCTCTTCCCCGCCACCGCCTCCCATTTCCCTCCCCCTCCTCCAATCAAGTTCCCCTCCCTCGTCAGCCCAAAGAGCAATCAGGGTTCCCTGCCCTGTTTCCCTGCCCTGTGGGAAGTCCAAGGACCACCCACCTCCATCCAGGTCTAGTAAGGTGAGCATCCAAACTGCCTAGGCTCCCACAAAGCCAG
>NC_022015.1:40295220-40299944 GCF_000317375.1 Microtus ochrogaster
TGAGTCATTCCTCCAACACTCCAATTAGTGCTCCTAACCATGAGTCATTCCTCCAGCACTCTATTATTATTATTTTATTTTGAGGCAGGATTTCTCTGTATACCCTAGGCTGGTCTTGAACTTGTTATGTAACCCTAGCTGTCCTCAACCTTTTGATCCTGTCTCAGTTTTCTTTTTTCCTATTCTTTTTTCTTTTTTGTTTTTTCAAGACAAGAGTTTCTCTGTAGTTTTAGAGCCTGTCCTGGAACTAGCTTTTGTAGCCCAGGCTGGCCTCGAACTCACAGAGATCTGCCTGCCTGTGCCTCCCGAGTGCTAGGATTAAAGGCACGCGCCACCACCGCCTGGGCCTGTCTCAGTTTTCTATATGCTGGGATTACAAATGTGCGTGGCCATGCCTGCCTTTCTTTGGTTATAAGATCTTGTTGCTGGTGAACGATGCTGATAGTATTTTCTGACTTGTTATGGTGCAGGCCGTGCACTAAGCATGTTCCCAATCGTCTAACCTTTTGCTCAGTTCTTTGCAATGGAACTACTCTGCTACCCCATCTACCAACTCCAAACTGCCAAAGCCAGGCTGTGACTCAGACAGCCTGACCTCAGAGCCACTCTACTCAGAGGGACATTCAGCTCTGGACTTCCTCATTTGCCAAAGCAAGCTCTGCCTGGGGTAGTGAGAGCCTTTCCATTTATTCAGTGAAGCTTGCAAAAATCATTTCAGTGGCAAGTTTTGTTTTGTTTTCTTTTTTGAGGGGCTTTTTTATTTTTGAGACAGGGTTTCTCTGTATAGCTTTGGAGCCTGGCCTAGAACTCGCTTTGTAGACCAGGCCAGCTTCGAACTCACAGAGATCTGCCTGCCTCTGCCTCCCAAGTGTTGGGATTAAAGGCATGCACCACCACTGCCCGTCTGTGACAAGTTTGTAAGAACATAAACTCAGGGGCTGGAGGTAGGGCTCAGCTGTTAAGAGCACCAGTTGTTCTTCCCAGGGACTGGAGTTCAAATTCAGTCCCCACATGGTGGTTCACCACCATCTGAAATTCCACTTCTGACGCCCTCTTCTGATATCTTCGGGCACTGCATCCACGTGGTGTACAGATACACATGCAGATAAAACACTCATATATATATATATATATATTTCTTAAAAAAGAACCTAAATGCAAAAAGCACTATTTACTTTCTCCCCTAGACCTGTGTCTACGTGAGACCATCATTTGAAGATTCCCCTGAGCTAAGGTATTGTCATCTCTTTCAGAGACTCCTTCTTGGGAACAAGATCAAGACAGCATTTGCCCTTGTATGGGAAATGACCTACAACACATCAGGAAATACAGATTCTGACCATTCGTCAGCTTTCTCTTCACTGGCTGGGTGAGTTCTTTTCCCGAGTTGTCAGGTGCATTCTCCCAAGACCCCAGACACCTGTGAAGTTTCTACGGCACGTGCCGACTGCCCTTCCCATGCAGACGTGCCCGGCTTTCTAGTTAGCCAGGAGGTCTATTTGCTTATTTGTTTAGACAAGTTCATACTCTGTAGCTCAGACTGGCCTGCAACTGCTACGTAGACTAGCCTGGCCTTGAACTAACAGAGCCCCTCCTGCTTCTGCCTTCAACAGGCTAGAACTAAGGGTGTGCATTGCTATACCCAGGCCCCCATTTTAGTTGGAAAGTTCTTGCTATGTTCCCCGATTGTCACTGAACTTATGATTCCCAAGTAGCTGAGATAACAGGTCCACAAAAATCTCACCTGTCTGGGCTTTGTGTGTTTAATAACCTTTTCTGCTTAAGTTAACCAAAATGGACATATTTCTGGGAGTTAAGAGCTTCTGAGTGGATTTCATGTGTCCCTGATACCTTTTTTTTGTCTTTGTATCTTTCCAGTAGTGTTACTTTTCATTTGTTTTTTGTTTGTTGTTTGTTTGTTTTTGTTTGTTTTCTTTTCTTTTCTTTTTTTTACAAAGCTACTTTTAATACTTTGGGGTGTGCCCCACAGGAATAAAAAACACTGGGAAGGGGTAACCCCCTCACCCCCAGGAGTGGCCCGTGGGTAGAGAGGCTACCTGAGGGGAAGGAAGCACAAAAGGAACCCGCTGCAGACTCAGGGCAAAGGGAATGCCATCGGTGCTGGGACCTGTGAGCACTACAGGAAGAAACTCGAGCATGGTAGGACTGGCTCCAGGCACACAGGCGTAGGGCAAGAGGGTTGGACACGAAGCCACAAAGCTACTTGGGTTCCTCCTTCTTCTCGTTTTCCTTTTTCTGCTTCTGCTGCATGATCTCCGAGTCCCTCTGCTTGCAGGCGGCAGCAGAAAGCCCATCATCTTGGCGCTTTCCCTTAACCGAGTCGCTCTGCTTCTTCATGTTTTTCTGGCAGGCGAGCTCTCGCTGGTTACCGCGGGTCATGGCTACGGCAGCGGCTCCAACCTGCCTCCGTTGCGTCCCCTCGTTCTGGCCAACCTGTTTGCTTGTTTTCAAGACAAGGTCTCACTATGTAGTTCTGGCCATCCTGGAGCTCACTATGTAAACCAGGCTGGCCTCGAACCCGCAGGGATCCACTTGTCTCTGCCACTTGAGTGCTGGGATTAAAGGTGTGCACCACTATGCCCAGCTAGATCTGTTTTTCTTATAAAAGGATTCTGAAAGTAATATCATCATCATTATTATTTTGGCTCTTGTTTCAATAACCTAATTCATTCAGCAAGCTATGAATCCTTGTATGCTGGCTGGAAATGTAGGGGAAAATAGGGCCAGGTCCTTGTTCTTTTTTCTTACTCTGGGACAGATGTATCAGCAAGTACATTCTAAGGCATGGTGAGATGGGGTTAAAGAGGCTGGGTGGGCCCAACTGTAGAGGCAAGTCAGTAAGACATCAGAAAATGCTCTGCAGCACAGATGACCATTTGGGGCTGGACTTAGAAAGGTAAGAAGGGCCAGGTGCAGTGGTGCATACTTTTAATCCCAGCACTCAGGAGGCAAAGGCAGGTGGATCTCTGTGAGTTCAAGGCCAACATGATCTACTTGGAGAGTTCTAAGATAGCCAGGGCTATATAGTGAGACTATGAAAAAAAGTAATAAAGAAAGAAAAGAAGAGTAAGAAGGAACAGGGGCCTTACAAGTGGACAGGGAGGGCAAATGATAACAGAAAGAGTAGCCCACTGAGGGCCATGATGGGAAATGGAATGTCTTTCGGGAAAAGGCAAGGATAGATAGGTAAGGCTAAAGTAGGAAGTCCAAGGTAATCAGATCTGAGCATGGGAAGAGCCTTGATGAAAGACTTTAGACTTTGCTCTCTAGGTTATAGGGAGAGTGACACCATCAGATCTGTACTTCGCTTATGTGACTGACTGGTCACAGGTGAGGGGCAGGTGTGACATCGGATAACTGCAGTAGTTCAGGGTGGAGATGGCAAGGCTATGACTGAGGCAGAGTGGGAATAAAGACAACAGAGGGTTTTGACAGGTTTACAAATCCTAGTCAAAGCTGCATGGCGCACGCCTTTAGTCCCAGCACTTGGAAAACAGAGGCAGGCAGATCTCTGTGAGTTTGAGGCCAACCTGGTCTACATGAGCTAGTTCCAGGACAAGTACTAATAACTATAGAGAAACCCTGTCTCGAAAAAAAAAAAAAAGCTGGACGAGGCAATCTAGTAGGAAGAAAAGGGTCCCAAGTGCAGGCAAAGTCAGAGACACCCCCACTCCCACTGTTGGGAGTCCCATAAGAACACCAAGCTACACAACCGTAACAGACACGCAGAGGACCTAACTCAGACCCATACAGGGTTGTGACTGACACTTCTGTCTCTATGAGTCCCTATGAGCCCTGCTTAGTTGATTCTGTGGTCTGTGTCCACATGGTGTCCTTGACTCCTCTGGCCCCTACAATCCTCCCCCGCTTCTGTGGGGATCCCCTGGCTCCGCCTTGTGTTTGGCTGTGGGTCTTTGCATCTGTTTCCATCAGTTGCTGAGTGACGCCTCTCTGATAACAATTGGATGAAATGCCGATCTGTGAATATAGCAGAGTATCATTAGGAACACTTGGAATCATTTAATTGACTTTTTTGTTTGTTTTGTTTTTTGAGACAGGGTTTATTTGTGTAGCTTTGGAACCTGTCCTGGAACTTGCTTTGCCTGCTTCTGCCTCCAAGTGTTGGGATTAAAGGCATGCACCACCACCACAAATATTTTGTGTCTAGGTTGATGCCCCAGTCCCACTGCTTGGAGCCTTGCCAGGCTGTAGAAGATGGCCGGTTCGGGCTCCATATCCCCGTTACAAGGGGTCTTCCCTAGGGTCACTCGTGTAGATTCCAGGGAGTTTCCACTGCACTAGGTGTCCACATTAGTCCCCAAATGCCCCCTCCATTCCAGTCTCTCCCAGGACTCTCTGCTCTATCCCAGCTGCCCTGCCCCCACTCCTCCTGCTCCCATACCTGCCCCAGGTCACCCACAAAATCTATTCTATTTCCCCTTCCTAGGAAGATCCATGTGTGCCCCCTTGAGCCCTCCTTGTTATTTAGCCTCTCTGGCTCTCTGGATTGTAGCAGGATTATCCTTTACTTAACAGCTAATGTCCACTTCTAAGTGAGTACATACCATTGTTAGCATCTGTGCTGACCTGCCCTTAGGGTTCTGACAGGATATGTCCTCAGTTGCAGCCACTAAGAGCACCTCCTGTGCACATTGCTGTGTTCCCCTTTAAAAGCTGAACTTCGCCCCCTTCTGTCTGTTTCC